>NW_021604679.1:2709483-2775458 GCF_004785775.1 Grammomys surdaster
AGGGAGGGAGAGAGAGAAAGAAGGAGGAAAGGGTGGAGGGAGGAAGAAATCTGATTGGTGATTAGCTTAAAAGCACAGTACTTGCCTGGCATGCATGGAGCTCTGGTACAGTCACTAGTGCGCACACATACAAAGATTTTGAATTCACTATTTATGGACTGCAGTGTAGCTTGGTGGTAGAAACTTTGCCTAGCATACCCCACACTAGAATTAAAAGCAAATCTAATCTAAGTGAACAGCATGGGCCTCATTGGTTGCATTGGAACACAGGACTTAACATTCAGAGAAACAGTCTCTGGCAGCATGCTTCCCTGGCCAGGGCTATCTGTTCCTTCCGCTGGTGGGAACTGCTCTGTTTCAGATTGCTTACTTTCCATGCATAGGTAGCAACCAAACCTTTATAAGGTCACATGGATATGTAACCCAGATATTTTCCACATCCCCGTGGAGCACAGTCACAATGTGGCCACTTCTGATTCATCCTTCCAGAGTTCACACAGGCCCCAAGCCTTCCTAACTTGACAGCCCAAGAAATGTAGAGGGAAGGGTCTGTTCTCTGTCCTCTTCCCTTCCACCTGCTTTCTCTCCATCCAGCATGTCCGAGGCTCTGTTCCAGCATCTCAACTGAAATGAGGGAAGAAAAGGGATGAAATGAAAATCCTTCAGTATCAAGTACTAAAGACAAAGAGGAGAAGGGTATAAATTCTACAATAATTGCTGTACCTGTTATGTGGTAATTTTTTTCTAGATCCTTCTGGTCTCAAACTCGCTCTGTAGTGACAGTTGATGGTGAACTTCTATTTTCACCTCATGAGCACTGGGAGCCCAGGGATGTGCTAGCAGCTTCCTGCATGCTAGGCAGACACTCTAGCAATGGATAGGGGAAATTTTGTTACAAGAAAAGTTCAAATGTAATGGCAACATTTACACGAACACATACACCTGTCTACTTAGTTTAAACACAGCACCTGTGATAGGAATGGCTTAGAGAGATGAAGGCTGTGAAGTGTATATGCATGTGCTTTAGTTACCTAGAGACAGATTCTCTCCCAGGCAACGGAGAGAATAAAGCACACTTCAAAATTCAGCACCAAAGCCATTGGTGGCATAAAGGAGCTGCAAGCCCCTGTACCTTCACCTCATCAAAATTTTAGAAAAAGTCCCTTCCCTGTTTACTGGCCACACAATGAGCACAAACACTGACCTCTTCCCAGGCAGAGCTGATGGTGTCCCTTAATCTTACAAATTCTGTAAGACTTTTCCTCATGAGGCCTTTTTCCTTCATAAAGGAACTAAAACTGGCACTTCAGTCTCATTGACATTCTGATTTAAATAACGGAGGTACCGCCGGGCGGTGGTGGCGCACACTTTTAAACCCAGCACTTGGGAGGCAGAGGCAGGTGGATTTCTGAGTTCGAGGCCAGCCTGGTCTGCAGAGTGAGTTCCAGGACAGCCAGGGCTATACAGAGAAACCCTGTCTCGAAAAAGCAAAAACAACAACAACAACAACAAAGCTTACCACTTCAAAGGCAAATGAATGGAACTTTATCCAGAAACTAGTACATCTTCTAACTAACTGACCAGCATCCCTGAGGTCAGGAGGGACTTGGATTTTGTTGTTTGTTTGATTTGGGGTATCACTATGTAGAACTGACAGATCTAATGCTATTCACTGTGTAGCCCAAACTGGCCTCAAACTAATGGCAATTCTCTTGCTGCTGCATCCCAGATTCTGGGAATCCAAGTGTGAGTCACCATGCCAGGAGGTACACTTACAATCATCATGGCAAGAGGTTGAAAGCAGTGACAGCCAGATCCTGGCTTCTTGGTGGTGGGTTTCACAAACTTCACAAAGCATTTGAACTCTCAGAAAGACTGTATCCATGACAAGGTTTCCATCCATGGGAAGTCCCCTTGAGCTGTAAAGTTTTTGGTAGTCTCGGAGGGAGGAACAACAGAATGTTCAACAAAGATGATACACTCCATTTCAATCCGATGCTGACCTCCCCACTTTCCTGTCTCAGAAATACAGGTAGTTTACATTAAACTATATCAAACTAATAGACCTGTTATGCTTCCTAGGGCCAATGAGAAGATTTCACAAGTAAAGGCATGAGTTGCCAAGCCTGAAGATCTGAGTTTGATCTCTGGAACCTGTAGTGGCTGGAGAGAACTGACACTTGCGTGTTGTTCTCTGATCGCCACATGTGTGTTATGGTATTTGCATGTCAACCAGCACACACACACACAAACACACCACACACACACACTATCACCACCGCCAACAAAAACACTAATAACAACAAATAACATAATAAAAATTTTAATTATGCTTTCTAAAGAGTTTTAAATGTATTCTTGCATTTACATTTAATACAGCTGCTTCATGAAGTACAACTGACCTCTAGTCAAGCCAAACTATAATAACTCAATTTCAGGTGGGCGGTGATGGTACACACCTTTAATCCCAGCACTCAGGAGGCAGAGACAGGTGGGTCTCTGTGAGTTTGAGATCAGTCTGGTCTACAAAATGAGTTCTAGGACAGCCAGAGTCTCAAAACAAAACAAAAAACCAAGACAACAAAAAGAAACAAAATCCCCAAAATTCCAATTTCCCCTGATTGAATTACCATAGTTCTTCAAGTATTATTTAATGATTAAAGTGGGATGGCTATGAGCCAGTCTAACTGCTGGTTTCATAACGGTGTTTGCACGTTTTATCATCATCATCATCATCATCATCATCATCGGTTTTTCAAGACAGGCTTTTTCTGTGTACCCCTGGCTGTCCTGGAACTTGCTCTGTAGTCCAGGCCGGCCTCAAACTCAGACTGACCTACCTCTGCCTCCAGAACACTGGGACTAAAGGTGTGTGCCACCACACCTGGTTGTGTTGGCACATTTTAATAATGTTGGATGAGGTTGAGGATATACCTCAGTGGCAGAGCACTTGCCTAGCATGCAGAACTGACTACCATCCCCGCACAGGCTGATGGACATAAGAGATACTTTCAGAAACACAACTGACACAAATCTATTTCTTTTTTTCTTTTCTTTTCTTTTTTTTTCCCCGGTTTTTCAAGACAGAGTTTCTCTATATAGCCCTGGCTGTCCTGGAACTCACTCTGTAGACCAGGCTGGCCTCGAACTCAGAAATCCACCTGCCTCTGCCTTCCAAGTGCCTCCCAAGTGCTGGGATTAAAGGTGTGAGCCACCATTGCTGCCCGACTACACACAAACCTATCTCTCCACAGAAAACATCTGTTGGCACTTTTATTCAATGAGAAAACTGTGTCCTGGGAAACGTGTCCCTGACTGTGCTTGAGTCCCTCCCAGGACAAAAGGATTGGCCAGATGAGTAACACTGGTCATTGGGATTGGCCAGATGAGTAACATTGGTCAATGGGATTTTAAAAATAATCTTATGTAATAAACAATCAGCATCCAGAAAATTGCAAAACTAAATAAGGTTCTATTTTTAGTCACTAACATTTGATATTACAAGATTATGTACTTGCAAAGACCCACTTGAAATATAGGAGGGCCAAAGAGCTTTACTGCTCCAGGGTACAAACTCTAGGGATGGGTTTCACAGTCTGAGTCTCAATTAACCTTTAAAATACCACTTGTAGAGCCAGGTGGTGGTGGCACAGGCCTTTAATCCCAGCACTCAGGAGGCAGAGGCAGGTGGATCTGTGAATTTGAGGCCAGCCTGATCTACAGATGTGAGTCACCATCCTCTGCACCTGTGCTGTTGTGCCCGATCCCCCGTCTCTATGCAGTTCCCTGAGAAGACTGCTCAAGGAGAAATCCAAGCTTGGGTGGTAGGCTGCCAAGTGTGTCTCCTTGTTCCTGTTTTTATTCCTGTTCCTGTTTGTGTTCCTGTTTTGTGGGGAGTATAAAAGGGAGCTATGCAGTTGAAAATATAGCATTTGGTTCCTTACCAGATGACTCCTTGTCTTTCTTTCTCTTGCCCTCAGCCCTCCGCCGATCCAAGGAACTCAGTCAGCTATGCTGTCGTAGCTGACAAGTGGAGGTCCCACTGAGATCGGAAAGATGAGGAAGATTGCTGACCGGCTGTCTCCGGGGTGCGCATGAGGACAGGAGACATATTGGATATGAACTGAAGGTAAGTTTTCGGGATAAGTAAATGCCATGGATTTGGCACATAGTAAGGAGTTGCTGGCTAAGCAACTATCTATTCTTCTGGCTCTGCGGGGAACCGCAGTTGAAACTAGGGTTATTGAAGAATTTATGAAAGAATTAAAAAAATTCTAAGTTTGGGGTATTTGGAAACTGGTTAGGGATGCCCTTGTCAGTGAAAACGAATTGGCTAGGGAGTCCCTATGTGGATCTTCTTCCTCCTCTTCATCTACATTGGGGGATTTTTCTTCTTCTGAGGAGGAGGAACTCTTGGGGGCCTTTGGAGGAAAGGAAGTGGGCTCCAGGAGAAAAGAGAGGGGGAGGCTGAAATCCCAGGAAAGTTTTTTCAGAGGTCTCGCCTGGAGTGGCCGTGTCCCACGGTCCCTGGACATGGGGACCTGGACATGCACCTCACCTGCAGGAGGCAAGACTCCAGGCCAGCATGGGCCCTTTGTAGTGGCTGTCAAGCAGGAGTGTAGTGAGGGTTCTCGAGCCGGAGAGAAGGGGCCCCAGCAGGAGCCAGTGAAGAAGTGAGGCTGGCCCAAAGGCAAGAAAAGAAAGAAGATTCTCCCAAATGGACACAAGGCCCCGGTCACGGGCTATGTTCGATTTCTGAAGGAGAGGCAGGAGCAGATTTGCACCACCACCACCCAGACCTTCCCTTTTCAGAGATCACCAAGATGCAGGGTGCAGTGGTGCAGACCTATAGTCCCAGGTACTTGGGAAGCTGAGACAGGAGGATCACTTGAGTCCAGGAGTTCTGGGCTGTAGTGCGCTATGCCAATTGGGTGTCCGCACTAAGTTTGGCATCAATATGGTGACCTTTCGGGAGCGGGAGACCACTAGGTTGTCTAAGGAGGGGTGAACCGGCCTAGGTCAGAAATGGAGCCTGGTCCAAAACACGTTTATCGAGGTTCTGCTCACCAGAGCTGGTCCATCAGATTAGGGGGCAACCTCAATCTGCACGCAAAGGACTGTGTTCCTCATCAACTCTGCAAACCAGGTTGCTCAACAAGTGTCAGCTGTCAGAACTCATTCAGATCTCAAGGTTGGGGAGTACTCAAACCTAGAAGTAAATGCATCTTGGGCAAAAGAGAGATGGAGCCAAGGGTTTACTAAGCACCAGGTTCTCATTATGACTTTCTATGTCGCCTTGAATGTTTTGAAAAATGGCTACTTATCACTGTCACACATTGAATGAACCTTTGGGCAGGGTGCATTGCTTTTTCAAGAGTGATATTCAGTCTCATTTTCATATTGCTGTTTTAAATTTAAATCAACAAATTGCTTTGGTTCAAGAACAAGTAGATTTTATGTTATCCACCAGACATGTTGTCCCTTCTTTCATGCCATTTGTGTTACACCTGTGCATGTAATTAATGCTTCCTCTTCTGTTAAGTATTTGAATCAGTTGAGTTCTGGCTCTTGGAATGCTAATTATAATCTTACTTGGCAGCTCTTTAATAAGATTGTATTAGTTAATAATACCAGAATTGATCCTATTGATGGGTCATCTATCTTGGGCATGTTTCTTCAAGTGGGAATGCTGGTGAAAGAGTGGGCTGGAGTTACTTCCTTGGCAGTTTTAGCCTAATTTTGCTAATGCTTGTTTTTGGGTGCCTGTGCTGCCTTCAGGCACAACAGCTACAATCTCAAGCTGTTGTGCAAGGATTGGTGTTTTTACATGGTCGAGGGGATCCCTCTGCCCAAGTGTGGCTGACCATGTTACAAAAAACGTAATCATTCACCTAGGCCCGAGCTGCAGCCGGGAGTTTTCCCTGAGAGACATGCCTGGCTGCATAGGGGTTGGTGTTGATACAGTTCCCCTCCTCAGGAAAAAGACACTGGTATGGGTATGACCATACCACCTCACTGTACAACAACAGGGGGTTGGGGATCATTACAATATCCCCAATATTCACTGAGGGTCTGGTCTCTGTCTCCGCTCGGCCTCTAATTAAAAGAAAAGGGGTGAATTGTGAGTCACCATCCTCTGCACCTGTGCTGTTGTGCCCACTCCCCTGTCTCTATGCATTTCCCTGAGAAGACTGCTCAAGGAGAAATCCAAGCTTGGGTGGTAGGCTGCCAAGTGTGTCCTGTTTTTATTCCTGTTCCTGTTTGTGTTCCTGTTTTGTGGGGAGTATAAAAGGGAGCTATGCAGTTGAAAATATAGTATTTGGTTCTTTACCAGATGACTCCTTGTCTTTCTTTCTCTCACCCTCAGCCCTCCGCCGATCCAAGGAACTCAGTCAGCTATACTGGCGTAGCTGACATACAGAGAGAGTTCCAGAACAGCCAAGTCTACACAGAGAAACCTTGTCTCAAAACAAAACAAAAGATGAACAAACAAGAGTACTTGTAGAATTTTGGTATAATATGTATTTTAAAAATCCATAATTATCATAAAAATAATTACAGTACTCCCTTATAATGCTGGTCAGCCTAGGCAACATAGTAAGTATTAGGTCTGCCAGGGCTCTATCTCATGACCACATCTCAAAATAATTAAATGAAGCAACTACTCCCTCCTGTCAGTCATTACACTTGAACAGAAACAGGATCTCACCTCAGACCGAACATAAAACAGATGAGGGAAGCCAGTTGGTTACCATGAAGTCACATAGTAATAAGATTTGTGAAAATCCTACCAATTATTTTATTTGTTTATTATTTTATTATTAATAATACTTATTAATTATGTTGGTTTTCTGAAACAGGGTTTCTCTGTGTAGTCCTGACTATCCTTGTGTAGACCAGTCTAGCCTAGAACTTACAGAGATTCACCTGCCTCTGTTTCCCAAGTGCTGAAATTACAGGTGTGCACCACCACTGCCCGGCCCTTACTTGCAAACATTATTTTTTCATTTAAAATGAGCTATGTATAACAAATGATACATAGCCGGGCGGTGGTGGCACACGCCTTTAATCCAAGCACTTGGGAGGCAGAGACAGGAGGATTTCTGAGTTCGAGGCCAGCCTGGTCTACAGAGTGAGTTCCAGGACAGCCAGGGCTATGCAGAGAAGAAACCCTATTTCAGGGAAAACAAGCAAGCAAGCAAACAAACAAATAAACAAAACAACCAAAAAGAAACAATACCCAAGCTTATACTCTGAGCTTCTTATGCACACAATGTACCATCTACCCACACACACACAGGTGAGCCCCCACAAACATATACATACTATTATATACAGAAGGATATATGAAAAATACATTCTACATTCATCATTTTGCCCAAATTTTATCTCAAGGTGTTTTACTTTATGGAGGTAAAGAAATTACTGTTTCAGCCCAACAACCAATACACAAGCAAGCTAATGCCTCATCTAACAAACAAACAGGACTGCTTTTTAAAGCAATTGGTCAAATGGTAAGTAAATGACCATGAGCTTGCAAGTGCTACCTATAGAGTTTCAAAGTGTCAATCATATCTACAGTCACCATTTAAAGAATTAATGCCCGCCAATGTTATCATCTAAAATGTATTTGCAGAGGTCAGAAGAGCAGTGTCTGCCCTTCTCCATGCCAGCAGCAGTGACATCAAAGGGCAATGTCACAAGCTGCAGTTTAGCTAGTGGACTTAAGATGGTTTGGAGTTTTATCCACTAAGTCTGATCTCCTGACCCCTTGGGTTTACAACTTTCCACTCTCTGGGCTGCAGAAGAGCCCCTCCTTTTCTGAGTTAATCATTTCTTTGTCATTATCTGCCAAGTGTTCTTATCTCTTTTGCTGTCACTTTATAACAGGGTCCTCTTATCAACCTGCACAGGGTCATGTGACCAGTCAAAGCCTATTGAAAGCTTCCTTTCTTCTGATTAGAAACCATCATGAAACTGGAGACATGGTTTACAGCAGGTCACGCATGCTGGAAAAAGTGCAGAGTCCAGGAGAACATGGTCTGGAGCCTTTCTGAATTCTGGTTTTTTTTCCCCCTTTTTCTTAACTTTCACTAAGGAAATGAGGGTTACTGTAGTCTGAGGTTTCCTTTCCCAAGGTCACAAAATATGACAAGCTGCAATCTTTCCCACGTTCAATGATTTCTGCTGTAAGCCAAAGGACTGCCAATAATTTCGCTAAGAATGTCTGCTAGTTCGGATACTGGGGATTTTCAAGACTTTCTTAAGCATGGACTTACAGCTATTGGTAAGTAGGAAGCCACTCTCTTAACATCTGGCTGTTTGCGCGACTGCTGGTGGATCTGTGTTTTAATGCACTACTTTGCCTGTGGTAATTATTAAAAGCACACAATAAACCCACACATATATCACACATTTATTTTTCTTGAAGTTGAAAGAAGCAGATGAGTAATTCAACACATGAATATCATTTATTGTATCCAGTGTTTGGGGATGTCATTGTATTTGATCAACTTAGCAAAAAACAAACAACAACAACAACAACAACAAAACAGGTTTCTGAGACAGGGTTTCTGTGTAGCCCTGGCTGTCCTGGACCTCTGCTCTGTAAACCAGGCTAGCCTCAGGGTCAGAGATGCATCTGCCTCTGCCTCTGCCTACCAAGTGCTGGGATTAAAGGTGTATGTCATTACTGCCTAGCAGAAAATACAGTTTTAAATCATCTATTTCAGCCTGACCAATTTCTGATCATTTTGAATCAACCAGGTCAAGTAAAATTTTGAACAGTTTGAAACAAGCAAATAACATTGATCAACCACTGATCAAAAAACTACCTAGCAGGTAGCTTCCCAGTACTGTGACATTTCAAGGAATTGGACCATGAGATGTCTCATTCATTGTGATCCTATAGAAAAAAAAATTTTTTTTGTTTCTTGGCAAATGAAAGTCATTCAAGAAAAAACATCAGACTATTATTAAAAGATTCTGGGTGGGGATCTACTATGACTGTGACTTGCTTTTATCGACAGAAATAACCACATACCTTCCCCATACGTGGAACCTAGAGTTTGGGCACTTGCTACACACCTAGCCACCACATCGAAGCATCTTGGGGTTCCTTATTGTTGTTCTTTGGGAGTGAGTGATGACTGGGTTTTGTTTTTGTTTTCCTGAGAGACAAGGGATAGCCTAGGCTGGCCACGAATCTGCAGCTTGTTTCTCTCCATAATACCGGAACTGTCGGTGTGAGCCACCATGCCTGACTCATTTTTTTAAAGGATAAACATCCACACACATTTATACCAATATAGAACCATAAACTTGGTAATTTTACCATAAATTTAGTAAATACAGTAACATTCAGTTAATCCTAAAAGTTAAAGACAAAGGAAGCAATCTCCAGTAGGTTGTGACCCTGCTAGAGAGCGCGCCCCCTTTGCTTCCTCTGGACCGGGAGCCAGGGTCGACCCTTCTCCAGGGGTCCTTGCGCAGTCAGTGATCGCCAGCCCAGTCTCAGAACAGGATAATCAGGTCCCCGGCATTCTCTTTCCCTGGGGGCAGCATGCTGACTCCACCTAAGGCACTGATTGCTTTTTTTTTTTTTTTTTTATGGTCCAGCTACGCCCTGAAGTATCAATTGAGGAAATGTTCACCTAAAAACGTTCTGTACTTATGAAAAAGAAAACACAGGGAAGCGAGTGCAGAAGGAGAGAGAGCATATGGCTCTTCAGAGGGCAGGGAAACTAGAGCTTTGTGAGCTTTGCATCCACCGAACGCTGAACACTTCACTTCCTACGGGAACGGGGAACGTTTGGGGGGGGGGTGGGTGCGGGCTAGCGGGCGTGTGCACCAGAGAAGCGTGTGCACCCGGCTCGCACCGGCGCAGGGCTACCCGGGACCTGGGACCACACACGCGGTGCCCTCGCTGGGTCCCTAGCCCACCGGGGTGAATTAAAAGACAGAAAGGCAGCAAGCGGAGTGCAGACCGCGGTCGAGCTGAGCCGGTTTTCACTCACTGCATTGTAGTAGCATCTCAAAGGCTCTGCTGGAACTGAGGCGGGATGGAACTGGAACTGATAGACTTCCAAGGGGTTGCCTGGGGCCTTACCTTCCCAGAACTGTACCGAAGGTTCCTCATCCACCCGGACCAACTTACACCCAAACCCCAGGCTTCCCTAAGCCCTTCAGATCGCTAGATCTCAAAATGACCATCCAATTCTCTCAAAGGGGTAGGGGGAGAGTGTAGGGGGGAAAAAGGGTCACGGGGGAAGGAATTTTTCATCATGCTCATCGTAGCCATCTAGGAGTAGTTTTACATCCCTGTAGATCCTTTGGAGAGTTCTCCCACATCTCGATGACTGGAAAGCAGCTACAGGCACCCAGATTCCCATGTTTTCCCAGGATCACTCTGGGAGCCTTGGTAGGACTGAGCTGTCTGAAAGCCAGGGCGGTGAGGCACCTTCAGATTAGGGCCTTGAAGAGCCCATTCCTGAAGGAAGAGTTGACCTTTGACATGAGTCTTTTTCATTGCAATAGCAGGCCCACTGAGATGGACACCCTCCCTGCCCCTGAGCAGCTACAGAGCTGAGGACCTCAGTAGTTTTGAGATGGCAAACTGCACACAGCTTCCTGTAGAGACTAGCTGAGGTTTCCGACAACCAGGCTCTACTTAGTTGTTTTAAGTGTTTGAAACTTGAAACACAAAACCAGAAAGCTAGAAAAGGATCATGGCCCAACAAATCCTGGCTTGATCATGCTTTAGTCCTTGATTTGACTCTTTTACCTGGCCCACTGGCCGAGATGTTCTGAATTCAGTCCTGGACAAGGGTTGAGCTAGACAAAGCCTCCTCAAGACTGGTCTCTTTAAACATCAGACTGACCCTTTTGCTCCATAGCCTCAACCACTGAGTACCTACTTCTCTGTCTGACCCTCCATTGCTCTTTGCCCTAAAGGAAGGAAAACTTCTCTGGGAGAGCCATTTGACTTCAAGGGAGTTGGGTGGTGGTGGGGGGGAGACAGGAGACATGGTCCTCTGCGGGTATGAGCAGCATTAACTTGAGAGTTTGTGCCTGGGAAATCCAGACGATCTGAAATTCTCCAGACAAATTTGTACTTTATAAAAAAAAATCTCTTGGTTATGTTTTGATTGATAAACAGTGGTATCTAATTTTGAAACTGCAAATAGCTTCAGCTGTCTGGTAAGCAATTCTGTCTAGGGATACTGTTGTGATCAATAAGGAGGGGTCAAACCACGCAACATGGATAAGTTAGCTGATCTGGTACTTGCATTTTTAGTGGTCCTAGAAGGTGAGTCCTATCAGAAAGATAAACTTGGGGCAATGTGACAGGAAAGAGGGCAAGGCTGTTATTTATCGACAGTCAGCTATAAAGTTTACTTCGTAAAGCCCGTTTTTTAAATTTAAAACGTTATTTACATTGATATTCTGTCTCTGTGTACATCTGTGTAAGGATGTCAGATCCCCTAGAACTGGAGTTACAGACCATTGTAAATTGCCATGTGGGTGCTGAGATTTGAACCTTGGTCCTTTGGAAGAAAAAGGAACGTTCTTAACCTCTGAACCATCTCTCCAGTTCCCTCAGAATCCCTTTTCTAACTAAATTATAGACTCAGAAAGTTTGCTTGCTTTACAAAAGTTCACTGATTGTCAGCAGAGTGAGCTGTAAACAGAACCCCAGCAACAGCAATGTATCTCAAATCTGCTCCCTCGCTCTGATATTGGGGGGGGGGGGGGATTGTAACTTAAAGTTGGTCAGACATTCCCCAAAGACAATTGTAAATGGCTCTTTGTATTCCTTGGCATTCTGTAATGGAAATCACTCCTAGAATTCAAAAGTGTGACATGAAGAAATTGGCAATAATTTCTTGGGAGGTAAAGGTGGATGTTGAGGGAGATGATATTGGTGGTCCTAGCCTAAGGTGCACTGTGGCAATGCACATGGCTGCTGCATGCAGACCAAGCTAAGGACATTCACAGCATCCATGATAGTATGAGGCAGTCACTTCAGTCATGGAATTCAGAAGAAGGATCTGTATTGTTGGTCTATAGGGGAAGAGGATAGGCAAAGCACCGGTTAAACAGCTTGTCTTTAAACACTTTGGACAAATCCAGTTGCCCCTCCCTTGGGAAGAAGTGCTGGATTCCTTGCTCAGGATCTGAACACACAGTGTCTCTGTTCCCTCCCAGCTCAAAATCAAAATCATCCCCTCAAAGGACCTGTGTAAGGTCACTCTGCTAGTCTTTAAAACCTTCCAGGTTCTAGACAAGGAATGATATTACTGCTTTTGTCTTGTGTTCTCTCTCTCTCTCTCTCTCTCTCTCTCTCTCTCTCTCTCTCTCTCTCTCTCTCTCTCGGTTTTGAGATAAGAGTCTCAGTTTGAAGTGAATGCTAGCCTCAAATTCCTAAATGCTGGTATTCCTGGCTGGCTATAACACCTGTCTGCTGCCACTCTCAAGACCTGGGCTCTACCACCCCCAACATCGGCCATAGTTCATCTTTTCCAATTCTGGGTATTGCACAGGACAGAAAGGTGATGTGTCAGATAAGATGCACCCCCAGGTCCATCCCATCATCTCTTGATCACAAAAATTGCCTTCTGGGTAAAGGGGACACTGACATCCGTTGAATTGTGCAGGCTTGAAAATTTTTTATGTTTTGCCTGTCTGTCTGTCTTACTGTGTGCCTGGTGCCAAAAGAGAGCCTCTGATCCCTTGACTAGAGTTACAGGTAGTTCTGAGCTGCCTTGTGGGTGCTGGGAATCAAACCTGGGTGCTCTGGGAAAGCACCCAGTGTTCTCCATCTCCCTGAACTGTGAGGCCTTTGTAAACATTCCATCTCTAAAACTATGCCTCGCTCCTTGGGTGCCCATGCTCAAGGATGTCACAACTGTAAGCCATAGCCTAGGTTTGTCCACATTGCTCTTTTATAGACAGAGGACTCAAACAGCTGCACAAGAACATCTTTATTATCACCTATATGCCAATGGCTGATTTACCTGAAAAGAAAGGTAATCTCAATGTAGAGCCTCTTCTGAGAAAGGGACTTTCTCAGATCCTAGCGGGGTGGGGGAGATTTAAAACAGACAGACAGACAGACAGACAGACAGACAAACAAACAAACAACCTCATAAGGGCCGGGCAGTGGTGGCACACACCTTTAATTCCAGTGCTCTGGAGGCAGAGGCAGGTGGATTTCTGTAAATTCTAGGCCAGCCTGGTCTACAGAGCAAGCTCCAAGACAGCCAAGGCTGCACAGTGAAACCAAATCTCGAAAGAAAAAAAAAAAGAAAACTACCACAGAAGAAATCTTAGCTCAAGCACTTCCCACTGAAGTCAGCAGATGAGGTTTAGTACTGTGCCTTCAGTGCCCTAAAGGACAATTTCTAGCCTAGATTGAGACCGGGTGGGTTTATTGAGGAGAGAAATGTTAGGTGTCGCCTAGTTTGTTTCACCACAGACCTCTTGGTCGACTGGCTCCTGGACTGTCTTGGGCTTGCCAGTGCCATGTGGTGTTTGGTCTGGTCTATTTAGCCCAGATAATTTTCCCACTCCGAGGCTTTGTAGACCAGATCTCTTTTGAAGATCCGGGGCTCCCAAGGCAGGGCGAGTTTAGACCCGGGATTGAAGAACGTTCCCAATGAAGTAATTCTAAATATAGAGAGCCTTAAATTCCAAAAAAACAGAAGTCAAAAACTCCCTCCTTTCTTTCAGGACCAGGGTGAAGGGCTCCAGCGGTAGAGAGAGGGAAGTAGGGCTTACCCTGGCATTTTTTTTTCCCCAGGCGTGAAGCCCGGGATTGGGTATTTATTAGGACGCTCTTTTAGAGGATTGAAAATCTGCACGTTTGCCCCAAATCCGCAATTGGCAGCCTGCCCTCTCACGGAGGCGTGGGATGTTCCCACCTCCCAACCCCTGCAGCGTGCCTGCAGTGCTTATTTGAAACAATCAATACAAAGAGAGTTTTAAAAATGTTTTTTTGAACCTGGGAAGACCACTGGCACCAAGTTTGTGTTTTGTTTTGCAATGCTTCATCTACAAGGTGCGCAAAAGTTTTGTCTTTAGCTGTGCTGAAACCCTGCAGTTCTTTTTAAAACAAAGCGCTCCGGGGGAGGGCGTGGAGCCCAGGAAGGAGGGGCGGGGGTGGGGGGTGGGAGCTCAGCCGCCAGAACCCAGCAGGCAAAAGGCATTATTGGCTCAACTGAGTTTTGCAGCTTCACCTGACGGAATCTTCAAGTGGGAGGGATGGCAAAATAGGGAAGTCAGAGCTTCAGGAGCTGATAAAATCGGTTCTCTTTCCCTTTGGGTTGTCGCTTCCAGGGGAAGAATACTTTAGAACAAAAAACCTAAGATTCTTCTCGGGCTTCAGAACTAGATGATGCGTAGAAGTAGATACGTAGGACCAAAAAGGTAACTTTACTCAATTCTTTTTCTTTCCTTCCTTCCTGCTTGCTTGCTTTTTTATCATCAAAAGAGAAAAGTGAGAACAGAGGAGGAAGCGTTAAATTTTGTTTGCCAGGATAAAAAGTTTTGCAAGTTCTTTGCTAAATTGGGCGGGTCGCTCCAAACTCTTCATCTTCTCGGGTGCGCGGGAAAGCAGTGTCTGCTACTGTGCTTCTGGAAACTTGAATTGGTCCTGGATACCTTGGCTTTTTTCCCCCCTCAGCTGCAGCCTAAAGTGGGTTACGAGCGCAGGGCGGACCGGCGCTTCTTAGGTCAGGTCAAGGGTAGGCTTGTTTTCCGTGTGCGCTCCACCGAGCGGCGCGCAACCTCCGGAAGGGAGAAGGGAGGAGAACTTGCAGTTGCATCCTCGTGGGTGGGGAGTGCGAGACCTCCTCAGCTCCAGCCAGCTGGGTGAATGGGGCGCACACGGGAACGCCGAGGCTGGATAAAATATTCCAGGCCTGCGCTTCTCGGGCTCATCAAGGCTGCAGGAGCCTCCCCGAGCTATCATCCTTTGTAATTGCAACCGTCAATCAACACTTGAAGACAAAGTCAAAGCCGGGAAGGGCAAACCCCGGAGACTACCCTTGCTGGAAAGGAGGAGGCGCGGGGGAGGGGTGAGGAGGGAGAAGTTTGCTAGAAGTTGGCTGGAGAGTGCCAGAGAAATTCGGAATGCTTGTGGTAGGTAGGGGAAACATCTTTAAGTCTCCGCCAATAGTAAGGCCCTGGTGTATTCCTACATATGCTCCCATAAAGAGGCAGAGTGGCATTTGATAAAAGATATCTCCCGCGGAGGATGGGATGTGTGTCCCAGCTCATGGTTGATGCGTTCTCCGTTGTTGGCTAAAGCATTTAGATCACATAGGTCCCGTTGCACCCCTTTCATCTCAACTCGCTTACCTTCCCCAGTCATTTAGTCTCTCAGACATCATCTGAGACTTTAGGAACCTAGAACCATCCCAGGTAGAGGAAAGGTGAACGCCTTTTGCTGCTGCCACCGCCTCCTCCTCCTCCTCCTCCTCCTCCTCCTCCTCCTCCCCGCCACAAAGCCCTAGGGTACAGAACATTCTAGAAGACACCTCCACCCAGTCAAGGTCACAGAACTGGTTCCCTGCTTCTGTGGGATCGTCTATCCAAGGGTATAAGAGAGTGAAGGACCCAGAGTGGGTGTTGGGTTGTCTAGAGGACATTGGGAGGGTGCACTCTGAAGGCTCTGAACGAGCTTGGTAGCTTGTTTCCTTCACTCCCTCAGTGTCTGCACCAGGACCAGAGACTCACCACACCCCCAGACTTGAGGAACAACTCCGGGAAAAACGTGAGTGTGCCCTTGAATTTCCAACAAAACCCAGCTCCTGTAGATTTCACGCCCTCAAACCCAACTGAGATGTCAAGAACCTGGAAATATGAAATAAGGCCAATCCTAGGTACCTTGTTCCACCGTGGAGGTGGATGTCAGGTTTTTCTAGAAAAAGCTCATCCCCCTCCCTCCTCGCCCCCCCCCAGTCTCTGTCTCTCTCACTCTTTGTGTGTGTGTGTGTGTGTTCATCCTGTATGTAGCACTGATTGTCCAGTATAGAGACCTTACATCCATCCCTTATGTAGACCTTGCTGGCAGCTGAACTCGAGATCCTCCTGCCTCTTCCTCCCAAGTGCTGGGATTAATGGTGGGAGGTCCTACACCTGGCAAAAAAAGGCAACTTCTCTTGTTTGTTAGATCTCGAACCTTTGGTACCCCCCTCCTCAGTTGGCTGCTAGACAGAGGCTCCACCTAGACTAGAGAGATCTCCAAAGCAAGGGAAAGCCAGCACCACAGCTTAAATGTCAAAGACCAAATTCTTGGACACGTATTCTCTGTCTTCTCTTCCCTCCTCCACTATGAGGCTTTTTCTTGGAAAGTCTACCTGTGGGAAGATAAAGGAAAGCCTCACTTGACCTTTGGCATTCATCCCTCTGTCTATGGAAGATGTGCTCGGATTGGGGGGGGGAGCAGATTGGGCTGGAGAGCCACTAACTTGACCTAAGTTAGTCTTTTCTGGCCCAGACGCTGGTGCTACTGAGCATGACCACAAAGTTCACCTCACTGGGTCAGCCTCAGCCCCTGGTTCTGGCCAGCTTTCTAGTCACAGTAAGTCACAAGGCCTTTCAACTCTGGGAGTCATCTCTTGCAACACACACGCACGCACGCACGCACGCACGCACGCACGCACGCACGCACGCACGCACGCACGCACACACACACACGCGCAGCACACACACGCACTCGCAGCAGACCAAGAAGTTCCTGGGTAGGAAGATGATAAACAAAGATCATTATAAGCCCTTAGAATTGCAGTGAATGGAGGTTGTTCGTAAACCTTTGAAATAAGCTGATTTCTCAAGTTTGCATGAACTCCAAAGTAAAGCAGGCAACCAGTAATGGTTTGAGCCTGGAGACTTGTTCCCTTTCTGAACTATGTAAGAAATGTATTTGTAATTCAAAGTGATGTCTTAAATAAGGGGCAATACTGAAAATGTATTGACATTGTTACTTGATACTAACGTGAAAACTTGACCTTAATGATCACTAATACAGGCATATTCAGCCTGTTCTGTCATACAAACTAATTGGCAGGCCCCCTCAATATCTGTGGCCAGAAGGGACGTGCTTAGGCCACATTAGAACCCTAAAGATGCTATTAAAGCTGGAAATTAAGTAATTTAGATTCTGTGTGTATGTATATGTTTTAATGCAAAATAGGAATCAGTTTAGAATATCAATATATTTGAATTGATAGCCATCAGTGGATGGCCTATCTCAATATAAAAGTATAAGCAATAATTTGGAATCATTTTATATTCATTAAATACTAGACTGGGCAGTTTATGTGATCTCTATGCCATTTAAATAGAATAAATTCAGATCTTTTGAGATTCAAATCCACCCCCTTGTGGGTGGACTCTGATAATTACCCAGTTGCACAGCAGACCGTGGGTATGAAGCTTTGCATGCATCCAGGAGACTGGGACGAATGTTTTTCATCTTGTTGGGATGAGATCTGAAAACTTTAACGATAAAGCTGGGCTAGTGGCCTAAGGAGCTTGCATAACAGATGGTTCTTTATAACTTAAAAAAAAAATGCCGAGCCTCGTGGGGGTTGTGTGTGGGGCATGGGACCACCGAAGGGACTCTAGAATATAGAAGGGAATCCAGGGCTGACCTTTTCGTCCTGTGTCCAAACACAGCTCTCACTAAAAATTCAATAGTCCATCACCAAGATAATCTTAGACTCAAGTGTCCTTTTCATAAAAGCAGGGAGGTGAGTTGGTAAGCAGCGGAAGCAAAAGTGGCTGTCTCTTACTCGAATTCCATGCAAAGGGAGAGAAACCTCGGGGACTTCGCTGTCCCCAAAGTGAGCCTTGGGTTCTTTAGGGCTCAGCCATTCAGTTGAGCCTCTCGACGTCTGCTTTCAGGGAGGACCTTGATGGGGGACCAACCACCCTCCACTTATAAAATTAACATCCTTTTTCTCAGTGTTTTAAGTGGGCCCTTCACTCCACAGGTCCTCTTCTTCACACTCACGCAAGGACCACCTACACCCACACTCTGCAGCCCTTCTCCTTGCCTTTCCTCAGCTCTTTGAAATGGCCTCTCAGCCCTCAGATCCCTGGCCGCTTTACTTAGACACAGGTCGCTCCTCAATATCTGAGAAACCTAGTAGCATTTACATTCCCCCCGCTCACCCCTCCCGTCCCAGACCAGGGTGGGGTGGAGTAGATTAAGGCGGGGTGAAGAGGTTGGGGCCGGCACTGAGGCCGGAGCTTCCTTATTGGCTAGTGGCTAGTGTCCGACCTGAGTCTGGAACCTGCGTCCCCATTCACTGTCTTCACCTCTCACCTCCCCCCCTGCCCCCACTCCTCCAGCTTACCTCCCCTCTCCAGCTGGTCTTCCCCTCTCCTGGCTCTGTCACCCTTGGGGCTGGAAAGGGTTGCTTTCCACCCTAGAGGAGTGGGAGGTTGGAACTTCAGAACTCCACACTTGTGATAGTGGGAGAGAGGGAGCTGAAGGAGAGATAGGAAGGGGAGGATAGGAGAGAAGAGGACAGTAGAGGAGGGGAGAGAAGTGAGGCGAGCAAAAGAGCTAGAGAGAGACCCCTGCCGATCCTGAGCCAGAGGGCGGGTGCAGGGAGGAGAAGGAGTCCAGGAGCCGTTCAGCCGCTGCAGCAGTAGCAGCTGGCGGCCGCCTCTGCTGCCCTCCGGAGCGCGGCGCGCACAGATCGCTGTCCGGGGCAGCAGCGCCTTTGCTGTCGCTGCCTCCGCCCTTGCGGAGCGGAACCCCGGCAGCAGAACGCGGTCTTCATAGTCTGGCTTGGTAACCCGGATCTCCCGCGCGCAGCTCAGGGGCAGCTTTGAAGCTGTCGGACCGGACAGGGCTCGGAGGTCCTGCCCGGCAGCTCTGGCGAGCGGGTGGGTGAGCGGGCACGCTGATCACTCCCTTCTCTCTTTCCGCTGGAGTTGAATCTGTGCTGCCCGTGTCCAGGTGCTGGGCTTCCGGACCGACACCGACGCCCCATTCCTGCCCGCAGCCGCCTTGTCATGCTGCCCAAAGTGGAGACAGAAGCCCCAGGACTGGTCCGATCGCATGGGGAACAGGGGCAGATGCCGGAAAACATGCAAGGTAAAGGGGGTGCGGTATGGTGCGGTACGGTGTGCCGTGGCGCTCGGGCTCCTGGCTTTTACACTCTCGGACTAACACTGTGGGCTTCAGCCTCCTGCGGCATGGGCACCAGAGCAGCCCGGCTGGCAGTTTGTAGTGCGCCGGCTTCGGTCTTCTCTCTAGATGCGAGCATAAAAGTTAATGGCACTTGAACTAGGCGGACGGTGCTTTCTCATCAACGTCTAATTGGCCACTTCTAATTAAGTAGAGAGACTTCAAGCTCAGAGCCAACTGGAGCTTGGGCAGCTGGAAGCTAAGGGTACCGTAGAATAATCTTTCTGAGAAGGGGAATTCGTCTCTGCTCACCGGTTCTAGGTTGTTGGAGCTCTTACGCACATGCTCCCGCGTGGAGGGAAAAGACTTACTAGAATAGCCAAGTATATACAAGAGAAGATCACGGGAAGGCGATTGGTGGTGTTAGTGGCGTTCGATCACACGAACACCCAAAAAAAGCCTTGCCAGACCCGGCAGTCTTTTAAGGCAACTCAACTGCTGGCATAGCTAAAACCACCAATTACCCCAACTCTGTTCCCGTCCAGAATAAAGCCGAATGAGTCGAGGTGCTCAGGGTTAGCTCATTACCTTTTCAGACTTAGAGCCCTGAGTATAGCTCTGCCAATTGTGTCCCTATCCTTCATTGATAACATCAGAAAATGACGAAGTCCCATCTCCCGTATTTTCTATACTCTAAACTCTTCAGAACTTTATCTTAGCAACGTGCCAAGGTGGGAACAATGTTAGGAAAAGTTTTTCTATATTTTCCCCAACCAGAGTTCAGGATACTGAGGCCAGCAGGCTTGTGATCCCCCAAAGCTTCCTGCCGGCCTTTTGCACAAACTTGAAAGGGTCCGGGAAGTGTTGAGAACAGAGCTCTTAGTCTAACTAAGGTAGGCTGCGCGCTCTGGCCAGGAAACCAAAGGTCGCCTTAGGCTCGAGGAAAGGGGATGGCAGGCGTGCGGTGGGGTCAGATATCCTGGATAATCCTGAGGTCTTTTCAAGTCCTTGGTTAAGGTTGTAGAAGTTCCCTGGCCTCAGTCCTTAGACTAACTTTGTGTGTCTGGTACTGAGGAAGCCTTTTCGGCACAAAGAGATGCACCTGGGATTCCTGAGAAGTACCCCAGGCCTGCTTCCTGCGCTCTGGCCTCCCGGCTCTGCTAAATTTCCTCCCGGCAGGAGGACCGACTTTTTGCTACTTCCTGCCCCATGCAGACAGTTAGAGTGGCGGGATCCGGGAAAAACAGCGTAGTGGAGCGAAAAACACGGGCGTATTGAGGTCTGGAGAGAAACACCCCGGTAGCATTTTCTTTGTAAAATTGAGAGGACCCTTCTTGGTCTCCTGTCCCAAGCCAAGACCTTAGCTTGCCTTTTTGCTGGAGGGGCTACCCTAGGGTAGTTTGGCACTGGGCTCGAAAGCAGCGTGGGAAAAAGCCTGCCGCCTGCCGCGGCTTTGCGGTAGTTTGCAGCCTGGATTGTGCGCGACTGCCTGCCGGCCGTAGGGTCCCTCACCAGGGATACAGTCATACTTAGACGGGTGCTGGAACCCAGAAAGAAAATTCGTTACTGGATTCTGAGGCACCGCGATGCATCCAACTTCAAGGGGATTGAAGGAGGACCTAGCTTTTCAAGTCCCGGTTTGTTCCCTCGCCTTTCGCAGGGGCGCAGGAATTTCCAAACCATGGTGGGTTTGGTTCTCGGAACTCTTAATTTAGGTGCCCTGGGTGCCCTGTGAGTAAACAACAACAACAACAAAAATGATCCTCTGGCCTCCCAGATGCACCTCTCTCCACCGAGACTCGGAGTTTTGCCGGAAGATGGGCTTCTATTCCTTCCATGTGGTATCTCTAAGATGGGCACGGCGAGTGCAAGTGGTTGCCAGTCCGATTCTCTTAAATTTGATGTTAGAGGTTACTTTTGGGGGAGACAGAAAAGAACACACATCTATAAAGTACAGCCCCACTCAGCCCAGAAACATACCTGGAAACAGAAGTCACAAGTTTTCAGAGCTCCGTACTTAAACAAACTCCCCAACCCAAAGCTTTCCCCAAACCCTCAGGTCCTGATTGTCTTGGCCTCTCTCTAATACATAGTTGGGGTACGAGCTAGCCTCGCTGGAGAGAGCATGCTCAATATCCCTTCTGAGTTACTGAGCCCCGGGAATGCTTTTGCTGGTGCCTCTTCTCAAGATCTTTGCAAACTGTTGCTCTCTCGTACCAACTTACTCTACTGCCCAGGGCTCTGTGTCCGGGAACTGACACTTCGTTAAGACTGAGACTTCATTTTAAAAGAGTAAAGATACCATCTGATGATAAAGAGGCATAGTACTGTGGCTCTGGGATAGGGACAGTTTTTCCATTTTATTTTCAGTAAACAAATATGAAGAAACTTCTGCCAGGCTGTGGGTACCCCTCCCCCGCCCCGCCCCTTGCAATGCCACTGATTAACTTAAAGCAAACTCTCTTTGGAGTTTGTGCCTCTTTGGGTAGCAGAGGGTTGAGTAAGGGGGCCCGAGCTGGGTGCACAAAGGGTTTAAAGAGGGTGCGGGGAGTACCGGTGGTGGCTGGCTGTTCAGACCTGCCCCTTGCCTGGATGCCGTCCCACCCCTGCTCTGCCTCCTGCTTAGGAGTAGGGGTAGCCAAAGTGGGTTCTCAATCTCATCTGAGAGTGTCTAGGGGGTCTGTTGGCCATTCACCTTTACTGCACAGTTTATCTTGTTGACTGCAAAGACTAGGGCGTTAGTGTCCCTAGTCATAGTGTGTCAGGATACCATGATCTGATTTTTGTTCCACCAGCAGTCTCGGAGGTGTTTATACTTTGCAATGCTTCTCCTTATTAAAGCTTGTGAAGTTCATTACAAAGCTCTCTAGAACTCTGCTAAACCCTCCTGTGTTTCTTTTCCTCGCCTGTTTCTGCCCCCCTTCCGGGTGTCCTCTCCTCTTCCTTGTTTTTATTTTCACAGGGCATTTTCAAACGTGAGGAGATGAAAGTGGCCAGAACAGAACTACAGTCCATGCGGAACTGAATGTTTTGATTAATCTAACAGACTTGAACCCAGGGAGCCACAGGCTGTTGTTAAAGTTGCTTTTGAGAAGCAGGTTTCTGCAGCTTCATTGCTCTGCAAAGCACCAAGTGCAAATTAGCATTGCTAAGCTTAGCAAAGGGAGGTGTCCTTACTCGCATACAGCAAGCCACTTACCAGTCACTTATAGCCTGATTTTGCTCCATTAGGCGAAGGTGACGTTTGGGAACATTAGAGATTTAAAAGACATTTTGGGTTGTTAATTAACTTTTGTATGGCTCATGTTTCTTTTCTGATCTGTTGGCTTTTGGTCAACAGTGGTCACTTTAAAATGTTAACCAAAAAAGAAAAGTTGGAATTGTTTTTAAATTGAAAAATAATGAAGTGCATGTTTATTGGTGTGTGGTGATGTTTTGCTTTGCTTGTTTAAAAGTAGTCCTCTTCAATATCAGTTGGGTAAACATTATTTTACATTTTTACCTGATGATATCTGGTCACCAACAATGCTTTACAGCATTAAAACCTATACTGGGAAATTAATAGGACACATGTACACATTTCTCTTTTTGTTTCAGTGTCTCAATTTAAAATGGTGAATTACTCCTATGATGAAGATCTGGAAGAGCTATGTCCTGTGTGTGGCGATAAAGTATCTGGGTATCATTACGGTCTCCTCACCTGTGAAAGCTGCAAGGTTTGCCTTTCCTGTGCTACCTAGAAAGATAGAACGGTTCTGACCAAAACCATGGAAAGTCTTCAAAGCTAGACCTAAGCTGTTTGTTTCTTTTTTCATATGAAAAGTGAGAGGTTAGGGGAGGGTGGTAGGGAGACTAGTACTTAAAACGTGTCTGATTTAGTTCCAAAGGCAAATAGATACTGTGCTCCGAGAAACTGTCAGACTCGTGTTTATTGTGGTGCAGGGCTGTATCTGTAGAAGCACTTTATTTCTAACAGTCCTAAATATTGATTTTGCTTGACTTATATATATATTTAAAGCATCCTTCTTAAAAGGAGACATGACAGTATAACCCAAGTACATTTTAACTCGAGAGGAATCTGTGCTGCAAGTTGGACCATTTTTCTTTAATCCAGAAGACATGAAGGTCTGAATTGCCAACTGCATGATTTCATCCTGATGGATTCAGAAAATAATTTTGAAATAATTTTTTTAATCAAGGTATCAAGAAACCAGATTTTAGTGTCTAATTGTACAATTTTTATAAGTGTGTCATGTGACTTATTTAAATGCAGGGAATTTGAGTATGTTCAGTGTCTTTTATTGTTAATAATCTTGTCAAGACCTTAAGGATTTGTCAATTTTAAAAAAATAGTCCCCATAAATTCAATTTTCTCTATTTTTTCCCCCAATAACTTCTTTAAAGTAGAAACGCAATGCATTTATTTAAACTTTTGCTAGGAAATACCCCTTTGTTTTCCACAACAAATGAAGATTGTTTTTGTGTGTGCTAACTAAAGTAAGAAAGGATACCATCTTAGTAGAGAGTAGAGGAGTTACTCATCTGAAAGCCATATACCATTTCTGATCAGTCCCCTTAAGTGTAAACAGGCACAGGCTATGCTGCAGTTCAGCCTCGTGGCTTGTGCACACACACACCCCTGCTTGTGTGCATGTCTTTTCCATTAGTTAGACTTTTAAAACACAGCTCCCACCCTTGAATGGGTTCCAGTGGCATTAGGAACATTTCCCCATTTTGTTCTTGAAGTCCTTTTCCTTTTAACTGTCAAGTGTTGACATTTGTAAAAGATCTGAGGTATTTGCTATTCAGTTCTTACAATGGTTTGTGACTGAAATTGTATGAGGCTACCTAAAAACAATGTACCAGGGTTCTATGACTTACCTCTGCTTGGAACATGGATGTTAATAGGAAACCAGATTTTTTTAAAAAAAAAAATTGGTCAATATAGAGTATTTTTTTTCTGACTGTTGGAACGAAATGGTGCAAAATAGATGTAATTCTTCAGGAATAAAAATCTGAGGCCAGAAAAATCTTCACTGAGGCCTGGCACTGATGCTGAGGGTTGGTCTTTCTGAAATGTGAAATTAAACCACAGGACCACATAAGGGCTTGGTGGCACAATAAAAAGGACTTACTGGTGATTTTCCCTAGAGTAAAACAAAAGAAGAAAAGCAAGTTAGACTTTATGTCTCACTATTTTCTCTGTCTCATAGGGTTTCTTTAAGCGAACTGTCCAAAACCAAAAAAGGTACACGTGCATAGAGAACCAGAATTGCCAAATTGACAAAACACAGAGAAAGAGATGTCCTTACTGTCGATTCAAAAAATGTATCGATGTTGGAATGAAGGTAGAAGGTAAGAGTCTGCCAGGAATCCCCTGGGACATGGACTTTAAAACATTGTGTGTGGAGCAAGGGGACATTGTTTCTCTCGCCTTCTAACTCTGGTGACAGTGATGGAGAGTATTTTTGCCTTTCCTCTGTAGAAGAGCCTGCCATTTAAACATGCTAATGTCTACCAGGGAAAAGAAAGAAAAGCAGGAAAATTGTCTCTCTCCCCATCTCTTTAGTTCGGGGTGCAATACATTTAATATTGAAAGAGATCAATAGAACTGAAGCAGCTCTCCTGAGAACAAATAAAATTCATTTGCAAAAATGTGAAAAATAAAATTAAATCGCCCTTAATTTTTTTTAAATGAAGATGACTTAGTTTTTTTTTTTTTAAAGATAATTGGCCTGGTTGTAACATTGTTTCATTTATATGTACTTGATGATTCTTGAGAAAAGTTAGTTTTCCATTGTGAAAAGGAATTTCTTACACAGTTTCTAATAGTGTGAAGAGTGTAAATCTATTTCTTTAAAGAAAAAGTTAATAACGGAATCTGTACAATTTAATAACCAGGAAGCAGAAAGAATGCAAAGCAGTGGGTTCTTGATCAATAGCGATGGTGCGGGCCTTCCAAAGTCACCCTCAGCTGCTGAACGAACGGTTCGGGGTTCAGCTTGGCAGCCAGTAAAGTTAATATGTGACTGCTGTAAATAATTTGTACTTCATGACTGTTATGGTGTGCTGCTATTTTCCAGCCTCTGACCTGCTGGCCTTTCACAGATTAAACAGACTGCAAATAACACAATATGGCGGGGTACCCAGCACCGTGCTAGAGTGTACTTCATTTGATCAAGGAAACGCAAGCTACTTTTATTTGGAGGTTTTCTGCTATAAGAACTCATTCTTGGGAGAGTTATGGGGGGGTGGGGGGAATGAAAGAATTTGTTTTTGCATAAATCTGCCAAATTACTAACAACTTTTTTTTCAAATAGAAATGCCCACTTTGGTTAGCCTAAGGACTTCTTTTATGAGGAGATGGAGAAAGGAAGTAATTTGATGTTTATTAATCAGTCCCTTTAGTTCCCAAATAGTGTCAGAGGCTAAGAACAAGTTGAGTTTTAATATTGAGGAAGGTGTGATATTAAAGCATAAATGAGTTTTTCTACAACATATCAATTGATTTTTTTTATGAAAGAAAAAGATTGTGTTTTTTAACCCCAACATTGTGCTGTGTTAATTGCGTGCGACTGGCCCATAGCTGTACCCATACTTTTAACAATGGTCATGGAACAATAGAATATTTGATAAATTATCTAAATGAAAAACTCTTTTATGATCCAGCATAGAATTTTGGATACTTAGAATGTATAGTAAATTTTTAATGTGAATATTAATCCTAAGATTAAAAAACTCAAAAAACTTGACCTCCAGCCATCTCAAAGTCCCAAGTTGTCAGAGGTTGCTGAGTTCTGTCTAATTACCGGTGGCCACTGTGGGTGGCCCCGGAGGGTACTGCTGACTAACTTATTAGACTTGGCCCCGATTCCACAGGACTGTGGCACAGAAGAGCCTCTGGACGACTTTGGAGAGGACTTTGTTTTAATTGTGTCTAATCCCACTTTAATTCAAAGCCTGGCTGGTGTTTTTCTGGTGTGTACTCATGAAGTACAGGTGAAAAGGGGTTTTTCAAGATGAGCCTGCACTTAAGCTTTGTAACAAAGTAGCCCCAAATAACTAGGATTGAGGAAGATAGTTATGAGAAAAAGCATTTCATCCAGAGGTGGGGTTGATTCTCATTTTCTTTAAAAAGAAAGGAAGGAAGGAAGGAAGGAAGGAAGGAAGAACCCTAGTGCAGATACACACATGCAGGTACACAGTAGGTATACAGTGTTGTTTTCCGTGAGAATCATGACAGAGTTGGTATATTAGAAGCTGGCACACCCAGAAAGAAAATCTCACCCTACTCCTCAGTATTAAATATCTGTTGTGAAATGTCTCTAGTCCACAAAGGGCTAATGCTATCTTGAGTACCCAAAATATGTTTTTGATTAACAACCCTCTTGAAGGAAAGAATTCATAACGAAGATATTTCTCTTCTTGGGATATCTGTGGACTGTTGCACACACACACACACACACACACACACACGTCAGTTGTCAACATTTTCAAATGCCTCAAGATCCTTCAGAGTGCTACTAACTCCCTCCTTATATATTATATGTCCCTCTTTTCTCTTATCAACAGCCGTAAGAGCTGACCGAATGCGAGGAGGCAGAAATAAGTTTGGGCCAATGTACAAGAGAGACAGGGCCTTGAAGCAACAGAAGAAAGCCCTCATTCGAGCCAATGGACTTAAGCTGGAAGCCATGTCTCAAGTGATCCAAGCAATGCCCTCAGACCTGACCTCTGCAATTCAGAACATTCATTCTGCCTCCAAAGGCCTACCTCTGAGCCATGTAGCCTTGCCTCCAACAGACTATGACAGAAGTCCATTTGTCACATCTCCCATTAGCATGACAATGCCACCTCATGGCAGCCTGCATGGTTACCAACCATACGGTGGTCACTTTCCTAGTCGGCCCATCAAGTCTGAGTACCCAGACCCTTACTCCAGCTCTCCTGAGTCAATGATGGGCTACTCCTACATGGATGGTTACCAGACAAGCTCCCCGGCAAGCATCCCACACCTGATACTGGAACTTTTGAAGTGTGAACCAGATGAGCCTCAAGTTCAAGCGAAGATCATGGCTTACCTACAGCAAGAGCAGAGTAACCGAAACAGGCAGGAAAAGCTGAGCGCTTTTGGGCTTTTGTGCAAAATGGCGGACCAGACCCTGTTCTCCATTGTTGAGTGGGCCAGGAGTAGTATCTTCTTCAGGGAACTGAAGGTATGTCATATTCTGACTAACCCTCCTCTCAAGAAAAGTCTGGCTAGGTTTCTGCCTGTTAGTTATGCTCTTGGTGCTTGAGAATAGGTTTTTCTTTTGTTTGTATGATTTAAAGAATGGGTGTGTGACCACTCCTGTGTAGGGCTTTCGTTCCATGTAGCTCCTAATTGGGAGATGGTGTTGAACATGACATTCGGTATTGTTTATAGTGTGGTACATTTATCCCTTTTAACTCAGAGATGGTTCCAAAAAAATGTTGCATCAAACAGGTCCTAAACTATTTATAGTGACCAAGTCAGAAACTATATTATACCCATGTAATCTTGAAGGTTTCTTTTCACAGCGGGTGCAGGGAGCCAGTATTTAACTGTTCAGGTCCAAGGAAGTCCAAATAATACCATTGGCTAGAAGTATGAACTGGGCATCTACTGTTTGTTTGCACTGGCATTAGAGTGGTAAACCATTGTTTTCTGAGCAGATTGAAATAAGATGCTCACTGCTACTGTTGGCCAATGGTGAGTGCTTGTCTACTGGCTTCTTTCATACATCTGTGGTTTAAGCAAATGGATTGCTACATTGTAAATGCAGCACTTGTTTGCATAAGGATCTATGTTTAACTACGTAATTATTTTATTTCCTGAAACTTAAGACCAAATTAATACAGGAAAGTTATTTAGGAGTTTGGATTCTGGGGAAAGACCGAGCCACATTTGGTAACTAGTCATTGCATTTCTGATTTAAGCAAACCCTGAATCTGATTTCTAAGTCTTTTTCATTATAAAAATCAATATTATGCTTTTGCTATCACAGTGGGAGAGGTGACAATAAGTATCTATGGCTTCTGCTATCCAAGCATGCTTATTAAAATATGTTGCACATACAGAGAGAATAAAGAAGGTGTAAAATAATCTTTTTCACAGAAGTCTTAAAGCAACAACAGTACTTAAAGCAACAACAGTACGTTTGTGGCATTACCTGACTGAATCTAAAGAGGTCAATAAAACGCCACCCAGCATGCAGTTAACAATGCATCCTCCCGGTTTTTCTCCTGGCCTTTATTGCTATATAGAAAGGTGGCCGAAGCTGAAGACCAGGCTGCAGAGGCTAAGCACATTGCATTGAGTTAGCATGATAGGACCAGGTGCTTTCAAAGTAGAGAACCTCTCTACAATAGAGCAGTCATTCTTTAAAATGCCAAACGAAAACACTCTTAATGTTCTGGGTGCGTTTACATTCATAGCTCTGTTCCTAAGAGGACACATCAGGTCTTTAAAAATGAAAGTGGTTTTAGCTGTTGCTGAAAGCTAAAGTCATGGATAACTGACCAGTCAGGTGGACTGTGTAGCTGGGGGATGTCTTCTGGGTCTGTAGCTGTGTCTGCCACAGGCAAGGGTCAGTATTGCCAAGTCTTGGTTGTTTTCTCATCTGTAAAACTTTGCATGTGCTATGGAGAGGCCTGAAGAGGCTGATGCTTGTGTTGAGGTGACTATGTCAGGAAAGAACATACGAGAACACACTGCAGGCACAGTAAAGGGATATTTTCTTTAAATTATCTTAGTTGTTTGAAAGACTCTGTCTTTATGTAACACAGTCTTGTATTCAGTCTTACATTATTTATTCTCTTAGCTTGGCACCAGAAAGCAGTATTAATTTAACCAAGTGTTACAGACAGGATGGATGGTCTGATTGTCTTGGAATGAATAGTCAAAGCAACACCTAAAATAGCCAAGTAGCAGGTTAGTTGCATAAGATGAATATAAAATTGAATGAGAAAAAGATATTTTTTCTAAAGTTTCTAATAAGATGGTTTTGTCTATAATTCCTTAAAAAACAAAATAAAACAAAACACCTGGTGTGGAGGCATACGCTTGTAATCCCAACACTCAGAAGATTAAGGAAAGAGGCTTGTTCTGAGTTCAAGGCGAGCCAGTTTATACAGTGAGTTCTAGGCTAGCCTGGGTTACAGAATGAGACCCTGTCTCAAAAATAAAATAACAAAAAAACAAATTTCTTTTAGAGAGACAGCTGGAGAGATGGATGTTTTAAAAATCAACAACAAAATAATGGTTGTTTATGTGCACAAAAGAAAACATTACAAGGTATATGAATGCTCTAGTCACAGGTTAGATTTCAAGAGCACTGGGAAAACATTCTTTCCAATGGTACGGGCTTAAGTGTGCCTGAAATGTTAATGTCTTGGTTTGCAATAGGGCACTGACATCTTTACCTTGTTGTTTAATGTGTGCTTGGGAGGCTGGCGTCATAAGTCAACTGAAAAAGTAAAAACCCCAGGGCACCTAGGAGTTGCAAGGAGTTCTCCCAGGGAACAGACAACCTGGACCCTCTCAGCTTATGTCTTTTTAGGAGAACCAACAGTAGAGCTCAGAGTAACTTCAGGATCACTTAAGCATTACTGTGAAAGGAGAATTTCTTTTCTGCTTATGTATAAGTTTACTTTGTCAAAAAAATAGAACAGGTCCTCCGAAACCAGCGCAAGACACCTCCAGGGGGATACAGTTTGCATTGCTTAAAGTGTGACTCACAGTAGGAAGTACTCTTTACATTGGGGTGTGGTATAACAGACACATCTCATACACACACACACACACACTACCACACATACCACACACACACATCTCGTACATTCATGCATGCACTTGTAAACCAGGTGTCCCATGATTGTCTGCAGTCTACTGTAGGACTTGATTCTGCTTCTGTCTCGTCTGTTTCATGCTGTGATTTGCTTTTGATTCTGGTCATGACCCACTAATCACACATGACCTGCAGTTCAAGAAGTATTACTCCAGGGAAGGTTTTGTGGTCTGTCTACTTGGCTGCCACCTACCTGTCACCCCACACTGCCTCTATGGCTTGGGCTAGAAGACATGCCTGCAGCCTCCAGTCTTCATTCTTTTTGTTGAAGTCTCACTTGGGAAGATGAGTGGTCACCTTTAAGCACTTGTCATTTTCTTGTTAGTGTCCCAGCAAATTGTCCAAGTAGCACATGTAGGGGACAGAGAACTCCTGGGAGATAATAGGATAATAAGGCAATTATGCAAACAACCCCTTGATCACACCATGGGACAAGTTACACTTCCTCCTGTGTCAAAAGGAGAGAACACAGATTTTCTTTACCAGTTACAGGAACAGAAAGGCCTGTGGGCAGACTTTGCTTCCTATCTGTGAGGGTGTGTGTGTGAAAAGGGAGTTATGGCTCGCAAAGCATCGTGTTGAGATCAAAAGTTGAGTTAGAGAAAACACAGTTGGAAGGTGGAAGAGGAAGGGGGGGCCACACACACATACCTCAGCTGGTTTGTCTCATTCTCATAAACAACTTTGGTCTCAGTCTTAACCAATGGCATTAATAGAAAAATTAATACTCTGCCACTTGTCACTTTTGAAAACAGTACAAATGCAGTCCATGGTCCCCGTTGCCAAGCTAGATTTTGTCTACCAAGATTTTGACTAGGTTTTTCAGTGCCAAAGGTAGAAAGAATCTTGGAACACCCACCACCACTCTCTTTCTCTTTCTTAATGTGTGCATGGTCATGTGTGTGCGTGTGTTTTCATCTTTGCATGTGTGAAAATGTGTGTACACATGTCCTTGTATGAGTGTTGGCCAGTGTTTATGGTCCTGTGTTTTCTTCCATGCCTCTCCAACTTACATATCTAGGGACAGTTTCTCCAGAATTCAGTGCAAACAGTGAGGCTGGCCAGCCAGCTTGCTCAGGATTTTCTGTCTCTTTCTCATGCAGCAATCAATGGCAGGCTGGCTATATTACCCAGGCAGCTTTTTACATGGGTTCTGGGGGATCAGAAGCAACACACATTATCTCTGGGCAGTCTCTCTAGACTGTTCATATGGAGGAAGTGAGGCGGAAGAGTGTGGTTTGCCCCTAGTGAAGGCAGAACTGAGGCTCGGTGTCAGGGGCAGAGAATGAGACTTAATGTGTATCTTTCTTTAGAACTCATTCACATACACCACACATACACACACACACACACACACACACACACACACGCGCACACACACAACTGGCACATGCACACAGGCACCATGACCTTTGACTCCCAGAGCACAGACCTTTGCCAGTAAAGCTAAAGTGGATCTCTAAGTTCTCAGAAGTCCATCACCACTGCCATTAAATCACTAATAATCAGCAAGACAGGTTTTCCCTGAGCCCAGACGACCCTGGGGAGGGAATGACTCACTGTAGAAAGCCTCAATAATTCTTCTCAGCCACTGGGGAACCATTTCATGGAGATCTACTGGCTAGTGCTTCTGGGCCTTGCAAAGACTCAGTAGCACTCAGGCCCCGAGAATCCACGTGTCCATGCCTAGGACAGATGGCCAGATCTGATTCTGGTCTGTCCTCTCAGCTCCTTCTCCCAGATAAGATGGGCAGAAGAGAAAAGAGGATTAGAACCCAGCTCACATGTCAGCCACAGACAGGAGACACGACTCTGAACGGCTTATGCTCAGGATGAATGCCCCACCATGCTGTCCTCCCAAGGGAAGGAAGACGCTCCACTTCCCTTGTGACCTACATCACCTGTGACTTGAATATCTATCTCATAAGCATGAGTACAGTGAGAAAATAATTCCCACTTTGTTAAACAACTAACGAATCTGGAGTATCTATTTGATCTTTTAATGAGACCAGAAGTCCTCGGAGGATTCTGGGAAATGGATATAGAAGAACTTCCCCTCCATGAATGATTCTGATACATGTAGGAAGAAAAAAGTCTAAATTAATCCTGACTGAAACTCGTAACTAGTATTTCTGTGGAAAATAGGTCTCAGGGACTTGGGGAGTTTGTGTCAAAGGAATTCAGTCATGTCAAAGGCAGGTTTGCAGTGTGGTTTTCTCTAAATCAAAACAGCGAAGGCTGGGGCTAAGATTTCTTTCTTTCTTTTTTTTTTCTGATCCATTACAGAATTTCTAAGCAGCGTTGGATTTATTTTTAACATCCCCAGTCCCCCCTTTTTTTGAGATGGGGCGGGGGATGTCTCACTATGTAGCCCTAGCTGGCCTGGAACTCTCTATGTAGACCAGGCTGGCCTCAACCTCACAGAGATTCACCTACCTCTGCCTCCCAGGTGCTGAGATTACCACTGTGTGCCACCACACCAGTCTACCAGACCAGTTCGTAGTTCTCCTTTGCCAACCAATACACTTGTATTAGAGCTGCCCCAATTTTAGAAACTTTTAAAAAAGGTTTCATTTTCATTTAAATTATGCATATTCATGTGTGTGTCTTTGTGAGGAGGGGAACATTTGAATAAAGTTGTACTCAGGCCAGAAGGGGTCTAGGGGTAGTTACGAGCCACCTGAGGTAAGTGCTGGGTCCTCTGCAAGAGTGTGAAGTGCTCTCAACCAGGGAGCCATCTCTCCATCCCCAGTTCTTCCCCTCCCTCCCTGCCTCCCTTTCATATATGTGTGCGGGTGAGTGGGGAGTGTGGTGAGCATGGATAGATGGATGGATGGACAGATGTGGGTGTGGGTGAGGATGGATGGATGGATGGGTGAATAGATAGATGGATGGATACATACGAGCCTGCCTAGCATCTTCCCACATTCTACCTCCCACTTGGCTTTCTGCCTTTGCCTGCCAGTTGGAGTCAGGAATGGTCCAATCCCTCCTGGAAATCATCCAGGTTCCAGGACCTCAGGCACACAGTTCACCTACCTACCTTTGCTTTCACTTTTGGGTGTAGCATAGTTAATCTGAGAAAGAGATTATTAATAAGGTGGCAAAGGAAGAAACTTTCAATCTTACTCTGCTATCAAATTTCTCAAAGCCAATTAAATGAAAACTTCTAACGCTAGTTGTTTACATCAAAACAAAACCAAAGCCAATAAAAGAAACACATTATATCCAGATTCACAATGGCAGGGCAATCTCCGAAGCAGAGGGAGACCGGTTTCCTTCACTAAAGTTGGACAGGGATATCTTCATCTTTGTGAAGCTGGAGAGTTAATAAGCCAGCAGGTATGGAATCCTGCATTCTGCCTTTCAGATCTGTCCTTTTCGGTTTTCAGCTTCCAGGATGATCTGAAATAAGCCTGTGATGATGGGGCATGTGAATACCTGCATTTGCAGCCCTGTCTTGACTAGTATCTTTTCAGGCCCAAATCTGTTTGTTTGTTTGTTTGTTTGTTTGTTTGTTTGTTTAAAAAGATCAGTCCTTTTAGTCAAAGAATGTGATTGTAAAGTTGACATGGCTAACTGAATCATCATGGAGGTGCCAGGGAGCAATGGGGGACAGAAGGAATGGACTAGAGAAACTCTCAGGGGGCCATCCAGTCTCAAGGCCTGGTGTGGGAATAACAGTTATGATGTGTCAACAAAATAATGTTATGGTTTGGGGTCACCACAACATTAGGAACTGTAATAAAGGCTCCAAGCCTTAGGAAGGTTGAGCCACTGGTTTAGACAATGACATTAAGACCAAAGGCATTTACTGATGCAGATACACAGTTTAAACTGTAGGCTATATCTATCCTGACTGTTACCATTGTCACGTGGGGTTTAGACTTGGTACTTTTCACTACAGAGGAACCCTGTTCGAAGTTGACTCAAGAAGGATATGGAAATCCATTGCTCTTTTAATTTTTTTCTTTCAGGTAAGGGAACTCATTGTAGGGAATGGAAGTTAGAGCCACACTCTAAGCTTGCATCAGAACAGACAGGTGCTGCATGGGGAACAGGGGCCTGTTCTGGAAACAGCTTTTCTTGTAAACTGGCCCACACCTGCGGACACAGAGAGGGTACCAGGTGTGCGGGTAGCAGGGTGGCGGTCCTTAAATTAATAAATACCTGGGTGGGCTTTCTCTTTCCTCTCCAGCCTCCCAGGGCCAGTACTATTATTTCCTTACAGAATAGGCAGTAGAAAAGGTTTTGTCAGTTTGTCTACTTAGAAGCAGTTCCGTGCTTGCCTGCTGATAACAATTAGTGTCTTTGCTTACTCTAACTAAGGCTTGCCCTTGCCCGGCAGGGTACATACTTAACGTTCAGGCCTGCTAGTATGAGTTCCTCAGGAGGTGAGGGCTGGGACAGGGGTGAGATTCCCTGTGTTTGAGTCCCTGGGTCCTTGTGTGTACCATGCATCCACGGATAGCAGACTAGTGAGACCAGCAAACATGACTCACACGTGACACCCCTTCACGCACTGTTGGAGGACTTTGCCCCCTGAACCTGTGAAGAGAAATAGATCCTTTTATTTCCTGGGATAACTAAAGAATGACTTTGCTCCGGCTTGTTCTTCTGCAGCTTGGGAAGTAGATCACACGAGAGCTCAACACCCATTTACACAATGGCTGCATGGAAATTGGGCATTTAAACTACTCTTCCGATGTTAGGGGCATCCATCTCTAACCCAAGAACACTACCCCCAGTCAAACACAAGGACTGACAGTCCATCGCTTCCGCCATTGTTTTGGCTGCTTCTCCGATGTCTGACACTAAAACTTGATTCTAGGTTGTCTCATGCCAGACTGAGCTTGGGCAGCCAGGAGGTTGGAAACCCTGCTGGCTGCCTGGGCTTCTAGCCTAGTCTGGATTATTGGCCTTACCATTTCTACCACTTAACCATCCAAACTCTCTCTTCTTCCTCGTCAGCTTCCTTTATTCTTTATATCCCAGGCCCTGGGGGTTTCTTATCCCGCAGTGTAGGGTAGTGGTTTCTGACCCTGCCCTTGGGTCTATGTTCTGACCCTGCCCTTGGGTGCAGAGTGGAAGAGGGCAGTCTCCTGAGGTTGACAAAGGACATGAGAGAAACAGTTGAGTAGATAGTCCCAGAGACCTGCTATGCCTTGCAATAGGTAGAACTTCCTCCATATCTTCCACTGGGTCGTTGTCCACAGAGGGTACAGTGGACTCATGGTTTGGAGCATTTGCACTGATGGGCCAGAATGAGAGAGAAGTGGGCATCAGGCCTGGCAGGGTGGTTATAGATGGGGTCTATGCCACTCATAGGAACATGACTTTGAAATTCCCATCTTCTAGGGGATGGACCGAGTGCTAGTGAAGTAGAATGACCTTCAAGTGTCCTTGAAAGCCCATCACTTTGTGTCCCAACAAAGTAAAGAAAATCCCTTTCTTGTTTTCAAACAGCAGCAGGTTTCCATTATGTGCACGGCAGTGGGTTCCAATGCAGTTCCCTTAGCCACGTGTCCACCCAGCCCTACAGGTGACTGCCTGTGCTCGAATACTTTCATCTTTCTTCGGGGTCCTTGTCACATGCTCTATGAATTACCTACCATGGCCAAATCTCTGATTGTTTTTTAAATGATGGCAGTGATGGAGTTTGAGCCCAGAGCCTCTTAAGAGCTAGGTGAGAGTACTCTAACACGGTACTACTTCCCAGGTTTCATTCTTAAAGCGTGGTCTAGTCTAAAGGAATGAATGGCTAAAAACTTTGCGAGAGAAATTCGAAGTCTAAAGTTCACAGGGCTGTTGAGGGCTGTTGTTTGCTCATCTCAGAGCACATTGCCCTGGAGACTGAGAGATGTCCCTTGGGCTGTACCTCACTGAGGATTAACTTTGCACCTAATTTTGATCCAGCTCTGATTTTGTACAAAGCTTTTCCATTCTATGAATAATTTACCTAAAGCAGTGGTTCTCAACCTGTGGGTCGTGATGCCCTGAGGTCCAACTATCAGGTATCCTGCAGATCAGATACCTACATTACAATTTATGCCAATAGCAAAATTACAGTTATGAAGTAGCAATGAAATAATTTTATGGTTGGGGGTCAGTACAAAATGAGTGACCTTAAATACAGCATGTATTTAAGGGCCAAAGCATTAGGAAGGCTGAGAACCACTGGTCTAAAGCCTGCCCTTCACTATGCAACAAGAGTGTCACAGGCAGAGTACTCTCCTGGTGTCTGTTCTTCCTGCTCACAGCATAGAAGAAACTGGCCTTACGTTGGCTTAAAAGTCCACAGCAGGACCAAGTACCAGAAAGTGCCTTTTACCCCAGAGACGTATACCAAATGACATTGAAAGTATTTCTTCCCTTTCCTTTCCTTTTTCCTCTCTTCCTCTCTTCTCCTCCCCTCCCCTTTCCTCCCCTCTCTTCTCCCCTCCCTTCTCTTCCTTCCTCCCTTCCTCCCTTCCTCCCTTCCCTCCTTCCCTCCTTCCTTTCTTTTTTTTTTTTTTGAGACAGGAATTTTACTTTATATACCTGGAATTGTGTAAACCAGCACTCCAGAGATCAAGTGCTAGGATTAAAGGTAAAGTTGAAAATATCTTATGGAAAGGAAATGTCTTAGGTGTCAAATACATGTTGGCTCAGTATGGTACAGCCTTGGAAGCAAAGGCAGGAGGATAGATGTGAGTTTCAAGCCAGCCTGCTCTACAGAAAAAGTTCCTGTTCTACTTAAAGTTGCTGGATCTTCTCCCTTCCCTCCTCCCTTTCCTTCCTCGTCTCCCTCCCCTTTCTCCTCTCCTCTCTTCTCCTCTCCTCTCCTCTCCTTTCCCCTCCCCTCCCCTCCATCTTCCTCTCCATCTCCCTCTCTATCTCCCTCCTTCTCCTTTCCTCCTCCAAGGCCTCATAAATGCTAGGCCCAGCACCTTGCTTTACTGTTAAGTAAGTATCTTACCCTCAGTGTAAAATACATATCTATATCTCAGAATGCTGTTTTCACCGATTTCTTAGCTCGCACTGCTGATGTCTTTTGTTCAGGTGTCGTCACCTGTATTTGCTCGTGGATGAGGAAGTGTAGGTTGGAGTCCCAGCTAATTCTGCCTCCATGTTTTGAGTGCATATCCTGTTTTCAGGCTTGTTCTTTGCAGTTGGGTGTCTAAGGCACATGATTTTATTGTGACCACTGTATCCTGTGGACTCTGGAATCTATCTGAGCTTCCCTGCCCCACGTATCTTTTCTTGGTCTTGCTTGTTTGATCTAAAGTTGTAATGAATAAGAGGCTTTGCTTATTGCCTAATTAAAAAAAACTTACTAAATATTACATTTCCCTTGTAAAAAAATAATGATATAGATTAGTGTTTATGCAGAAGCGTTGGCAACAGAATTCTTCAAAAGTTTTCCTTTGGGTGATGAAAAGCTGTTACATTATTTTGACTCGCTAATCAAATGTAATTGGGTAGCTTGAAGTGCCTTAGATTCTCCTTGTACAGTTATCAAAGCAGGAAATGTAACTCGTGGAGCTGATGAAAGGCAACTCTCACGGTATTCTTTCAATTATAGATCTTACAGAGCAAATGAAAGAACAGCTCTGCTGCTGAAAACGCCGAGGTTTGAGATGCCCCTTAATGTTAACTGCTGTATTAGCTAGTTAACACAATATTATGTTCTCTAATTGATTCTTACTCCAGCTTTGGGGGGGAGGGGAGTGAATCTATTTGGCACGGAATTAAGGATGGGAAGACACCGGAAAATAATATTGCTGTTTATACTAGATTCAAATCATATCAGCTATTTGCAATGAAAACAATAGTCCTGGCAAGATGATGATATATGCCTTTTAAAATGTTAATATTTAGTTGTAGCTGAGAGCTAACTAGAAATAGAAAAAAAAAATTTTCACTATGTTTGCTTCAGCCTAAACTGGCATGAGTGACATAATTTTACACCCACACCCTCACACACACCACAATAAATAAGGATTAAAACCACACACTTTATCTCACTGGGGGGAGCACTTTCTTAAAGTCGGCTCACACTCAAATTATCCCTGAAAGTCTGCTATAAGTGAGTAGGTGTGACCTAGGCTTGATCCGTGTATCAATTCCTTTATCCAGTCATTCACCACACAGATAGAATTACTGTGTGGTAATCCATATGCTTAGTTTTTGGAGACAACAGCAAGAACAGTCTTGACTGAACACCTGCTAAGTCCCCTGGGGTCCATTTATTCCCCAACATGCGCCCTTCCTGATAGAGGCAGCATTTGAGCACAGACTCTGAAGTCGTAGTCTTATGTTTGGTTGTGTGGCATGCGAACGAACCTGTGCTCACAGCGAGGTTCCCAACGAAATTGCCACCAGGCAGTGTAATTCCCAAAGACAGCAAACTGGCCCCTGAACAACAAGATTAAAACAGGGAGAAGGCAGCTTGTCCAGATGTAGTACAAGCCCTTCGGAGGGTGCTTAAGCCAGCACAGGAGGCGCAAAAAGTGGCCAGGGAGAGGATCTGGAGAGGAGGAACGTAGAACCAGATGGGAAGGCAGAGACACAGAGGCGCTGCTGGCAGAGAGCAGCTGGTGCAGAACTGTAGATGCCCCGGCCGCATGTAGCTTACCTAACTAATTCCTGTGAAGGTGAACTGTCAGAGAGCAAGCAAGGGGCAGCTGGCAATAATCTATCAGGGGCATTAACATACAGTGGCTGTTATTAGTTGTCTCCCTACATATCCCTGGCTGTCTCTGGAACTTACTGTGCAGAAAGGACTAGCCTGCGTCCCAAGCACTGGGACGAAATGTTCACCACTATGCCTGTCTCTAACATACAGGTTTTTATTGAGACTGTTAGGCAGGGGACATTGAAAGGGCTGAAAATTCAGCAAAAATTCCTATTAGACAGAGACACGCTTTCCTAACAGAATATCACGGCTTTGTTCATTCAGGTCATTTTTGGTTTGGGTTTTGGTTGTTTTTGAGACAGGGTCTCAGTCTGGAGCCCAGGTGGGTCTGGAACTCTTGTCTTCTTACCTCAGTCTCCAGAATGCTGAGTTTCAGGTATGGGCCACCGGTCGATTATCATGCCAGCATTTAGTTGAGAGTGCATTTGACTCTGGAATTTACCGAACTGCTTAGATTTTGTTGTTGTTATACAGAAGGTATGCATGCAAATAGCATCTTTTAAGAGCTAAAATTTTGATATTTTTTTCCCCAAGAGTCTGATTCCTTCCAGGCAAATTTTAGTTATTGGTGGCACGTAGGTATTTGACTGAGGTCTTAGTCACTGTATCATGTTTAATTTAAACAGATGCTATATACTAACCATTTTTTTCCAGGACAACCTTCTTTTTGACCAGAAAACTTTTAACCCTCAAGCTGATTTATTTATTTTTATTTCATAGTCAAATTATTTAATGGCCTGAAATTAGCTTTTCAAGTGTTGGTACATGTGGAGGGGGGCTGTCTAGCCCAGTGGATCTAAAGTGACCACATTGGCTTTTTAGAAATTGCTTAATGCTGGGTCTGACCCCAGACTTGATGAATTATGAATTCATTCAACATGTGTTAATGAAATTCCCACCATGTCCTGCTCTAGACCTGGACATACTGTATTAACAAGATCAACAAGGGCACTGTCTCTTTTCATTGGTGCTTCCCGTGTCAGAGGGAGGGAAGCTGATGATAGACAAGCTAACAAGGGAACTGTTTACTGCCAGACCAAATCAGCGCACAAGAGCAAACAGCAGGAGGCTGGCAGCCAGCCCCACTTCTGAGATGGCCAGGGAAGAAATGACCCTTGAGCTAAGGTCTGAACAGCAAGAGCAAACTAGTGTGAACAAAGACATGTTGTCCAGGCTTAGAACAGACAGAGGGGGGGAAAAAAACCCTGAGAACTAACTCAACAATTCCAGGAGATACTGGAGGCCAGTGGCAATCAAGGAACAGGGGAGAAGGGCTCTCTGCAGAGCAAAAGCATATGAAAGGGTCCAGCTCATGGATGGATTATGGTTTATCCTTCTGCAACAAGAAATCTTGACATTTAAGCAATGCTGTGATGTCAGCAGAGTGTCCTAAAATATTATTGCTCAGGTGGAAAGTGGGCCGAACAGATGTAAGAGGATACAAGAAACCCAGATGCCACCAGGGAGCTTACACAGCAGCTTAGCCCAAGAACAGAGACTAGGAGCTGACGGGTAGGTGGACCCAGGATGCAGGTTGAGGTAGAGCTGTCAGACTGCCAGAACTTAGAGGTGATGAGGCCGCTAAGACTCGGTTTCTGGCTGAAAGCGTGAGCAGCCATTTGTAAAGGGACACAGAGTCTCCAGGGCCAGCCATAATAGTGTCCAAACACCCAGGACAGGCAGACCCAGGTCTCCTTCTAGTCTAGAATCTTTCTTCCCAGTCTAGAACATGAGTGTAAGTAGGTAAACCCACCTGTGGGCCCATCCCTGTCTCAAGCTTTTCACAAAGACCCTAAGAGGTGGGCTCCTCTGCAGAGGTTCCTTCATGTATATCAGAGGCAAAAAGCAGCTGAGATACATGCCACTGGGATCCTCCCTTTGACAGTACCTATCAGTCCCTTGGAGACTTGTCACTAGATGAATATGACCTATTGTTCGATCATCACTGTGGACAACCTTGCTTATGGAATTGCAGCTGTGGGAAAATCTAAAAAAGAACTCAGTCATTGAAATGTCAGTGATTAGCCTCCCTGGTCTCGTCAGCACTGCCTCCAGTAACACAACACTGTATATAAGATACAAACTAACCTGGCTTCAAATTCAGCAGGGAAATGGCTAAGGATAAAGTCCTCTGCCGTGTGCTCTCCTGCCTCTCAGATTGGCTCTGAGCTCAAGGGAGCAAGAGGCTTAGACCTTTTGTGTTAAAATGACTAAATATTTTTTAACCGCACCCTACCCTAGTGCTATGTGTTTAGTTAGGCACCATCCGGATTAGTTTTCTTGTCAGCTTGACACACACAAGCTTGAGTCATTTGCCCAGAGGGAACCTCAGCTGAGAAAATATTACCTCTAGATTGGCTTATAGGCAAGCCTGTGGAGCATTTTCTGTCTTTCTTTGGTTTTTTTTGAGACACGGTCTCTCTAGAAGTTCTAGCCTGTCCTAAGACTATGTAGACTAGGCTGCCTTCCAAACTTAGACAGATCTATCTTCCTCTGCTAATGCCGTCACTGTGCTGGAATTAAAGGCATGCACGTTTACATCTAGCCAGTGGGGACATTTTCTTGATTAATGATTGATATGGAAGGGCCTAGCACACTGTAGGGCAGCACCACCCCTGGACCTGTGGGCCTGTATGCTGTTAGTGGGCTGGGTAAGCCTGGAGGAGCAAGTTAGTAAGAGTGATTCTGCTTCAGTTCCTGCCTTCAGGTTCTTGATGTACTTGAGTTCCTTTCCTAATTTCCCTCAGTAATAGAGTGTTACCTGGAAGTGTAAGATATAATAAACCCTTTCCTCTCCAACTTGTTTATGGTCAAGGTATATTATCATTGGAATAAAAACTCTGCCTGAGACAGCGCCTATGGTGACAAGGCCCCACTCTTTTGCTACGTACAGGTCTAGCCTAAAATGTGTGTGTTTCTTCAGTCTGGGTGTTGTAGCAAAATTGGCCATACAGTTTGTGCCTATGCTATGGCATAGACTTTTTCTCTCAGTGTCTCTGATTATTCTAAACCTTCTTTCTAAGCTTTACCTGTGATCCTTCACCATTTGGCATGATTTGGAAAGGTCATTTCCTTTCCTTCCCTTCACTAATACAAGATATGTAAGACACAACATTTTATGCCTTCTCTCCTCTCAGGCCAGAAGAGCAGTTAGTACACCCCTTTGATCCTAGCACTTAGAGGCAGAGGCAGGCTGATCCTTGAGTTTGAAGCTAACCTTGTCTATGCAACCAGATTCAGAACAGCCAGGGCTACTTAGAGAAACCCTGTCTGTAAACGAATAAATAAATAAAACAAATCCAGGCAGTTTTCTGGATATAGAGGACCATAAAAATACCATACATGCCAAAGTCAATTACCCTGTAGTAACAGTGGATATTTACTATCTTATACTTCTTAGGTCTCCCAGCATTCCAACAGGACCAATGCTTAGTTTAGTACTTCATTTACTTCTAAGCATTTTGGTGCAAAAGAACAGACTGGCATGCTGTTGATTACATTAGAAAAAAGTTCTTGCCTGCCCACCTAATGCAAGCCCAGCAGCCCACGAAGTGCAGATTGACTGCAGCCAAGTGACCCTGAAGTAGACACAATTTAGGAAGCTTGCACAGCTTCCACAGTGATCTGAGAAAAAGTGTTGGGGTTTCCCTATGTTATGATTATTAAGCAGGCTATTAAACATTTTAGGGTGTTCCTGTTTCTGTGCTTAAGAAGAATCACTGGTAGGTTGTCTTGTCTAAAATGCTTTGGCATTGAAGGGTTTCAAACTTTTTTCTTTTTGAGTTGGGGATATTTGTACTTGCATAGTGAGAGACTTAAGGGATAGAATCCAAGTGTAAACATGAATTCAGTTTTGGAGCATTTCAGATTTTAGGGCTATGAATCAGGGGCATTCAACCTGCATCAAGTAATCTCACTTTCGTTTGGTTTTCTTTTGCCTGTTCTTGCCGTCTCTGTTTAAGACTAGAATTGTCAAATAACAGATTTGAAAGTACACTGGAAAACATTTCTAACTGTGTAAGAGCATCCACAAACACTTAACCTCTGAGAGGGACTGTAGCTAACTTTAAAGTGGGCTCTAAAAAGCATCTGGGTGAAGCACTTGGTCTTCATAACTCAGTTCAGCCAAACTAAAAGAGCAGGAAGCCCTGGGTTCCAACTCAGTGCCATGCAAACCAGGCATGGTAGAACATACAGCTGTATAGGCTGGAGAATCAGATGGTCAAGTCAGTCTTGGCTATATGAAGAATTTGAGAATGTGACAGAGTGAGTTGTTGAAGTTCCTTTTATTTCGGAGGCAGTGTGACTGATGCATGTGAAGAAGTGACCAAAGGATTAATTCGTACCCATCTTAAAGGTTTTCCTGTTCTAAATATGGTAGGTACACGGGGAGAGTTATAAAACAAGATAGCAGAAGAAGCCTTCTGTGTTTTGTTGTGTAGCCTTGGATTATTTTGATCTTTGGTGTTAAGTTAATTCAGCAAAAAGAGACAACAGCCATTGAGCAGTAGTGGTGCATGCTTTAACCCTAGGACTGAGGAGGCAGAGGCAGGCAGATCTCTGAATTTGAGACCAGCCTGGTCTATAGAACAAGCTCCAGGACAGAAATGGCTACAAAGAGAAACCCTGTCTGAAATCCATAAACTTCTATGAGCTCGTGTGTGTGTGTGTGTGTGTTTCTTTCTTTTTGAGACAGTCTTACTATGTAGCCCTAGCAGGCCAGAAATTCACTATGTAAACCAGGCTGACCTTGAAACTACAGACATTTGGCCACCCTGAGTGCTATGAGTTGTCAGAATTGGGCTAAGCCAGTCATGCTAAAGGGTCTGATGATTATGATTTTTAAAGTTCCCATGTTAAGAACTTGCTTTAAAAAAATTTGCCATCAGGAGGCTTCACCAGTTACTTAGTGTAACTACACTGAATCCAGACTCTGCTCAGAGATTGAATGTGTGTATAAGCCTGACAGGGCATTTACTGTGGAATTATCTCCACCTACGTATGTGAAAGAGCATAGAAGCCTGGAAAATTATCAGTTTGTGTGAGAAGCTCTTATAAATGGGGGAATTCTGAAAGAATTTACAAGTCATGTTCAAACTGTGCTGGCAAACTTTGAGGGGGCAATGGTGAGAGCCATCTTTTGAAATAAGAACACAGTGGTGCACACCTGTTACTGTAGGCAGGAGAATCAAGAGTTGGAGGCCTGTCTATACAAACCAAGACTCTTCCCAAGCATCAAAAGCCATGAATAAATCATCACACCTGTCCACATTTCATGCTACACATCCTTTTGCGAAATTGTTGACTTTCTTTGGTAATGTACTCTTTACCCAGATTGTAAAACTAGTGAGAATTCCCGTTTAGTCAATTAATTTGTGTTTAGACTACTTTGTTTAATGTTCTGTGATTTGTAAGTCAAATGCACCAGACAGATCACCTTCGGAGACAGGAATATCCACAAAACATCTCATGAGTTTTTTCTGTAGATTTCCCCCAGAGTTTTGAGTCTGATCCCACGTCGGGCTAAATTTGGAGAAGCCCTAACGTCTGTAATGAGCCGAGAGCTGAAAGGACTTGGTGCACAGATGTGCTGGTTCACAGAACTCTCCGAGCTGGGGAGTATTTATTTCCCTTTAACTTCATCAAAATAAAATATCAGGTAAAAACATACTAAAATGGTCCTTCAAACAACAGTTCCCCCAATCCATTATTTTCTAGTGAGGGCAAATCCAGCATTAAATTACCCTGTATTGAGGACTGAGAATTATTGCAGAGCTGCTCCCGTTTTGACTGAGGCTCTTGGCGCAGTCATTATTAGAGCAGAGAAACTGAAAATTTTGTTAAGAGAGCGGCCTTTGACGTTGAGTGCTCTAATTAACTGCCGACTATTACTCCGATGGACGATTTTGAATAGAAGCCTTCATTGTTTTCATTCTAGTGGATTTTGAGGTAGTGAAAAGCGGAGCTGATGCTCTATCGGGACGGTGGTTTCAGCACCACCTGTGCCTTCCCACTCACCCCCTCTCCCCCTGCCAGCTGCAGAGCAGTCCAAGTATTAACCGTAGTTTTCTTTCCCTGGAGGTTTTGTTGTCGTTGTTGTTTTTGAGACAGGGTTTCTCTGTGTAGCCCTGGCTGTCCTGGAACTCACTCTGTAGACCAGGCTGGCCTCAAACTCAGAGATCTCCCTGCCTCTGCCTCCCAAGTGCTGGGATTAAAGGCGTGCGCCACCACTGCCCGGCCTTCCCTGGAGGTCTTAAAAGCTGTTTAAAGTTGAAGGTGCAAACTGTCTCAAGTCAGACTGAGGCAGCCTACACTGTAGAGCCCGGCACAGTGGCTATCGAGTCCTGTTTTCAGGCTGGTGGGATGTACATTTCTTCAGTTTTAGATACGACATCCAAACTGTTGAGGGATAGGGAGATGTGCCACTCACCAGAAAGGAATCCTGTGGGCAGTGTCAGTGCAGCTGGGAAATCTCTGATTCTGGTGCCTCCAGTGAGTCTGTGATCACTCTGGTTTTGAAGGAAGTCCCTGGTCCCACCATTGTGAGAAGACTTGTAGTATTTTAACCATGTCTTGTAACAATAAGATACATTTCAGTGTTCTACCCTGATTATAAATGCACAGTGAGCAGGACATAATGGCAGTCTAAGATTTATGACAAATCAGGGAGAGTTGAGAAAGTAGGCTTTACCACCTCAAGTGGGACTCTGAATCAAAACACCAAATGACCAAATCATTACACTTCCTGCAAAATTAGGAAAGAAAAACAGCCTATTACCACGCCCTCCTCCCCCGCTGTGAAACTGTTTTTAGTTAATACGGACGTGGGGGTTAAGCATTTTATTTTTTTCTAAATATAGGCTTTCATATATTAAAAGAAAAGCTATTTACAACTGATTTGTTACTAAATAAAATCTTGGATGAACACTTTTAATTACCAAAAAGGTAAGGGAACAATAAACACGGGAAATATACATGAATAAAGTGTTCGGAGTCAAGCTGCTTTCAAGGCTATAAATAGCATCCTGAGCTCTGCCGCTATTCTTAGCGAGAATGAACAAAAGAAGGTGTCCCAAAATAGAAAGGCAAGCACATCTCCCGAGCCTTGGATTCCAGGGCATCAGAAGCTCTTCGAACAAGTTCATGGATTCAGGGGCTTAATTGATCTTTGAAAAGGACATTTCCCAGCTGTCACTTTGCCAAGGAAATTCTTTTCCTGGCATGTTTGTAAAATTGGCGGGCTGATGTTTCCTTTGGGTGACACAAGGTGTGATGAAGAATTTTATCTTTACTTCCTTACTAAAATCAGCCCCGGTGGCTTGCTTTTCTCAACTTATTTGGTGATCAGATGTTGGGCAGCTGACAGTGTTAGTGCACATAATAGACAGGCCTGGCTAGTCCCTATAGTTCATCTGTCCGGCTCCTGGCCTTGGTTAAAACATTTATAAATACAGGCAATGTGTGCTTGAGTACACCTTTCATCCCAAGACTCCTGAGGCAGAACCAGGTGGAACTTTGTTGAGGCTAGCCTGCTTCATATAGCCAGTTAGAGGACATAGCCAGCTAGATATAGCCAGTCAGAGGATAACCAGCCAGCCTGCTCCACATAGCTAGTTAGAGGATAGCCAGGGCTATATAGTAAGACCCTGTCTCAAGATAAGAGCAAACAAAACAAAACAAAATTTTATACACACACACATACACACGGATACACACACACTTCCTTTGTTTTCCTCTGAGCTGCTATTTTTTTTTTTTTTTTTTAGTGAACTAGTATAGCTCACGATACCACCCTCCCTGATATGTGAGGCACAAGCTGAGCTGTAAGGATACAGTGTAAATAAAAACATCTAGTCTTTTTTTCAGGTGGAACCAGGAAAAACAGACTTGTAAACAGTATCTCAAAAATAGTACTACCCTTAGTTTATAAGGGTCTTTCAAGAGACAATGACATGTTTGAAACCATAAACAGTAGAAGCTTATGCTAGTATTGTCCCATGGACCACACATACCACTTTTATCGTTTTCAACAAAGATTTTATTTTTAATTATATATGTGCATGTATGTCTGTGTCTGGGTATGGTTAGGTGACACTGGTAGCCTTGGAGGCCAGAGGTGTTGGAATCCTGGAACTGGAGTTACAGTCAGTCATGTGCTGTGTAAGATGCTCTTAGCAGCTGAGCCATCTTTCCAGCCCTTCCCCCACTTTATTTTTTTCATATAAAATATTAAAATTCTCATCCCAAGTTATGATTTTAATAATTAACTAATTATGACCATGATTATTTGAGAGTTGATTCTTGAACTGTAAAAAGTGAAGGTAGTACAAATTTCAAATACTTTGATTGAAGAAAATCAGTATGAAAAATAATGAAGTATAAAAAAATTAAAATCTCCAAGAACATTTTTCATGAGTAGCATTGAAAAAAACAAAAAACTGGTGTTTTAGCATTGAGACTATATTCTGTAATAGTTATAGAAATCTATCACTTATTTATAAAGTATGTGTAGCCTGGTAAAGATTACTTTAAATTTTATTATAAAATATTGTACAATATTTTTAATATCTTAATAATAATTATTGAATAGAATTATTTCTCAGCAGAAGGTTGTTGTCCCTAACTGTAGTCAGTCTGTTCAGCTCATTTGAAGTTCTATTCAAGAAGTATACCTTTTTGTTCTCATTTATTATGTATGCATGTACATTCACATGTAGACATATGTGACCTTTTAGGTGTCTACACATGCTTGTGAAGACCTGAGGTTGACATCGGGGGTACTCTTGACCATTTTCCATGTAATTCATTGTGGCAGGGTGTTTCGATTGAACCCAGAGCTCACTTTTTAGATGGCCTCTCTAGCCAGCTTGCTCAAGGTCTCCATACCTCTGTCTTCTGAGTGTTGAAGTTATAGGTGGGTCAAAACCGGCATTTATGTGGGCTCTGAGGTTCTGAACTCCATCCTCCGGCTTGGACAGCAAGTGGCTATACGGTTTTTGTTTTTTTATCTTTGCTTCTTTGGTTGGTTATGAGCCTAGCTTTCTTTTGTTTTTGAGACAGGTCTTTGTATATAACCCTGGGTGTCCTGGAACTCACTTTATAGATAGGGCTATTCTAGAATTCAGAGATCCTCCTACTGCTGCCTCCCAAGTACTGGGATCAAAGGCATGTATGCCACCAAGCCTGGTTGGCTTCACAACAATTTATATATATTATTTGCAGTTTTTAATTTACTTGTTTTATTATTTAATGTTTTTTTTTTTTTTTGAGTATTTCTCTGTGTAGCCCTGGCTGTCCTAGAACTGAATCTGTAGACCAGGCTGGCCTTGAACTTACAGAGAATCCACCTGCCTCTGCCTCCCAAGCTCTAGGATTAAGGGCGTGCACCACTACTGCCTGGCTACAGCAAATGTTTTAACCACTGATCTCAAAAACAAACAAACAAACAAACAAACCTATTTTTTGAGTGTCTGTTGAAAGTCATGCCAAAGAGGAAAATGGAATTTGCTCCAAATATGTCTTTGTAGAATAAAACATTTAAAAATGTATATGGAAGTCGGGGGTTAATTGCATACCCTGTTTGACTTCTCTGTTAAGATGAGAACCCATTTTTAGCAAGAAAAGAGACAAGGTTGTAGCTGCAGATTACCTTGTAATATGCAAATAGTTGAAGTGTGTTTTCAGTAGAATTTCCACTGAGAACAAGTTTGATTTCCAGTGTATTTTTGTTAACAATTGAGTACCACACTTGGAAAAAGATGCACCTCCATAGCAGTGTACCTCCTGGAGGTAGCTAATGACAGGCTAGTCCAGAGTCACCACGCAGCACCCCTGCTACTGTAACAGAAGCCCCAGTGGATCGTTGCCCTGCTCCTTTGGGCTGAGGAGGAGAGGGTATTGTGGCTTTATGAGCCTCTTGTTACCACCTTTCTAGAAAATACAGGCATGGCAGTATAAATTTAGGGAGAAAAATAATAAAAGAACATTATTAGGTCTAGTTTCCATTCTCCCCCACACACACTTTTTGCTAAGAAACAGCAGTATATCATATTGGCTTAGTAATTATTCAGTATTCCATCTTCTCAATTTTAACAAAACACTAAAGTGTAGTAACTAAACAGCAAACCAATTTTAAGTTGAGCTTGGGTGATTGGGTGAGAACGTTTTATGAAGATTGAATGGGGACCTCAATCCAAGGACATAAGAGACAAGAAACATTTTTTTTCTTCTCCCTCCTCTTCAGAAGTAGTCTTCCGCATGGTTAAATGTGCTAACATAACCCCCTGTTCCAATATTTCAAAAGATACAGAACTTCCCAGCATGATGATAAAGTTTTCCTGTGTTCCAATAATAAAACCTCGTCGGACCCAGCGATTTCCAGTTCCTTTGTGGCTCAGCGATTTGTAGAGACCAACTAAGTCCGAAGTGCCCTGCCGCAGTATCAGTGTGGGAGTCGGAAACAGATGTTCGCGGGACAATGCCATTTGTTGTCACTGTCGATACTATGTGGCAGCTTTCCCAAATGAAATTGTTTGTGGGTGGAAAAGAATGTAAGCAGTGATTCATGCCGGGCTCTTTTTTTCTTCTGCTGGAGTCTAACCATATTTGTTTAAATCATAGATCAGAAGACATTGGTGGGTTTTTTTTTTTAATTCTTACACTAAACTTACACTAAAGTATCTTCATTTTTTTTTAAAGGACTATTTCAAGAGTTTTACTGAAAATACTAAATGCCTTTCTCTTCCTGGAGAAGTCTGATAAGAATTGACATTTCCTCAGATTCACCGTTTTAGAGTAGACATTTTCGTATTACATTTGGTAGGCACAGTTTCCATTAAATTATTTGATCCCTTGCTTAGCATTTTATGAAAACAATTGAACATGAAATGGGAACTCTCCATGAGCTCAGGTGTGGACTCTCAGTAGAATTATACATGCACATCCAGTAATTTACTTTCAAAGAAAAAAAATGTGTTTTATCTGTGAAGTTTAGATATTTACTTACAAAGACATTTAAAATGTGCCTGCAATGAAATTGACCCTCAAAGAGACTCCCCCAAATTAGGTACACCCTGCCACAGGGTGCACAGAAACAATCTTTCATGGGAAGAAAACCTAATGAGAGTGTCAGGCATCTCTATCAGAAAATTAATGTTATACAAACTAATTTTAATCCACAGACAGAGAACATTGGGCATTTATTCGAACCCATAATTGTCTGGGGGCTGAAATTGTTTAAATGCTTGTATTAATCATCATTAGGTTTCTGTATTACAGAAAAATTATTTTAAGGAACATAAAGTCCAACATTTATACACTAGCCAAAGGGGATATTAGCCACCACACCACGTGTAGTAGAAGGCTGTACATTAGACAGTGGGAATCAACAACACCAACAATTTCACTAGCTATTGTTTGAAATAGTGCTCACGAGGTTTCTTTTCTCATTGGCCAGATGCCAGTTTGCTGGATATCCTGGGCAGCCTTTCTTGTTCTCCCAGTTTTTTGTATTCTACCTTGATAATTTAAAAACATTTTAAGGCAGAGGCAGGCAGATCTCTGTGGCTTTTGAAGGCTAGCCTGGTCTACATAGTTCCAGGACAGCCAAGGTTACATAATGAGACCCTGTCTTGAACATAGAAACAAAATCTCATAAGGCTTAAAGTCCTGCTCTGTATAAATAATTGTTAATATTCCTTGGGATCACAGATACCTCTGAGTGTCAGGTGGAAGTTATTGAGCTTTCTAGGAAAAATACATATTCCAGTAGTTTCTCATGCTACTGTAGAACATCCTTGGCCTGAACATCCTTGGCATTTCAAATTACTGTAAACTTTTCCAGATTTTCTTTCTTGGGGTATTGCAGTGGATCAGATCTTGGGCCTTATGAATGCATTGCAAGTACACTACCACTGAGCTATGGTGTCAACCCTAGTTATCATTTTAATAGTAAGTTGTTGTTGTTGTTGTTGTTATTTACAGGCCATTGCCATAGGGAACAGTTCTCCCCTTCTCTCGTGGGATCCAGGGTTGCAGTCATGTCTCCCACCTAGCCATTTATATGTATTTTTAAATATTGAGTTGATAAGTAATTGCTCACATTTAAGGACCACACTAAGATTGTTGCATACATGTGTATGATGTTTGAGGACAAGACAGGGAGCTTTCTAATTACTAAAAGCTAACATTTAAGCCTGGCTATGGCCAGGGCAGTGGTGGCGCATGCCTTTAATCCCAGCACTTGGGAGGCAAGAGGCAGGTGGATTTCTGAGTTCGAGGCTCCAGGACAGCCAGGGCTGCACAGAGAAACCCTGTCTCGAAAAACAAAACAAAACAACAAACAAACAAAAAGCCTGGCTGTGGTAGTTCATAAGGATGATCTTCTCAGGAGAGTGAGACAGAAGGATACTTACAACTTCCAAATGACACCCCTCCTCCCTCCCCATACAACACTTCCCCCTTGCAGTCCTTTTCATCCACTGGCATTTCCGAATTAGCAGTTTGCCAGTGGAATCAGCATGCTCTCAGGAGAAAGCACTCAGCAGCGGTGGGTGCCTTATAAAAACCGCACCAGAGACGCACAGTTATTGTGGTAGGGTAGGAAAGGGTAAAGCGAGGCAGGCTGACCTCACGACATGTGAGGCAACACTTGGTATCATAACCACTTTCTGGTTTTATAGCAAGACATTTTTTTAACTTAATGTGTATATGCCTTTGTGTGAATTCAAGCATGTGTGTTTCCCCATAGCACCCAGTAGGAGGTTTGAATCCCTTGAAGCTGGAGTTTCAGTCAGTTGTAAGCTGTCTTGCGCATGTGCTGGGGTCTAAACTTGTGTCGTTGGGATGAGTGATTAGTACGTGCTTAACTCTTAAACCCATGAAACTATCTCTCTAACCCATATTATAATCATTTTTAATTTAGAAAGGGATAAAATAGAGTCTTCCACCACCCCAGTGGCCCTAGGGAAGACTATTTTAAAGACTTTTATTTTCCGGACCCCATCAGACATAACTTTAGCACCATATGACACAAAAACTTATGATTTAATATTCATATCTAAAATATTTGCACTGATGCTTTCCTATATCTGTTTTTTTTTAAGCCAGTGAAAGACAATTCTACATTTTCCTAAATTTTAATCTCATTTGGAGAGTATTTCAGACTTGTAAAAGTGGATTCACACATGATTTAATTACATCCTTTAGTTACTATCATTTTTAATACTTTAATAAAATTTCATTTTTAAATGAATATCTGGTTATGTAGCCCAGGCTAGCCTAGAAATAACAGTCCTCCTAAGTGCTAAGATTGCCCACATATGCTGCAGCCTGGTTCTGTGACTCATTTCAGTGAACACTGAGTCTCAAAATATCCAAATCAGTTCTTTGACTTTTTTTTTTTAAAAAAAAAAAAAGATTCTATACTAAAACTTTCTCTTGACAGTCTAACTGTGGATTTAAGTACTCAAGCTACGGAAGTCTTTAAGAACATATCATTTTTCATAGTGTCTCAGTTTCTCTCTAAGGGCGAATGGATGCATTTGTGTTGCCTAAGGCCATCTTCTGCAGCTACCGCCAGGAGCAATCAAGAGGGCAGAAATTCTAATCCTGACGTGGCAGGAAAGGCCCAGTTCTACTTGACAGAAATGATTTCAATTAAGGACCCCCTGGCCCACCTTTCCAGTTTCCCTGGAGCAAATGTTGTTGGCACCGGGGGAAATCCTTGGACACCAGATAACCTGCTTAGCGTGTGGGACGCAGTTTCTTAGAACACTCCAAATCCCATCTTTGATCCCGGGCGATATTTTTCTCTGTTATGTCACAGAGGTCACCTGGCTCATGTGTGACAAACTGCCTCCATAAGTCACGGTGCCACTGGCAGAGATTTGTAACCGTGCCCCTGGTCCATTGCCTTTGAGTTATTTCACAGGCCCACTGCTTTACATTTACACTCTGTCGGAAGATGAACAGGGGACGGGAGTAAAATCAAGGGCAGGGGCTCATCCTGAAGGACAAGGGGAAACAGGTGGAAGGTTAATGGCCCTGGAGCGATTCCACAAGCCTCTCAGGCTTGATATATGGGCCTCGGGCCTAAAACGGGCATTGGCTTTCAAAGATATATTATTTCATTTGAGGAGAGGCACTCTGGAGTTCCTGCATTTGTCTCCTGATAGATGATCCTCTGTCCACAATTGGTTATGGCGTGTGAGTTTTCCTCGGGCCCGCTCCCCTACATAAAAATTTTGCTGAGCCCTCCAACCTCTTCTTGCCTATAAGAACTGGACAAGTGCAAGCTCTTTGGCAGGCTGTTGGAATTTTGTTGTTATTTTAGTAGTTGGTTGTTCTGAGGCGGGAGGCAAGCACTGGGTAAAAGACAATTCTGTTCGTTCATTCACAGCTTGATAAGGGTGGCCTTTCGGAGAGAGAGAGGCGAGCATGGAGATCCATCTCATAAGATGAGCTCTTAGCCTTTTAGAGTCCAGAACTTGCTTGCTTAAAAGTAGGTGCTAGTCAAAAGGCTTTCTACTGCATAACTTTGGCATCTCCCCTAAGCTCTGAACCAAAGGCTTACTCTTTTTAAAACAACAAAAGGTCTTCAAAAAGTTCCAGGTGCTTTGGAGGAAGGACAGTTGGAAAAGGATCATTAATTTTCGCAGTAAAACAACCAAGTAGAGCTCTCGCCACATAAGTCTAATGTTACACTAGTCTCTGGATGAATGGGAGGGTCGCCTGAATTAGCCTGCGTCTCTTAAAAGTGCAACAGAAGGGTGTAAGGCTATTAAACAAAATTAGTCTGCGCCTCTCTGGGTTCTTAGGGTTAATGTTCATGAAAATATTTGGAATTCTAATAGGCTTCAATTTATAGTATTTTGAAATTAATTATTAACCTGATTTGAGTTGTGTGCCTATGAAGTCTTTGCCTTTATAATACCTGATAACTGCTATACTAGCCTTCTCTGAGATAGTGCTTATTTTTATGGCCAGCATTAAGGGAAAACGAGCTGAGTAAACTCACTGTCTAAACATAAGCCAGTTTTCCTCTTCAGCTCTTTCTGCGATACACTGCCCGTGTGTCTGGTATGTTCCCACATACTGTGTGAGGCATCAGCAGTGTATTCAGAATTTTTATTGTCAAAAACAAATTCTCATTTCCGGACTCATCAGTACTTAATCTTTTAAGAGATAACATTCGACAGGTCTGATATTGACCAGCACGTATGAATTGATCTATGAATGTGCAGGACGGCCGCACACACAACAAACCTTTATCACAGTAATTATCTGTAGGAAGTCAAGAGCAGGGCTATAGAAGCAACTTGGGAGAAGCTTGCCTGCATGTTCTAGGCTCCGTCCTCAGCAGTATGTGATATAAGGAAAAAAAAAATCAGTTCAATTCTAAACAGAATGAGGTAGCATCTGGCTATTGGCTTCTTTTAATAGTGAGGTTATTTTTTCTTTCTTTCTTTTTCCTTTGGAATATTGCCAACTGGAATATTCTGAGGTTAGCTCAGAAGCAAGAAAGCTAGAAAGGCATGCTTAGAATCTAAGGGCTGGGGGATAGGGGTGGGGTTGGGGATCGAATATCTTTTAAGTGAAAGATTCCAAATCCAGGTTGTATAGAGTGGAACCAGGGATGCTGGCAGTCAAGTGTTTATATTCCCACTTGTTGCTTGGATACGTGCTGCTGAGGACATGGTCAGCCTGAGGTACCACAGGTAACATTCTCACAGCGGAAAGTGAGCTCCAAACCCACACAGCCATGCGTGCCAATCAGGGTACATCCTGTCTATTTTTGGTTACCGACCTAAAGGCTTCTTTTGCTTGTTTGAAAAATGACTGATTTCATTTCAGCCACATTAACTGTCACACATGATCTTTTTCAGTCAGCAGAAAAGGCCCAGTCGGTGGGTTGACTCCTCAGGCAGAGATCAAACATGAGAAACCCGATGTCCCTACATCTGTCAGTCTCCCAGCTCAGCTGGACCCCTCCCTCCATAAGCGGATCCACAGGAAGCAGGCAGTTGCAAGCAGCCTCCTAATTGCTCATTTGCAGTTGAGATAAATAATGTCAAATGCAAAAGGACGTCAGAACCAGTGGAATCTTCACTGAAAGAAAAATGAGATCTTAACACACAGAGCCGCTTATTATTGCAAAATTAGAATAACAAACGCACCCAGCATGAAGCCAACATAAACTTGCCTGAGTTTTATTCAACCTGAGACCCACTCGCCCTCCTTGTCTCTAACAGCCATAGAGTAGGCATACTTCACACTCTGTTTGTTATTCTATAGTGTTCATTTAATGATATATTTAGGTCTCCGTCACACTTTGTATTTTTACACGTAATTACCCATATTAAAAAAACACTCATTAGCGTTCTGTTCCACTGACTTAATTATGCCCCTTAATTAAATCTTGACTAACTGGGGGTCACCGCAGTGTCAGTGGGATTTGTCACTGTTTGTCAGCAGGTGTCTGGTTGCATCTATTACTGGTTTTCCTATGGCTTGAATCTATTGAAGAATTGTCTGTTTTTTTTTTTCCTTCTTCTTTCTGCCAGAGTTCTTACTGGAGGCAAGGAACAGCAACATATAGACAGGATCCCCCAGAGTGTTTGTTTGTAGAAGGAAAATTTTGTTTTCATTTGTCTGGAAAATTTCTTGGGTTAGGAGAAAGATGCCGAATGCAAAGTAGGATGCACATGCTCTTTCCTTTCTCTTGCTTTTCTTTTCTCTTCTTTCCTTCCTCCCTTCCTCCCTTCCTTTAAGGCAGGGTCTCACTGCATAATCCTGGCTAACTTGGAACTTGATATCTATACCAAGTAGCTTTAAACATACAAATGTGTTGGGATTAAAGGCTTGCCACCATGCCTGGCTGAACTTTTAAAAAGATCCATATTTGCCCTCTGTAAGTTGTGATCATATTTGTGGATACAACTTTGAAACTTCTTTGAAGAACAACAAGAAAGATTCCTAGTGGTGTTTAAGCATTACATTGGGTATCTGGAAGTGTGGTACAGTGGTAGATTGCTTATCTAGCAGGCAGGAGCCTCAGGTTCAAGCTGCAACACTGCCTGGAGTGGTTAAAGGTGACACACTCCTGTGAGCCAAACACTTGGGAGATGAGAGGATCAAGTTCAAGGTCTCATCCACCCCACATAGTGAATCTTAGGTACCTGGGACCCCTGTCCCTCCTTACATAACAAAAGGACTCAGATGGACTAAAACCACCTTGTGTCTACTGTACACTCAAGTGACCTCATTTGGAGCTCCTTTGTCTTCATGTTTTACAGTAGAGTGTTTTACACTCATGGTTTTAGCACATTACTTCAGGGAGACAGAATTCCCTTGTTTCTGTGTATAATAGGCATCTAATGTTGATCTGAATAATTGATTAGTTCAGTCAGGCTTTTGTCATTAGTTGTCATCTTCTTAACCCCTCAAAACACTGCCTCTGCACCTAAAAAGGACTTTATGTTTATTAATGGATTTTTTTTACATTTAAACGTGTGTTATTCCAATTAGACATTAAACATTATTATTACAATTGAAACTTTTTATTGTAGTATTGCTGATTGAACACAGGGCCTCATGTATGTTAGGTAAACACTCTACCATACCAATTAGCTATATTTCTAGGCTCAGTTTTTTGTTTAGGTTTACATTTGTTTTATTTATGTATAAGGTAGTGTAAAAAATCATTGCTGGGGCCTCCACGGTGGGAGAACTATTTTCATGCTTTGAAGAACACATTTAATCTTTACCAGCAACTGTAAGTTTTCATTTTAGATAATTGTTCCAAATGAATTTAACCTCTTTCTAAGGTAGCAAGCAGTCTAACCCCTGAGATTCATACAGTGGTTATGGGGTGTCTGCTCCATGCTGAGCCTTTGTGACACTTTGTGATGCCCCCACTGCGCTCTATCTGGGGAGTTGAGGTATTTTTTCTGCCTATGTATCTCCTCCTGGGATTGTTTTAATAGTTAATGTTCTATTATTGTTTGGTTGATTGGTGTTTGTTTGTTTCTTCATTTTATTGTTAGAAATGGGTACAGGGTCTTGCCACATAGCCCAGGCTGGTCTCTAAGTTTGTAACCTTCCTATCTCAGTCTTCCAGTGGCTAGAATGTCAGGTATATGTCATTGTACCTGGTATTAGTGTTTTCTGAAGGTCAAAGGGGGGGGGGGGGAATAATAATTGTTTAAGGAAGAACAAATGTTTTCCAGTGTGCTTTCGTCTGTGTATCTGTGTGTCTGTGCATGTGTGCGTCCCTGCATTCGTCTGTGTATTTGTGTGTCTGTGCATGTGTGCGTCCCTGCATTCGTCTGTCCATCTGTGCTGACATTGGTGTGAAAGACAGAGAACAGCTTTCAAGAGTTGGCTCTCCTTATAACTGGTAGAGGCAGGATCTCTCTAGTTAGCTAGCTGGTCCATCTTGCTTTGGGAAACAGATTACAAATATTCAGTACTGTATCTAGTTCCTTTTTTTTTTTTTTTAGAAAAAAAAATGTTGGTTTCAGGGATCAAGTCCTCAAGCTTCAAAGCAAAGATTTTACCCACTGAGCCATTTCAATAACAACCCCTAAAGAATTTTCCTCCCAAGTGCTGAGACTAAAGGTATGTGCCACCACCTCCTTGCTATGAACATCTAGGTTATAAACTTAAAGTGAACCGATCACACAGGCTACATATACTACACAACTTCATACTAGCAGTGTATTCATTCCTTTGTAGTAACATCTAACTAGTTTAGTTCATAACTCGAGCACTAAACATTTCTGGTGTAAAAAAAAAATCCTGCAGTTATCTATAGAGTGCATGAGTTAGCCATGGCTGTGAGATATGAGAGGAAAACAACATTGCCTCCGTTGGACGACTCAGTGGGTTTTCTAGACACAAAACAATGATGTGGCCGAACCCTCCTAGAGTTTAACCTATGTATAAAATGAAAGTTCGATCATAGGACTCCTTTCAAGAAATATGCTCAAACTTTAAGATAGAGAAGTCAGGCAAAGGACCTAGCGTGGCTCCCAAGTTAGTGTCCTGGATCCATAAGAAATGCCTCTGCCTAGTTATAGTGGGAGGAGAAGTTTAGGGTGGGAGTGGCCATATGCATTCTTTTCTAGTTCCAGGTTATTAACTTAGCTGTTTGCAGATTTTTTCCTTGGTTGTAACACATGCTGCTAACCTCCTTCAGAGATCTTTCTGGTGATTAAACAACTTAACACAAATCAAGTTTCCTGGTAGGTAGCATATACTCAAGAAACATCAATTGTATCCAAGCCCAAAAATCCTGTGTGTGATCTATTCAGCCAGTGCTTGACTATGGTTCAAGGCACAGGGCATAGCCGATTCTCTTCTGTCAGATCAAAGGGCACCTGATTTGGCAGTCATTTAAAGTCAAAGACCCCACAAAATCCTGCATGACATTTATTTGTATGCATTTCAGCAGAATTCCAAGACACTGTGAGGATATGATGCTACCATTTCTCATGGGTCTGGTGTGAGGTCAGCTTGTCACCTCTGAGGGATGACTGGGACTGGGGGTGGGGACGCATGGAGTATTTACTTAGGATGAGTGTGTGTGTGTGTGTGTCTGTCTGTCTGTCGGTCGGTCTGTCTGTCTGTCCCACAATGAAGTTATCAAACTCCTGCTTGGAAGTGAGGAAAAAATGCAAAAAGCTACCAGAGCACAGAGTGATTCATTTATTGTTAAGGTGGCTTACCCTTTCTTTTATTAGTATGCCAAACACGTCTTATTTATGCCAAATAATTAAGTCTATTATTAATGGAAAGGTATGAGGGCCGGGGGGAGAATGAGTTCCGGAAACTTTTTTAGAACTCAAAAGCACGCTAATTACCTTACAATATGGCAAATGTATTTAATAATAGACCTCCCGTAAAGGAGGGTCCTATCTCAGCAAACCCAAGCCTTTATTTGTGTGTATGTCTATAACCCTGACCTAGGTTAAAACTGGGTACACACAAACAAAGAAAATTTTTATTCTGAGGTAGCTGAAGGGGCATTGCTGTGTGGCCTCTCTGTCTTTAGTTTTTGAGGTAGCCTTTGGAATTTTTGGCTAGACTCTCCTTTAGCCATCAGAAATCTCTCTTCCCATACTCCATGCAACACATTCCTCCCAGAGGTTAGCTCTGCTTTTGTGATGTGACCATGGAATTCCCAACTATTCACAATGTTCCATCGCACATACAGAAAAACCTAAAACACGCTACCAGGCAGCACACCGTCAGTATCCTTCAGCCATGACCCAAACTGATTTGACTGATTAAAATGGCGCCACAGAACTATTCCACCGCATGGAACCTGGGCCTGGCGTAAAGACTACCATCACATCTTTCCCCCCAGATACACACACCCTTGCTTGACACCACTTGTCCTATAGCGCAAGCTCAGAGTTTTGAACCCAGTGGTCTCCAGAACTCATCTGTGATGATACAAATATGATTGTGATAGATTTAAAAAGGGATCTTCAAAGCTTTTCATCTCAGTATGTCTGGCACTCTTGAAAACAAGAACAGCTCTACCCCCACCCCCCAATTTGGTAGTTTAGGGGTAGAGCTCAGAGCAGAGGTCTTCCACCTGCTGAGTACTTGCTGTACAACTGAGCTACACCCTGGAGCTGTGTTAGTTAGGACTATCAAAATTAATGTATGAAGGGTTAAAACAGAGAATCCCCAAAGTACACATTCCATTTGCTACCAGAGTGATGATGTCATTACATCCGCAGCTTCCAGGTTCCCGAGAGGTGGAGGGTCAGGAAAGTTGAGAGGGCAGATGACCTCTCAGCGGGAAAATCATTTTAACTTCTTGTGCTCTCCCACCAGACATAGAGAAATGGTGCCATAAATGGTGACTTAGCGCAGCATTCTTGTGATCCGACTATTTCGTGTTCATTAATGTCTTAGGCCAACTCAATGTGTTTGTTCTTTCTGTGTTAGGTTTTCTTTTTGTGGAAGTGGGATGGAACCTTGAACCTTGTTCATACACTACTCTGAGCTTTATACCCAGTTTCTGATCAGTGTTTTAAGATGGATCCTGGCTACCTTACCCAGGCTGGCATTTTCTGGTTACCCTAATCACGCTGGCATTTTATTTGACTTTGATCATTCAACTTCAGGTTTCTGAGGTGAGATTATAAGTATGCCTTACCAGGCCTAGCTTAAACTTGGGAAGTTTTTAAGTCAGTACATGGAATAATTTTGGGAACACTGAAGAGAACAGAAATCCAGTAATGTCTCAGTAATTCAGCCATCATTGCCATCCTAGTGTGGGCGTATCTTTTACACACACACACAGAGAGAGAGAGAGAGAGAGAGAGAGAGAGAGAGAGAGAGAGAGAGAGAGAGACTGAGAGACAGATATGTGGAGGGACAGAAGGAGGGAGAGAGAAAGAGATTCCTTTAAGAGCTTACAGGCATCAGTATTAGCTGGAACTTACCAGAAGTGGAAATAAACTAAGGCTCCAATGGCTATGTTGTCTGCCCAACTTCACACTGATTTTCTTAGTCCCTGGAGGTGGGGCCAAGAATTGTTTCCTCTTATCGGATCCCACAGTGGTAACCCTCACAGTCAGCAAGTGACCTTCATGTAGCTTCCTTTTCCTAAAATGTTAGTGTATGAACACGTTTGAGCTGATGCTCACATCCACATGGGGGTTGCTGCAGCTTCTTGGAAATTTTTGTGCAAAGCGTGGCTCTTCAACTATCAACACTGCTGGGCCAATTACTTTGTTAGATATGCAGAGTCCCACTGAGTCAGAAGATGAACTGTAGGTGTATTGATGTCTGAGAACACAGACACGAAGCAGAGCTGGATCTTCCAAGAGGTTTAAGATAGAATTAAGTCAAACAGATTTTTAACTTCCAAGAAATATATAGTACCTGTAATAAGAAAATCCAGGGTAGCACTCTTAAAATAATGTCTTCATTCCTGCATTTATGATATCATAATTATAGGCATTATTTTTCAGGACCTCCTCATCTGTAAAGACAGGCTATACCTTTTCTGTAGTCATGTTTGGAGTAAGCCTGCAGTGTGCTTTATTAAAAGCAAACAAACACTGAAGGTCCCCATGCAAGATTGTGGTTTGTGGGAGAATCGAATTTGTACCAGGGAGCAAAGGTCATGTGGAGGAGCTCATCAATGCACTCACTCCAGGATGAGATCAATCTCCATACTTCACCATATTGATCCGAGGGCTCATTGGTACTCCCCTCCTTGAACTGTGTAGATGGTGTGTGAATGGAGACAGATAGCTCTCAGCCTGAGGATTCTATAAGGGAGGATGTTCTCCTCATTTAGGCTGTCTGTTTGTCTCCTACCATTAGGATTTTCTCCTTGTTTAGCAAGCACTCAGAGAAAAGGGGCTAGCATAATAGGTTTGTTTTTCTACTGCGGACAGGATGTCTATGAGATGTCACTTTGAATATCAGATTATGAAAAACAGAGGACTTTGAGAAAGAGTAGTGCAGTACTCATTGAGAGAAGTCTTATGGGTGAAAAATGACAGGCGGGAATATATTGAACCTAGCTCAAGAATGGAGAATCTCTTAAGAATCTAAGATTCCAAGTCTTACTGCTTTTTCTGCACCACCTTTGTCAAGGCACATGGTCCCACTAAAGAGGGTGATGCAGTTTGCTCCTTAGCCAGACTCTGCTTGAGTCACTTTGAGCCACTGAAATGGTATTCAGATATCAGAGGTCCTTAGTCTGTGTCAGCATCACAGGCCAGGTCTGACTGATGTAGAACAGTGTGATCTTGCTATGTGGCTGGCCTTAGAATCATCTTAGGATCTCAAACACATTATTAGCTACTTTCTCCTGTGAGGGGGCTGTGGTTATGACTGGCTATCCTCTAAGGAAAGGTCACAAGTCATCATGAAAGAAACAGTTTAAAATACTTTGTTACCATGAAGAGTTCCAATTGGTCCTAATAGCAAGTGCTGCGTACTAGAGGTGGATACCCTTTGCTTTCTAGATTGTGTGTTATGGCCCCTTGTCTCTGTAGGCAAGGACCCCCCACAGACTAACATAAAGAGCTACTTATCACAGTGATACATGTTTGACACTCCAGTGTTTAAAACCCCACCCACTCCAAAGTCTGTTTAATCCTCCTGTTATAATAGAGTATTTATGAACAACTGTATGAAAATGTAGAAACCACTGGCAAAAGTTATGCAGCTTCATGGCTTCATTGAATTACCTTCTTGACATCCTTTGTGCATACAAACAGGCTCATTCATGAGATGCCCCTGGGGGACCACACAGCTCTTCCTTCCTCTGTCTCTGAAGAACACTGTTCTTTCAGTAACTTTGAGTGTACATGGAAACTGTAAATAGCATACCTGTTTTTGTGGAGCCATACATACATCCAAGCAATTTTCTACTGTATGAAATTTGGAGGAATAGAATTTACTTGGTTTCCCCATATTTGAGTGGGAACAGGGACTCTATCTCTACTAATCTGTAAGAGAAAATATTATTTGTTACAATCAGTATTCCTTTCCCCTTTTACTTGGTAGTAAGTGGGAGGGTGGGACTCAGTCTTAGCTACGTTTGTCGCGAAGTGTTTTCTATATACCAAGCCAGGTGTTTTCAGGCTGCTGGTGGAATGCTCGCCAGTCTCCCTTACAATGAAATTCTCACTCACTGCGCTGGTCTTGAAAGCTACTAGGATCAAATTTAGCTCTTGCCTAAAAATATTGAGACAAGAATCAAGTAACTCTTTGTACCACATAATTCAGTTTGGAGTTTTTGGAAATAGACAGTGTAATAGACTTTCATCCAGTCTCTGAGTTTTCATTCTTCCAGTGCAGGGAGAACCCCATCCCTCCTTCCATCAGATCATAAAGCCAGTATCCTGTGGGATTCAACAGATAGCAGCTCTCCATCCTCAGATTCTTTCACAGTCTTCTCCCAGGGAAGAACAACCAAAGTTGTTTGGTTTTGCAACCTTCCAAAGGTCTTTTATTTGAAATAGAGAAATTATTTGAAATAGAGAAATTATAACAGTGTTAAGTAATTTGGGACATTTTTAATCATCCTTCTACCAACTGTGACAAAATAATTGATGTGGTGGGCTTCTTAGTCAGAAGCAGTTATTTTGGCTCATGTGTCAGGTTAGAATTGTGGTCAGGTTATTCAGTTTTAGGCCTGTGGTATGGTGATGGTATATAAAGCCCCAGGGGGTTACAGTGGAAGAGGCTGCTCAGTTAGTAATGTGGGGGAGGGTGGGGATGGATACATATACACACAGGTACACACTTATCCATGTGAGGAGCCTATAAGACCCAAATTATAAGAGTTATATTTTTAAGGCAAAACAAAACAAAAAACCCAAGAAGGCTGTTCTTTACTTGTTTATAACCAGCATAGTGGAATAGTGTGAGGCAGAGATTGGGGAAATGTTAGATTCCTCCTCTGTTTCTGGCACCTGTAGTATTGAAATTATAGCCCGCATATCTTAAATTTCTTCATCTTTAAAAAGATGAAGTCATTGGACTAAAGATACTTGAGCAAGTCTGTCTTAAATACTTACTAGTCAAGCACAGACTGTGAGCACAGGGCCAGCACCAGGCTGTGACTCAGCATAGAGGGTTCTGGGTGAACACTCATTCTGAGCGGTAAGTAGTGGTGGTTGTGGGCGTTGACATCCACATTGCCAGTGACAGGGAGTTTTCATGTGAACCTTTTAGCATCAATGTGCTATGTTTAGCGCTTCGGGATAAATATTTCCCGATATACACTGTTGAAAATGTTTTCACAAAGCAAAGACTGTTTTGGCTTACCCTAGAAATAACCTTTCTGCACCTTGAGATCTAACTTCTGACCCTGGAACTGTTGGCCAGTTGCCAGCCACTTCTGCGAACCCATTTCTGGGTGTCTCTGAAGACATAGAACCTACACTTGGCACGGTGACCTGAAAGAGGAATTTGAATCATGTCAAGGAACAAGTCCTGTTGTGTATCCCTGGGGAATTTAAAGAACATGCTCCTAGGAATCCTTGTGCCCAGAGAATTCCCATCACTGAATAGACCCAAGGGACTGTAGCTTCACTTCGGTCCTAATTTTAGATGTGTTTTTGGTGAGAGATATTTAGGCCACTGGGTTGGTTTTTTTTTTTTTTAAACTCCTTTGGCTAACTGCCTGCTGAAGCAGTCAGCCGAATGCAGAGGACCAAGGACGTGTTTGCCTCTATAAACACTTTTTATAAATATAAAAATACTTTGCAATGCATTCTGGAAAGGACAATTCTTCGAGTGGCCTTAGAGAGCACAGAACATGCCCTGTAGATCCCACCTTGTCTCTTCCTCCTCCTCCCCGTCACCTCAAGGACCTCAACTGTAGTTTTCTATCTCATAGAGAGTAGAATAGCTGGTGCCTTCACATCTTAATCTAAGATGCTAAATGGTGGGCTCATCACACACCTGCAATTCTCCTCTGCCTCGGGGCATGCTTACTAGTAAGACAGTGGCTGCCTAGAAGGGAGACCTAGAGACATAACTTCATTATAGATTTTTGTAGGTGTCACCATATTCACAGATCCTTTCTTGACACTGAGTGTAAGCCAACAGAAAATACACTGTGGTGAGCTATAAATTCAGGAGTTGACATAGATATATCCCCTGGGACTATGTTCCACCTGATCTGTTGATCTCTGTATTGTACCTACTGTAGTTTTGGAACAATGCCAAATATAAATGGACATGCTAATGTGGAAGCAGGAATTTTTCACAGGATCCCACACCTAGACAAAGAACTAGAAGCAACTAGTAGCTTGCTTGGAGAAGGAGAATTAGCCTCTCCCAGGGATAAGTTATCCAGTGCATAACGATCAGCCCTGAGACCATATACATACGAATCATAAGATGGATTAGGTTGTTGGGTGGTGGAGAGAGAGAGTTGGGGGGGGGGAGAACGAGAACATGCATGCATGTGCGTGGGATCAAGTCAGTGTGAGTAGCTGTAGGGAGGAATAAGAAGGGGTAAAGTGGGCTAATTTTATCTCAATTAAATAGAAATTTTAAAGCAACTTGGAGAAGAGTTATATAGTCCTTCATCCAGGGAAGTTGGGACAGGAACCTGGAGGCAGGAGACCATGGAGGAGTGCTACTCACCAGCCTGCTTGTCATGGTTTGCTCAGCCTGCCTTCTTGCAGTACCTTAGTGCCTCAGTTTCCCCATTAGCAAAACAGGAATGATGTTGGATTAAAGAATTTCTGGATGTAAAGCTTTGCTTTATTTGCTTTTTTTTCTTAGTGTATAAACATAAACGGGTCTCATGATACAGGTCTAACCTCAGCTTTCTGGGAGCCTGAGACCAGGGTTCTTATGTCCAGTAGCCAAAGAAAAGTTCAAGGAAAGCCTGGGAAGTTTAGGAGGCCCTGGGTTAATCAACCAGTCAATGGAAAAGATCAGGAATACTGCTTGTATTGCATGCATGGGATTCTCCTGAGAGAGCTACAAGATACGGGATAGAAAAGAGGTTTACAAGAAAGTTTTCTTATCATAACCGATGTCACACACAAGCTGGCACAACAACAGGCACAGAGTGGATTGCCACAATCAGAGACAACTCTCCTTAGCTGCTGGCTACTATGGCCATCCTGCAGGAGGGGCTGTGGAATTCGGAAGAAGGTCATGTCCAAAAAATATGCACAAACCAGATGATATATGTACCTATATGATGGATTTCAGCAAGAGGGAGATACGAACCTGCTGTCTCAATCCTAAGTTTCGGGTTATTCTTGGTCTTGACCTGAATGGATGAGATGATAGGCGAAGATACTCCTATTCCCCATGTAGCTTGTGCGGATTAGAAAGAAGAGGTCTATATATAGGTCATTAAAGCTCTCTACCTCCTACTTCCCTCCTGGGAGAGTTCATCTCCCTGGAGGCTTGATGGAGATCTTTTGTTGCTCCGTTGGAGAAGTATAGAGAGGGCCAAGATGGCTTGGGTCCTGATGATACAGTGTTACCAGATAAGTCCTTGTATTGTGAATAACAGCAATACAAATGGAAGCTTGCTGGACGCCTGTTAGTTCTCTGGTCCAGTTTTGTTTTCGGTGCTTGTTTAATCATTGTTAATATGAAATCATTGTCCTTTCTTGGGACTTTGAAGCAGTTTATTGTGCAGGTTTCAGATAATCATCTGTCCTTCCTTCCTTCCTTCCTTCCTTCCTTCCTTCCTTCCTTCCTTTATCTCTTTATTTTTCTCTTTCTTTCTTTCTTTCTTTCTTTCTTTCTTTCTTTCTTTCTTTCT
>NW_021604679.1:2775468-2810322 GCF_004785775.1 Grammomys surdaster
TCTTTCTTTCTTTCTTTCTTTCTTTCTTTCTTTCTTTCTTTCTTTCTTTCTTTCTTTCTTTCTTTCTTTCTTTCTTTCTTTCTGATTTTTTGAGACAGGGTTTCTCTGTGTAGCCCTGGCTGTCCTGGAACTCACTCTGTAGACCAGGCTGGCCTTGAACTCAGAAATCCGCCTGCCTCTGCCTCCCAAGTGCTGGGATTAAAGGCGTGTGCCACCACCGGCCGGCCCTGTGTTCTTTATAAAACACTAAAGGAATAAGGTTTCCGGGTGTCTGTCTTGCCTGAAGCAGGTTTTGGTTTTGGTTTGCTTTTGAGTAGACGAATATAAATGTCATTGTTAGAAAAAGAAATAGTGACCAGCCTTCAGAGATTTGTTTGTTTGCTTGCTCTTGCTAAGGGGAAAAAAATAGTGTATGGGTATTATTTGTAGTGATGCTGAAGAATGTTTTTAAATAGGATGTGATGTGTGTGTGTGTGTGTGTGTGTGTGTGTGTGTGTACATACATGTGTGCAATTATTCATTTATTTTGGAGGGAATGGTTTGTGGGTAAATGTTGGAGGACAACTGGTATTGAACCTCAGGTCATCAAGCTTGCAACAAGTGCCACAGCCTACTAGGCCATTTCATCAGCTGCGATTTTTCTATTTTTTTCCTTTTTTTTTCCACTTTTTAAACTATATTTGGATTCAGGAGTTATTCTTACAGCAGTGAATAATGGGGAGCAGGATTTATTATAAAAGTCTACAAGGGCTAGACATGGTGGCATGTAGTTTTACTCAGGAGGCAGAGACAGGCAGATCTCTTGAGTTTAAGGCTAGTATGGTCTACACTACACGGTGCTTTCTAGGACAGCCAGCTCTATGAAGAGAGACCCATCACACACACACACAAAAAAAAAAAATTTAAAAAATTCTACAAGGTGAATTCTTGCTCCTTTCGATAATTTTATTTCCTGGGGCACCTGTAGACTTGGCCTTTGGCCAGCTGGTTCCCAGTCAGCTCCTATCACTAGAGTATGAGTTCTCTGTTCTTTACCACTTCCACCCCCATTTGAACATCAGTCCTGCAAACCCAAGTCGATGTTCCAAAACAAGAAGTAGGATCGTGTCTATCCCATCTACTGTCCACTTCAGTATCATTCTCATGGAGCAGCGATTAGTGGTTTATAAAAGTCACAGCAGTGGAGAAAAGGAAGGGAGACACAAAGTCCCACCCTGAAATAAAACACTGTTTTCAACTCATACCCACTTGGAGAGAGAAATTTCTGTTCTCTCCCGTTGATTGACAGTGGGTATATCAACCATACTTCAGGGCAGGTTCCATGTTCAGTAGTTGGTTGTTATGATGTGATACCTTGGTTTTTTGGTGTGGTGTGGTGGTTTGGGAGTTTTGCTTTGGTTTTGGTTTGGTCTGGTCTTTTGAAAAAAGAAGGTACATAAACTTGGTTAGAGAGGATGTGGGAAAGGATATGACCAAATTTAAAACAGAAAAACTCTACAGGAGGATCAGTGAAATAACAATTGGGTCAGTCTCTCGGCTGTTCAAAAGGAGAGAGGCATCAAGGCTCGATAGCTTGAATGTGGGGTTGAGAAAGATCGCTACATTTTTCTTGCTTACCAAGTCCACGAAAGTGCACACACTAATGATTAACAGGAACGAGTATGGGAAGCAGCGCTTCATAACAATACGAGGCTTGTGTCCCTTTACATGCTTGTCTAAAATATCAATATAAACAGTTTCTCTGATAAGCAGCTAGTTTCTGAGATAAGCCCTTCCTTTTATTATAGCAGATAACCCAGGCTTATGGGGGTGCTATTGCTCACCACTAGTGAGATGTTTTGCCCTCTAATGGGACTGATAACTAATGGTCTTCTTTTTAGGGTCCCCAAATAATTACAGCATTAAATGTGTGTGCGTGTGTGTGTGTGTGTGTGTGTGTCTGTCTGTCTGTCTGTGTATGTATATATACACAAAAATAGATATGTGCATGTCACAAATATATAAACATTTATATATTATATAATTTTATATAGGCAGCACACACACAAACATATATATATATATGTATATACACACACATACATATACATACATATATATATATATATATATATATATCATATGTCTCAGGTAGATAGATAGATACATAGATAGATAGAAAGAACAGATTGCCAGCACTTGTTATCTAGAGATAGAGAAGAATCTATCATCTTTCCCCAGCCCCATTATTCACCATGCTCATGAAGGTGATGTCCTCGAGCAGTATGAAGCTGAGCCTTCACCCATTTCTAGATTTCCTAAAACATCACAGGAGCAGTGATGAACAATGCAACAGAGTATTGATGTTAAAACCTCTTGGGGGGGGCTTCAAATGAAGGCTCAATTGCTCAGCAGAGTTTTTGAAATTAGAGTTAGTTCAGAAGTCCTTACCAAGGGCCAGCTTCGAGTGCGACCGGGAGGCCACCTGTGACCAGAGGCCCCACAGTGGCTGGTGGTTTCACTGTATGAAAAATTGCCATTTATTTTATGAGGGTTAAAGGAGACACTAGCTTAGCCTGTGGGGATGGCTACCTGAGATACATGGGAAAAGCCACCAACCACTGTGGAAGTGGTTCAGGCATTTGTTCCTTTATTAAAAAGCATCAAGCAGATTATAGGAGACTCTTAGTTGGTCTCAGAGAAGAAACAAGGCGCACAAGACAGAATATAAAACAAAAGCAAAACCAAAAGACAAACTAATTTTAGAAGTCACCTATTGCAGCAATTTCCAAAGAGGTGGCGGCTGCGTGGGGAGTGGGGACAGAACTGAGTGGATTCTAATCTGAAGGACTAGGGAAGGTCAGAAGTTTGTGCTACAGTTTCACTGTGCAGTCATTGTGGCAAGCTCTGTTACAGTGACTATGTCTCTTGTGTTCTATATGAATTGGCCAGGACAAGCCTCTTTACTCTTTTTTTTATTTAAAAGATGTATTAGTTATTTTTAATTATATAGGCGTGTCTCTGAGTCAGCATATACACATGAATACAGGTGTCCAGAGTAGCTTGATCCTCCAAAGCTTGAGTGTAGCCAGTTGAGCCATCCAACTTGGTTTCTGGGAATCCAGGAAGAACAGTACATGCTCTGAGCTGCTTAGCCACCTCTCCAGCCACTCTTGGCTCTTGGGGAGACGGCAGAACCTCAATATGTAGCTGTCTTACCTAGAAATCACTATGGAGACCAGGCTGCTATTGAACTCACAGATCTGTCTCCCAGCATTAAAGGCATGCTCTCACACAATAAATTTTCTTGCTGTATGAATAGATTCTTAAGCTGAAATCTCTATTCTCCACCCACACATGGACTTAGGAGGAAGTTCTGTATAATGTTCTCCTGTGTAGCCAGAGTTGGAAACGATCTCAAAGTACAGTTTTTGGGCTTCCCTGGAAAGAGTGCTAAATAAATACCCAAAGGTTTATATCACATTAAAAAAAATAAATGGAGCCAAATTACCATTGTAGACTGATAAATTTGAAATAAGATGCTGATAGCATGTGAGGATGTAATAAAACCCTGAGGAACAGCCTGCACTTTGCTCTGAAATCACCCTTAGCATCCGAGTCTGCTCTCAGGTGCAATGACATTCCTGTTGCTCCCCACCTGCAGTCAGCCAAGCCAAAGGATAAAGTACCTAACTACTGCCTCCACCCATCCCTGCCCCTCCCTGTCCCCTCCCACCCCTCACAACACCAATGTGGTATTCCAGAGACATGAATGTTACCACTGTCAACTAACCCACTCGTTACTAGGCCAATTGAGTGATTTCCATAAAGACAGGGTTTGGTCTAGGCCTGCTATCTTTTATCCCAGAGCCCTACACTTAGACACACCAAATAATTGACTCAAAAATAGCCACTTGGGCCTGCTTCCTAGTAAAGCATTAATTTGCCTAGGATCCCTGGTTCAAATCCTAATTCTGGAACTCTTAGCAGTGTACAGTTTTTTTTTTTCTGATGGAAGACTTTTGCCTGTTTACCCAGGTCAGTGTTAGCTTCAGTCTGTTCAGCCCAGATTTTGAAGTTGGGGGTTGGGGGTGAAGTGGGAGTGGGGTGCTTGCTGAGTGAAGATCCCAGGGGCTTTTGTGTGGCAGGTGCTTTTCAGGTGAGCTTTATCCACAACCCACTCGTAAACAGAACTTTCTCATTGGATGTCTGCCTATTGTTGTTTCTTTGTTTGTTTATTGCTTTACATCTCTCATCCACGCACCACAGATGGCTCTGTTTTTAGCTCCGGTTACCTTGAGCTTGCTCGCTAGCCCAGGCTAGCCTGAAATTCAGTTTCTCCTGCCTTAGTGTTCTGAGTGCTAGAATGTATAGCATTACCATGACCAGTTTAGAAGAGGCTTTCTTATCAATGATGTCATCCTGTGCGTGTATTATAACCTACTTCACATATTTTAGCTGAGAAAATAAGGTAGTGATTGGGCCTTGCACCGATGGGAAGTATGGAAGTATTTTGGCCGTGTTCACTGTGTCCTGGCCCTGTGGAAGTCGGAGTTGGCCACCAGCTTCTATCTGTGTGTATCCAGAATCTCATTGAGTCACTTTGTAAACTGAAGAGGTAGCACCCACATGGCTTTTTAAGCCTAGCACTTTAGGAGACAGCCACGCTACAAAGTAAGACCTTGTCTCAAGACCAAAAACAAACCAACCAATGACTTTAATAATGTGAGTTAAATTAATTTTATTTAGAAAATTGTTATACATCTTGGTATAATCAGGAGACAACTTGGATTTGGGGAAGGAGAAAGAATACATCCTTGACCACATTTTACCATCTGAAAATGGAGCACGACGGTACCAATTCTGCTAACTGGACAAAAGCATGCTCTCTGAGTCAGAGCCAAACTAAGACATAAAAGTCTTTGTGCTGGGTAGTTACTATGTCAACTTAGAGGGGGAACCTCAACTGAGAAAATGACTCCATGTCTGTAGGCAAGTCTCTAGTTCCTCGAGTCTAGGGCATTTTCCCAATTAGTGATTGGTTTGGGAGGGGTCCCATTCCTTTATGAGTGATGCCACCCCCAGGTCTGCTGGTCCAGGGTGCTATAAGAAAGTAGACTGAGCCAGCCATAGGGATCAACCAGTAAGCAGCAATCCTGTGTAGCCTTTGTATCTGTCTAGTTTGAATTCCTGCCCTGACGCCCCCTCAGTGTTAGACTGTGTTATGGAACTATAAACTGAAGTAAACACTTCCCTTCTGAGTTGCTTTTCATCATTGTGTTTTACCACAGCAACAGAAACTCCTTAAACATTCCCTGATACATGCCAGCCAGTATAGCTTTTCTGTACGTGCCTGGCACGTGGATCTTGCGTTTGGGCACACGAGGGTTTTGGTTGGTATACCTTGTAATGGCAGATCGTCTCCACATTTATATCATAGATGTGCAGATTTTGCGTGAGATGATAGATAAGTCTTTGTCATTGAGTAATGTGATCGTCTGGAGCGTGAAAGATGCTCATTGTGACCCAGCACTTCCACTGTCATCTTAATCCTGATCACTCTTGACCACAAGGAAAATGGCATTTTGAAGATTTGGGGGAGAATTGTTTGAATCATAAAAAAAACAAACCCGCTTACTTAGTACAGGACATTTACTTGTTTTATTCTGAGACAGGATCTCCTGTAGCCCTGACAGACCTCATATGTGCTGTGTAGTCAAGGCTGGTCCCTATGCTTCAAGTGCTGGAGTCAAAGGCCTTGGTGATCTTTCTCTTATGAAACTCACATTGTTAAGAATTGTCATTAACACTCGTGATCAATAGGGCCAGTTCCTCTACCTTCAGAAATCCCCCAGGCTGCCCTGTTTTCCCTCTGTTTGGCAGCTTGCTAAGATGTGTATTGACCTTTTTTTTGTATGTGAGCATAGGCTGTTTGAGATCATTCTAGCAGGGTCTGTTAAGGACCATTCAGGCACCTGTACCTCCAACACCTAAACTCTAATAGCTCGTGTACTGCAGCTAGAACAGTCCAATGGAGTGCCTTTTCCTAGCAGCTTGCTGATTATAAATACTTAGTTTATATTCTGCAGTATTTGTCTAAATACAATTAGCATTTTCTGGGAGCAACAATGTGTTTGCTGAGCATCTGTGTCTGAGTGCTCGTCGAAGGGGGCCTCTTTGCTTATTGGTCATCTTGTGTGGAAAATTATGCAAAACGAAAAAGATAGCAAACAACGTGCTCTTTATTTTTCAATGACAGGTTGATGACCAAATGAAGCTACTTCAGAACTGCTGGAGTGAGCTCTTGATTCTCGATCACATTTACCGGCAAGTGGCACATGGGAAGGAAGGGACCATCTTCCTGGTTACTGGAGAACATGTGAGTATTCTGACCAAAACAAAACAAATAAAACAAAAAGCTCATTACTAAGCTTGTTCAGAGTGGCAGGAATTTTACTAGGTCAGAAGCACTCTTGTGCTTTGAAAGGGAGAAAGGGAGAAATGATGACCTGGGTCCTCAGTTCCTGCTCTGATTATAAAGTTGGAAAAGAAAACAGCTTTCTGCTGCCAGTCTGCAGGATGAGGAGTCTTGAACAAGGGTCAGATCTTCATCTAAATGAAACTCAGCAATTAGGACTGGTGGCTTGTTGTGGGTTTTTTTTCCCCCTTCAGCTTCTGCATGAACGCACCATATTTGTATGCTAGCTAGTTCTTCTATATAAACAGGAGAGTCCTTACTGTTTTGCTGCTGGTGGTGGCGATGGTGGTGATGGTGATGATTGTGCTAAAGAAAAAGTCATGGTCTCTTATGTTAAACACGTGCTCACCACTGTTGAGCTACTCAAGCAGCCCCAGCATCTTAGCTATTTTGGGATGCTCTCAGAATAGCTGGGAGAGAGACAAACTCATGAGAAGGGATAGGAGTTCCAGTTTTCGAGAGTTAGTCAGTTATCTACAAAGAAAAATTGCTATAAAGTTAGGTTTGTTTCTGAATCGTTAATTGTTGAACCTATAAATATTTATTGGTTACCCCACTATGTGCTGGTCACTATTCAGAGGCACTGGTATATATTAGGAGTAAAAAAACACAGTTTCCTATCCTTTTGGAACTTAAGTTGTAGCAGGAGGCTGACGATAATAAAACTAATTGACAAACCTCTGGTATAATTGAAGCAAAGGGAAAATAAACAAATATTGGCTAGCAAGCAGAGGAATGAGCACATATTCCTAAATACATGTTTTGGTGAGACCTGGGGATTATACAGTGTTTGGCCTTACTAAGGTGACATTTGAACAACACAGGAGAAAGCAGAAACTACTGTGTCACCTTGGGAAAGGGAGGACCTATGCTTTACACTGGGCATAATTCCTATTTCTTAGGGTTTGTATAAATTCTCCTGGTTTTGTTCTCTCTTCCCTATAAATAGTGAATTGATTGGTAATATAAACTCGGGGTATACTGTGAGTTCTGTAGTCAGTCCTTTCGGTCATAGCTATGCAGGGCACACTGTGTCGTTCAGCCAGGGTGACTCTGGCACAGAGGCATTGTGATCTTTAACATCCAGCCATAAATGTTTATGTGCTGTGAAACCACAGCGGTGCATATTTGAAAATGAGAGGCTGTCTCCACACCGTTTGCTGTATTATTAATAAATCACACTTCCCAATCAAATTAAAGGCAAGCACCATTTCAAGCTTTTACCGACAGGATCAATTCAACCAACTCCATCACTATCTATCTGGTCCTTGCTCTCAGCAGCTCTGGAGAGAATTTTCTAGATAAAGTCTGTCTCTGACCTCATGTGCTTCCAAATTTTGGTGTTTGCATTCTGTAACCCAAGTCTTTGAAGGGGAACCACCCCGTTTTTCAGTCTGATCACAGGGTATATGTTAGACCATCCCCACCCTTGCCCAGCTTGGAGTTCCATTAGAAGTAAAAGACACAGCACAGGAGTTAACTCAATCTCATTGGTGTCAATGAAACAGGATTGTGCTATTTCAACCCAGCTACTTGAAATATTTCTTATTCCTAGTTTATTTTGCCTTGAGTACTCCCTTATTGTAATAGTACTTACTGCTGACAAGCAGAGAAAGCACACCCCCTGCCTCTCTGATTTTTAAAACCAAAATAGCACAAATAGTGTTATTCTTGCTGTCAGTCACTGTCTGTCTGAACAGTGCATGAAGATGGAAGGTGGGAACTCCCTAGCCTCTTCCCCCGCATCATTCTTGCAGGTGCTCCCAGCTTCCCATGTGTGAACAGCATGGTGATGGCTCTTGTAACCAGGCTTTCTCACTTATGGTAACTATGGGAGGAGGCTCTGATCTTCAGCTGTGGAGTTCTGTAGTCAGTCCTTAGTCATAGCTATGCAGGGCACACTGCATCGTTCAGACACGTGACTCTGGCACAGAGGCATTGTGATCTTTAGCATCCAGCCATAAATGTTTCTGGAGGTCATAAGCTTTCCCAGCAGGATAAAATGAGGGCTTGGGTTGAGGGTGGACATACAGACACAGAGACAGACAGACAGACAGACACACACACACAGAAGAGTGTATGTGTGTACATATAATGTGTGTGTGTGTATATATAGATACATACATACATACATACATACATACATATATATGTATAGAAACAAATATATTAAAATAACTGGGGATGGAGAGGGAAGCTTCTTCATTAAGTCAACAGCGTAGTATCATATAGGCGTAGCTTTAGGTAGGGATGGCATGTGTTTTTCTCTAGGGACAGAAGGATCTTTGACACAAGAGTTTTGACTATGTAATCTTTCCTCCCTTAAAGCCATGATCCTCCTATTTCAAACCTCCTTACTGATCGAATAACAAGCAAGTGCCTACACACCTAGGGAGAGTCCATTAATACAAATTTCATGACTTTGATTTGGAAATTTTAAAGAGTGCATTTGTATATATGTGCCTGTGTTTATGAATGTATTTGTGTGTGTACATATGTGTATATGTGTATCTTTGTGTGTTAGAACAGACTGTGTACCCTTTTTAGAATTTACTAGCTACATCATCTTGAGAAAGTCATCCTACCTTTGAAGCATCAGTTTCTTTGCCTGCTTGGTGGGGACCATTGTGGTACCCATGTGCCCACATGAGAAAATTGCAGTAGTGATTAACAGTTGTGGGATTCTTCTAAACAAGGTTGACACAGAGACATAGTGACATTTGTCCCATAGATTGTCTACAGTGTGAACTTTCACACCCAGATGGAAGTCAGCTTCCATGGTACATTGTAGCAAGGTCATCCTGATGTCCTGGGGAAGAATTAAGCCACACTGTGCCAATAAAGCATGCAGAACTCTCCCTAAGGCTCCATGGTTGGCACTCACCCTGAAGTGAGGAAGAAGCTTTTACTTTTGGGTAAAGGTATTTCTGGTAGAGTGATAACGGGAGGCAGAGATGTGAGAGAATTCTTAGACATTGCCATGCAGTGAATAACAATAAGGGAGGCCCCTCCTCCATCTGCTCCGTAATGGTAGGTAGCAACTGTCCTCTGATGGGCTTTGTAGTAAGCAGTGCTACAGGCAAGCCCCAGAGCACAGTCAGATGCACTACAGGATCTTCCAGAAGAGGAAGTGTGATCAGAACGAGGAAGCTGAAACTAGCCTTATCCACCCAAGTTGCTTTTGGCCATGGTATTTTATCAGTGTAATAGAATACCAAATAAATACCAAAGACAACCTCTCAACACAAAGAGAACCCTGGACAGTAATTTCCTATTCCCCTGAAGGGCTCAGTTGCTTGCATACCTCTGGGGCAGCCCCCTGGCCAACCACAGGCTGTTAAGGTCTCAGCTGCTCCGAGGTTCAGTGTTCTTCCTTTCTTCTACACTATGTGTGGAATGCTTTAATAAAGTGGCAACAGCATTACGTACAGTAAAGGAGGAAGAAAGGAACACACCGAGTAGTTTTTAAAATGAGGAATGATCTCTGGATGCAGCTGGTGGGCAGCATTTGACTGACAGTGCGTGAGGCCCTGGGCTCAATCCGCAGCACCACAGAGAAAAACAAAAGGAGGGGAAGTGAGAAGGGAGGAGGAACAGGAGGAAGGCTGAAAGGGGCAAAAGTAAAGTACAGTGTCCCCAGGAACAGATAGGAACACAGCTGGGGGGCAGCCAGCTGGTCCAGGCACCAGTGATGAAGCTCAGGCCTCCGCATCCAGGCGGCTAGTAGAAGTACTGTGTTCCACAACAAGGAGCTTCCCCCCCCCCCCCCCCCCTGTCTCTCTCTCTCTCTCTCTCTCTCTTCTTCCCTTCTTCCCTTCCTCATCTCCCTGCCTCCCTCCTCCTTTTAATTAATTTCTTGATTTTTATTTTATCTGCATTGGTGTTTGCTTTTTTGCTTGTATACATGTCTGTGTGAGGGTGTCAGATTCTCTGGAACTGCAGTTACAGACAGTTGTGAGCCATCATGTGGGTGCTGGGGATTGAACCTGGGTCCCCTGGAAGAACAGCCAGTGCTCTTAACAGCTGAACCATCTCTCAAGCCCCTCACACCAAGGTTTTAAAATTTACAGAGTTTTGTCTCACATTTTTAAACTTACGTTTTATTGTGTGTTGGGTTTTTTTTTTTCTTTTTTTCTAACTTATATACAGAATCTCACTATGTAGCCCTGGCTGGTTTGGTACTTGTTGTGTAGACCAGACTAGTCTGGAATTTAGAGATCCACCTGCCTCTGCCTATTGAGTGCTGAGATCAAAGGTGTGCACCACCATGCCCAGGTACTTGTGAGTCTTCACCCAGCACTGATATAATAGTTATCATTGTCATTAATATTCAGTAGTGTCAAAGCAATGTCTTTAGTATATTTTTGGCAGCAAATTCTTTATCTAGTATTTTAAAAGTTAGGGCTGGAGAGATGGCTCAGTGGTTAAGAGTGCTGACTGCTCTTCCAGAGGTCCTGAGTTCAATTCCCAGCAACCACATGGTGGCTCATAACCATCTGTAATGGGATCTGATGCCCTCTTCTGGTGTGTCTGAAGTCAGTGACTGTGTACTCACATAAATAAATAAATCTTCAAAAAAATAAAAGTTATACATGCACACATACATATATACCCGTGTGTATCAAATAACAATAGAGTACTTGACATGAGGGCCGATTCTAGTATTTGCATATCGTACCTAATTAACAACTACTGTAACATTATCCTATGGGAAAGGTGTACTGTCATCTTAGTACCTTTTATTTTTGTGCGTGGTGTTAAATGGCATTATCCAAGCCATTACAATTTTGAACATTAGAACTAAAAAAACAATTTAGTTTAAATTATTTCTGTGTCTCATGATGAATGAAATTTATCCAAAGGGGACACTGGCTTAGATGGCCTCTTCAGTCAGTCCCCCCCTTGGATTTAATGGCATAAAGATTACATGTAAGAGAGCAATCAATTAATTTTACTAAGTACATAAAAGACAAGGCCAGCTGCTCCTGAAATGAGTACAAACTCTGCCTCCAACAATGAAATATAATTACGTTTGCAATAAAATGTAAGGAAGTTGCTGGTCTGTGATTTATCAGAAGTGAGTCATCCGTCCTCCTTCAGAACTATACAATTTGATAAATTATCCTTGGAGGAAATGTTGCCAGAGCCGCCCCTCCCCCACCTAATAAGCATGTTTGAGCTTTCAAATTAGAATATAAATAAATGTGGCTATAAAGGTATTGGGATGCCAGTTGACTCCTTGAGGTCTATCTTACTACAGGTGTCTCACTAAATAGATAATTCTGGGAAGCAATTCCTTCAGTATAGGGTGATATGTTTTGAGAATGAGCCTTGACTACCAAAAGTTACTCTCAATGACCTGTTGAAAGTTCACATACATCTAATTTAACTAACCTCATCTTAATAGTTAGAGTACTTACACTACCCACAGTGTATATTCAGTTGGCAACAATCTTGAATTGTAGTATGGTCTCACTATGATTATCTCTTCATAACCACAGATAGGAGAGGGACGGTTTCTAACTTCCATTCCTTATTTAGAGACGAGGACACTCTAAAAGTGTTGGACTTTCCTGACTGTCTTTGTAAGGGTCAGTATTTAACCCATGTCACCCATTAGTCCTGGTTGTTGTTACCTCACTGGGTCTTCCTGCCGTTATTCACCCCCTGAGCCCATTTGCCCTTTAGAATTTCTCTCAAATGTTGAACACCCCTTATCTGAAAAACGCTTGAGATTAGAGTGCTTCAGATTTTGGGCGTTAGAAAGGTACAACATACACAGAGCAATATTGGTAAGAGGTAGAGCCAGTTCTCAATACACAATTAATTTAAGGTTTACACACATGCACACCACACTCTCCCAGAGAAAATTTTGTCCAGTAGTTTTTAGTGAGCCCATGTACACAAAACTTGTCCCTTGCAGTGTTTAGACTGAAGGCATTTCAGGTCTCAGGGTTTGGTTTGGTTCTGTTTTTTGACACAGGGTCTCATGTAGCCCAGACAGGTCTTGACTTTGCTAAGCATCCAAGGCTGCCCTTGAACTACTATTGTTCTACCTCAGGCATCAAGTGATCCCTGAGCTCTAAGTGTCTGACCGCCAGACTTGAGTATCCAGCGAGTTTTATATTTACTATGTTCAATCTCTGTTGTTCCAGTAGCAGAGGTACTGATACTTATTTTTGTTTGACTGTTGCTTGGTTGGTCTAGAACTCACTGTATAGTTCAGCCTGTGACCCCAAGCTTGTGGCAATCCTCCTGTCTCTGCTACCCTAGTTGTGCAGGCTAGTTTAACACAAACTAGACCCACCTCTGAGAAGGGTCAATTGAGAAACTGCTTCCCTCAGATTGGCCTGTGGCTGAGTCTGTGGGGCATTTTCTTGATTAGTGGTTGATGCGGAAGAGCCCAGCCCACCGTGGGCGGTGCTACCCTTAACTAGGTGGCCCTGTGTTGTACAATCAAGCTGAGTAAGCTGGTTGCAGTTTTGCAGTGACACTCCATGGTCTCTGCTTCTGTTCCTACCTTGGCTTCCCTCCATGATGGACCATAACTAACGTATAAGCTGAATAATCCCATTCCTAGGGTTTTATTGGTGGGGTTTCAGTCTCTGTGCTATCACACTTAACCTTTGAAGTGAGAACTTTCATGACATAGGAACCTCCTCATTTCAGAATAGTGACAAAATGCTGTCTGGATGTCACTCTGAAGTGCTCATGCTGTGCTCCACATCATCCCCATGGTCATCCTCTGCCCCAGGGTTCAAGCTGCCTGCAGACTGACCCTTCCAGACATTCTTTTTTTTTGTTTGTTTGTTTTCGAGACAGGGTGTCTCTGTGTAGCCCTGGCTGTCGTGTAGACCAGGCTGGCCTCGAACTCAGAAATCCACCTGCCTCTGCCTCCCAAGTGCTGGGATTAAAGGTGTGTGCCACCACTGCCCGGCCTTCCCTGGAGGTCTTAAAAAGCTGTTTAAAGTTGAAGGTGCAAACTGTCTCAAGTCAGACTGAGGCAGCCTATACTGTAGAGCCCGGCACAGTGGCTATCGAGTCCTGTGCCACCACTGCCCAGCCCTTCCAGACATTCTTGAAACAGAATCTGACAATGCTCACAGCCCGTTTGACTATTAAATTACACGGGATAGTGCCCACTCGGGTGGATACAGAACAGTAGGATAGCACAGGGCTTGAAGCAAGCGCTTCACTGGACTGCACATCAATGGTGGCTTTTTCCTGTTTAGTTGACTCTCTCTGTAAGTTGATTGACACTTTTGGGGGGTGGTGGTGTCTCCTTCCACCAATTCATAATTTTCCCACCCTTGAAAACGGTTTCTTTATACCCAGTATTCTCTAGTTAAAGCTGAAAACTCAACTCATCATATTTACACAATATAAGAAGAAAAAAAAAAGATCCATTCCGCCTGGTTTTTAATTGCAGATTCTACTCAAGGGACTAGTTCTCATGCGTAGGAGGCAGCCCTGTGCCTTCTCCTAGCGAAACAAGTGCAGTCAATTATGGTAATGAAATGTCAATAAATATAAAAATTTAATACAGTCTGCTCTGGGTGAGTGGCAGATGAGGACTTGCCTCCCAGACAAATTTGCTGCTCATGCAAAAATTAAATGCACCTAAAAGAGCATCTGGTTGCCTGAGAATTCTCCAGAAAAACAAAGCCCGAAGTGCCAGGTACTGAGTGGTTCTTCCCAGGCTGTGAACTCAGGGGCTAAGATAGCACTGTCGTGGACGGCCACTCCAACATCTTAACTTGTTATTATAAATTGAATGTCGTGTGTCCTCATGAAAAATAAAGTTGAATGCCTCTCTCAATGCATTTTACAAAATGAAAAATAGAACTAAGACTTTTGGGGCTTGTTTTCCAGAGCAAGAAATTATTCTGCATAAAAATTAGGACATGTGCCAAGGGGGTGGTGGGGAGATGTTAATCAATTCGATAGAATCTAATGTAATCATCTCAAACTAACAGCCTCCTGTCAGCCTCTGAGGAAGGGGAAATGCTACAGAATAGTTTTAGAGTCAAGCATGTTGACACCTGGGAAGTTGAAGTGGGAGGGGTGATGAGTTTGAGGCCAGCTTGGGCTACATAGTGTGACTCTTTCTAAAAAGGAATCTTTAATCACCGCACCTCGATACTGTAGTCATCTGCAAGCAAGCGGTCTTGACCCATGAGTACATTAAGCTCTCACAATGCCAGTTAAGGTGTATCATAATCATTATTTCCTCATATGCTGGTTTATGTTATTGTGTCGATGTAGAATTGTTGTGTTACTCATTTCTTGTGGGTAGCATATTTTTGTCTCGACTTCACTCACATCTTCAGAATTTAAGTCATTACCTTGCATGAAAATATTTTTACTGCAGAAAAGCAGGTCTAGGTACTTGTAAAATAAAGGCAACAAAAACTAGTTGCTATGAAAGTCATTAACATGATTGGATTTTTATCAGCATTATTGGGATACCCTTTACAGGAGGTATCTCAAACTGCCTTCAAAAGCAAAGCTCTCCCTGCTAGGATTAGTAAGCTGAGTCACCTCTAAGAAACAGAACCTCAGTTGAGGAACTGGCTCCGTCAGACTGGCCCGTGGCCTCTGTTTGAAATCTAAACTATAACCTGATGCTACCCACAATTCCTAGTGAGTCCCGGGGAGCTTCGTACTGCTGGTCCTGTTGGTTGTCACAGCTGTGATTCTGTGTTGCAGGTGGACTACGCCACCATCATCTCAAACACCACAGAAGTCGCATTCAGTAACCTCCTGAGCCTTGCCCAAGAGCTTGTGGTGAGACTCCGTTCCCTGCAGTTTGATCAGCGAGAGTTTGTGTGTCTGAAATTCCTGGTGCTGTTCAGCTCAGGTAAGTGAACTTATTTTTTTCATAGTCCATTCCACAAACATTATTTTCAAATACCCAACACTGAGTGGGTGTCTTGATTTGACAAGGATAACAGATTTCCTTCCAAGTATCTTTAGACTTGAACATGCTTTTTTTTTTTTTTTTACCATATTTATTTTTTTCTTGAATCCTAGTCCTTTAGCAGGTGGGTTGGGGCATAGAACAGGAGTTGTTCATTTGGAGTGCTGTTCTTTCCTTCTTGGTGGGCAAGGGACAGAAAGCACAGTAGAGACATAGGAGAGAGTCGCTGTATCAAGATGGAGTCATCTTTCAGCCATTCATATTTGTATGAATCTTTTCCGATCTGTGGTCTAGCTTCTGCTTTTGTTCTTCTAAACTGGGGCCGGTGATTTTTGTGTTTTAAAACTCTATTAGGATTAGCTGGAGAATGTGTATAGCGAGGCGTGCCACTCTGCACATTTAAACAATGGCGAGTGTCAAGAGGAAAGATGCTTTTTTAGCAAAGGTTCGGAGTAGGAAGATAACTAAGCAAGATAGATTAGCTAAATCAAGGTTCTCTGTGAGCCAGTTGAGAAAAATCACCTCTGCTTGGAATAAAAAAGGGATTAAGGAGATGGATTTTTATCGACTTCAAAGGAACAGATTTTTCTGCCTGTCCCTTAGTTGATTTCTGTATTTTGTTGGCTTAACAAAGCCAACTTAAATAAACTTTTTGCCAAGTCTATTCATTCCTCATTGGAAGAAGGGGTGAAGGAGGCAACTTCCCTTGAACAAAAATAATGGAAGAAACCAGACTTACCAGCATATGTTTTTCCTTTAGTCTTCAGTTATAAGATAGTTCTGAATTCATATCCAAAGAAATAAAACAAGAAAACAATCCTCAGAGTGAAACAGATGTGTCTGCTTTCCAAATTAGGCACTGTGGTTCCAGAATTCCTCTCGATAGTGCCACCCAGCTGTTGCTGATATAGGGATGGCTTTGAGTCTTAGGAGGAGACTTAGTTTTTTCTCATGCAGTCAGTGTCGAAAGGGAAATGATGGTTCGCGTGTTTTGGAAAGTGAGATATACACAACACTTAGAAATATTAATGGAAATGTAAAAAGAAAACTGTTTCATAGATGGGCATGTTCAGTGGTTTCCAGTGTTTCAGGAGTCAGCCCCGTGTGCTTTCTCTATTAACCACAACAGGCAGAAAAGTTCCATTCAAGGTAGCCTGTATCTATTACGCAAGAACAGTGTGTGGATTGCCGAGCATTAGACTTGCTGTGACCCCACAGGTTATTCTGGCTTATGGCAAGGTCTTGGTTTTTTCAACTGGTGGGAAATGTGGGCACGTGGACGTGAGTAATTACCGCCTCTTTCTTAGGGAATACTGAACTCATACCCCATTGGTTATTTTAGAGAGAAACTACATGTGAAGGTGTACATGTAAGACATGATATGACTTAAAGGAATTTTTTTTAGATTTATGTGTTTTATCTTATGTGTATGAGTATTTTGCCTACATGTATGTATGTGTACCACATGCATGCCCAAGGAGTTCAGAGGAGGACATCTAATTGCCTGGAACTAAAGTTATAGATGGTTGTGAGCTGCCATGTGGGTGCTGGGAATTGAACCTTGGTCCTCTAACAGAGAAACAGTGTTCTTAACCATCGAGCCACCTCTCTAGCCCTGATTTTCATTACTTTTATCTTGCCTTCATTGTTCTCCAAATTATTATATTCTCTGCCAGTCCAGAAGAGACAGGTGTTTCTTAACCTTCGACCTTTGAACCTTTCAAATGGTCTTCAGAGGGACTGTATTTATCAGAGCTTCCAGCACACACTTCCTTGTTCGATGGCTTCTGTGGAGTCACAGGGAGCTGGGGAAGAGCCAGCCTAAGTTATCTGTTCAAAGTTGTCTACATACTGGTTGAGCAGGAAAGAGAAATAAGGCCTTCTGATCACCGGTAAATCAAGTACAGGTCAAAAGTTCATTTTTAAAGAAGTAGTAAAAATGTAATTAGCAGTAAAATTCAGGTGGTTTCCAATTTATGAGTGGAAAACTTTCTTCATTAATTTTCTCCATGGAAACAATGGATAATTGATTTTTTTCAACCCTGTTGAGTTAAGTAGCTAGTATACTTTAGATCCCAAATAACTATTTCACTGTGGAGTCATTCATACAGGGCCGCTTTGAAACCCCAGGCTGTTGCCTACACCAGGTGTTCCTTCCTCAAACCCTCAGGAACTTGAACCCTCAGGAACTTGAGTCATCTACACTTGAACCAAATACATTCAGATCCCAGCTCTGCTCAACACTGCCCATCCTGTCATCCCGACAAATGGATGCAGAGGTAGAGTAGAAGGCCAGAAGCTGTGCTGAAGAGGTAGTTGTGGCCTCATTCTCACATGAGAGATGGTATCGCCCTTCCCTCATAGATTCTGAGAGAAGATGCAGTCAGTTTATGATCATTTGCATATATACCATTTTGAGCTAAAAGAGCAGCCAATGCAGAAGTGTAAAGGAAAGGTAGGGCAAGATGAGTTGGAGGGACAGGAAGGGCTGAAGCAGGAGACAGGTTGAAAGTAGGCAAGAGCCTAGACTTGGAAGGGCTGACCTCGCACCATTCAACAACTCCCAGGTAGCACCGGGGATACACTGTAAGAGAAGGATATGCCCTGACTCATTCTGTAGGCATGAAAGCAGGCCAGCCGGGTGGTGGTGGCGCACGCCTTTAATCCCAGCACTTGGGAGGCAGACAGGCGGATTTCTGAGTTCGAGGCCAGCCTGGTCTACAGAGTGAGTTCTAGGACAGCCAGGACTACACAAAGAAACCCTGTCTCAAAAAAAAAAAAAAAAAAAAAAAAAAAAAAAGAAAGAAAAAAAAAAGAAAAAGAAAGCAGGCCAGCCAGCTTACCTTCATGTGACTTTGTAGTGGTAACATGGAAAGAAGCGATTTTTGTACGATGTGGAATCTAACAGGGAAGAGAGAAATGAATGAAGAAGAGGTTGCCAAGCTGTGGCAGAGTTAGAAAGCAGAGACCTATAAAGAAAGACCTCAGCTTTTTCTTTTTTCCACTACTTAGTTAGGAAAGGCTGTATAAACAATAGTTGACACGTTTAGTCAAAGCTGGTTCCAGAAACAGCCACACACCTCCACCTTACTAGTCACTCACTAAAAACTAATGGAATCCATGAACAGATTGGTTTAACTGGTCAAGAAATGAAGTTAAAATAAACTCCCAAGTCTTTCAATATCTTTGTGACCTAAAACATAGACCCTAAGTATCACTCTCTGAAATGTGTTCCTTAAATTCTGCTAAATTGGATCTGGGAGTGTAAGTGCTTGCTTTGCTCTACCCAAGGCTCATTGTTATTCTGACAGCAAAGAGATGTCCCGAGTTGGCTCCGTGTCTTAATGTTTATGTGTTGGTTTATTTGTGCTCCCACTTTTTTTCATTACAAGGAGTTACTGTGAGCAGTGTAGAAGTAAATTTTTCAGAGGAAGAAGTGTAGGTGCTAATATCCCTACCACCATTGTGGACACGGTGTGGATGAGTAAAATCCCCACAAGCTATATATGAGGAGTATTAATGTGGGTTGAGCACTCGGTGCAGTAAGTCCCTAAATTGTTCCAGCTAAGATGCTACTCTGGCTCATAGATTTTCTTTGCCTGAAGACTGGGTGGCTGGATGCTACTATGACGTTGTTGTATCATCTCTCCCTGAATGAGTACCCCTGGTTTGTTATAAACTGCCCTCTTTTCTGATCATAAAGTAGTTCTGGAGGTCTTTGTAACAGTTATTTACCTCATTCATTGCAGTTATTTGCCTTGAGGGGAACTAGCCATATCTAAGCAGTGGCTAACTCTTTACTCTTGTCTCTTTAAATGGAGGGTAGCCTACAAAAGGGATGGCCTCCTTTTCAGTTGCTCTTGTGCTATGGATCCAGCTCTGTCAGTGGAGCCTCCATTGAGTTTAAAATTACGTTTTTTTTTTCTTACATATAGGCTTCAAGCACATAGTTATGCACATAGTAGGGTTCTACAAAATGATTATTGATAAAAATTCATGAAAAAAATAGGCATGCTTTGTTTTAAACTCAAAGCCTTTGACAAAGTAATTGTAATGAGGAATTGGAAGCTATTTTAGCCAAAAGGTTTGCATTTCAAACAAACCTCTAAGATTGACTCTTGCTTCTGACAGTTTCTGTTCTCCAAGTTTATTAGAGATGTTAATGATAAGCTCTCTGAGGTGACTAACTTGCGCAGATTTAAAGGAATATTAGTGACTTAAAAAATATATATGTACTTCCATTTCAAGTATATGAACGAATAATGACTTTCAGGCCAGGTTAGGAAACAGTAGTAAAGGAAACTTGCAGTTCTTGCCTGGAATACTACATTCCGTAAAACACATGGAGAAGATCCTGTCTTTAGTCACCCCGCCAGCTCTGCACTTCATCCCAAATTTCTAATGTTGACAGTGCTATCCTTCTACAGCAAGCAACCTAAGAGACATTCTAAGAGAGGCAGCAACCCTAGGCAAGATGGGTCTGGCTGTCATTGGGAACAGTCCAGAAATAGAGAAGCTACTGTGCATTTGTTACCTTCTCCTGTCTGCTGCCAGAGTCCTCTCTGGAGCATCATTAGAGGTGCAAAGGGGAGAACCTTGTTTACTGTAGAGCGGTTTGGTTTGCTTTACCCCAGGTCTGGCCCTTGGCTTCTAAATGCCGCTCCTTTATCCTGAAGTCATCCTCGTCGGATCCAGACAATCTCTGCAGGATCTGAGAGTAAATGATATTATTGGTAGGACTTTTCATAAGCGAACCTTGTGATGTTGAGGGATCTTTAAAATCGTAAAGCAGCATTGTAGGGTTGAGCAGAGAGCATTTTTCACTTTGTCTGCTGTGGCTCCTTCACACTGCCCCCTGTCTAGAGCAGACAAAGGCGGCTGTATGGTGGAGCTGGGCTTTTTATCTACCCAGTCTGTATGTTTTAAAGTCATATACCATATATATTTTGCTTCTTGCATTCTACCTGACAGATATGGGTTTTTAATAAATATTTATTGCCTTTCCTCCCAATCTCTGCATTTGAAAAAATGTAGTAGGATATGAGATAATAGTTTAAAATAATAATTTAAAAAACACAGGCATAAGATTTAGAGAAAGATATCCTAAAAGGTCGACCCTGTGGCATGTTTTATTTTAGAAAATAAATAAGGGCATATCTTTACATTATGAACAGAGTTATTCTAAGGAAAATGGAGACTGAAGAGTTCTTTTCCTTTAAGAAGAAAACCCTATATGGATTCCATCAACATTAGGGCACTAGGAGACAGATACCACAAGCAGGCACAGAAGAGACAGTCACATTCACCTTCAGTGATGGTCAAGAAACATCTTCATGGGAGTCTGTAATTTAATGTTTTTTGTTTTGTTTTAGTTTTGTGAGTTTGTTTGGTTTTGTTGTTTGGTTTGTTCTTTTGGAAGGGGTTGCTGGGTTTCTCCACATAACAACAGCTCCGGCTCTCCTGGACTCACGTTGTAGACTCTGCTGTCCTCAAACTCACAGAGATCCACCTGCCTCTGCTGGGATTAAAGGCATGAGCCACCAAATCTAGCCTAGTTTGGGGTTTTTTTTGAGAGTGTCTTGCTATGTAGCTCCAACTATTCTGGAACATGCTATATAGACCAGGCTGGCCTCGAACTAAGAGATACAGCTGCCCCTGCTTCCCAGGTACTGGGATTAAAGGTATATCTAGCTAATTAACATCTTCTTTACAACCTGGGAGCCAGATCTTCAGCCAGCAGCTCCCAGGGCCAGTGAATGGCCCTCTGTTCCAGGCACTGGCCTCTGTAGAGATCCAGCATCACAGCCTCCCCGTAATGATGGGGTTTATATGGGCATGCAAAATAGAAATAGACAAGTAATTCAAGAAGGTGCTCTAGACCAATAGGGACCTGCTTGGTATAAGTCTGCTATGGCAGTGACAGATCCTAAATAGCAGTTGCTGAGTATTATGGGTAGGGATCGGTTCCACTTCAATACTCCACCTATCTCCACTTCAGATTCCACAACCTGAAGCCTCCCAGGGCTCTATGTGAAACAGCAGAGTGTTCGTACACCTTAAATATGGCTCTTAGGCTTTAAGTTATCTCGAGATTAATTAAACCTTAGGCGGTGTAAACTTACTTATATAAAGTACTGTATTTATTGTTTAAGGAATGACAACAATCAGTGTCTTCATGAGGATGTAGGTGAACTGAATGTAGATAGTTTGGATTTCTTTTTGTTTCTATATCATAAGTGTCATTGCTGTCTCTCAGACTTTGGGATTCAGAGCTTCAGTGCACTTGCAGATAGCATTTGGCCCAAAGCTTTGAATTTTCTTCTCCAAAAACATCTTATCCTGTCACCTTTTGATTTAACACTTTCTTGAAGCCTTCGGCAGCCATCTGGAAGCTAAGTGGTCTTAATTTTGTGTGTGATTTAGCATCTGTTTTAAGTGTGTGTGTGTGTGTGTGTGTGTGTGTGTACATGTAGTTTTTCATGACAGAGTTTCTCTGTGTAGCCCTGGCTGTCCTGAACTCAGTCTGTAGACCAGGCTGGCATTGAACTCAGAGATCCTCCTGCCTCAGCCTCCCGAGTGCTGGCACTGAGGTATGTATCATCACCACCGCCCAGATGATTGTTATAAGGAAACTAATTTAATGGCCATTCTCTGCTTCTGCTTGTAACTAGTTATAAAAATCCCAAAGTAAGTCAGGTATGGTCTTGCAAGTCCATAAACCCAGCCAGCTACTTAGGAGGCTCAAGTGCATGGTGTTCCTGGCAGCCTGAGCAAGTTAATGAGATTCTGTCTCAGTCCTTTTTAAGGGCCAGGAATATGGCAGAGTCGCAGCATACTTACCCAGGAAGCTGGATGTTGTGGATTTGAGTCCCAGAACAGCATGAACTGGGCATGGTAACATATGTTGATAATCCCAAGGTTATGAAAGTAGAGGCAGGAGAGTCAGAAGTACGAGGCCATCCTGAGCTACATAGAGAGTTCCAGAACAGCTTTGAGATTCACAAGACTGTTTTTCAAACAGTAATAGCAGCAACAGCAATAATAGTAAAAACAAAAGAAAGTATTGGGAATGAAGCTTCATGGTACACGACTTACCCAGCATTCATGAAATCCTGAGTTTAATTTCCAGGAAGCCACAAAGGAAAACAAGTTGTCCCAGCATGGAGGACACCTTTAATCTCAGCTCTTGGAAGGTAGAAGCAGGTGGATCACTGAGTGATCCTGCCTGGTCTACGTAGTGAACTCCAGGACAGCCGGGGCTCACTTACCCCCACCCCAGTACAGCCCTTGGTTTACTTACATATGCACACAGGTGCACATGCACACTCACGCACATGCACCCCTAAGATTCAGATGGATTAAGTCCTTTGGGAAAAAGAATGAGGTGACTGAATCTCTGGATTCTGACTTCAGTGCTCATGCAGCATGCTGTTGACTTTGTATTAGTAAATACAATCACATGGGCTTACTATCTGAATGGTGTACATGATTTAGCCTTTGGTTAGTTTTCAGTAGTCTTCTATTTCTGATGCATATGGGTTTTTTTCCGTGTTTGAGTTTCAGCTACTGATGCTTCCACTTTGATAAAGACCTTGTGCTTGGCTCACTCACCCTTTGTCTCTCTGCAGTATGTATCCTTGATAGCAGGGCACTGTGAGAGCTAGCTTTCCGTAGGTAGTGAATCAGTGTCAATCGGGTGCTGGCCTCTTGAGCCCAAGCCAGTCAGGGATTTTGTGCAAGAGTCAAGACAGGAGTGTGTGTGTGTCACTGCTAAGGGATGTACATGTCACTTTAATCTATTAATTATTAACGATTAATCTTCCATCTCAATCAGACACAGCAGGGAGTTATCAAAGAGGAAACCTCTGACCATTAAATGTGTTTTAAAAAGGTTCCTGTTATTTCACACAGAAGAAACCATGGTCCATCAATCCTTTCTATTTGCCTGTGGTACTTGTCTTTAAGCCAAGACCCCTCTTTATCACCAGTAGGGAAACTTATTTATGAACACTTCCAAGGCTGGCAACAGCTCTTGTGTGGGAAGAGAGACTTTACCATCTACAGGGTCTTCATCTTGCCATCTCAGTGGCTGGCTCCTTGGATAGGGTTCCTCTTGGGCAATGTCAGATACACGGTGGCCTCAACTGCAATTCCATGTGCTAATTCAATTCCAGATGTCAGTAAGACATAGGAGTCTAAATCTGGAGGAGGGTTTTCTCCTACAGAGAAGAAAGAGCTTGGCAGGCTGCCTGGTGACTGGCCAGTCATGGGTTGTCTGGTTAGGAGGGGAAGCATTGTTCTGGCCTGGACTGTGCTCAGAACCAGCTCATGCCGGCTCTTCCTGTGTTGCAAGGACCCAGGAGAGATGTGTAGGGTCCACAGTGGAGTCTTGGTTCTCCCTCAGCATTGGGAGCAGGTTCCTGGCATCTTTGACACAATAGAAGTACTCAGTGGTTACAAGAAGAAAGGGTAGTAAACCTCTCCAGAGGAGGTCCCACATTGTTGGCTTCATTGTCTCGAAGCTAAGTGCCCCCATCGTATGTAAGTACGGAGAGCAACAAAAGCAAACGAAAGAACAAATCTCCCCACTGTGCTCTTTTTGCAGCACTAAATCCAGGTGGTGAAAGAGGCTTCCAAATCCTGGCTGAGGAATTTGACCCCATTGACTGATCTCTGTGTTTACAGTCCTAACACAAAAATGATTCCTTTTCTTTATAAATCTGAGGAAGGGACCATTTGCTGGAAAGGTGGATCTTGAAAGGGCAAGCTTAGTCCTGATCTCATTCTTTGTTGAGGTTTTACCCTAGAAGTGGAATGTTCAAAGGGTGGCCAACATGATGGCTAAGCAGCTAACCGTATCTGCCACCAAGTCTGATGACCCGGGACCCCAGGTCCCCAGGATCCACGTAGTGGAAAGAGAGAACTGATTCTCACACACATAAATTTTGAAAGGGATTGAAAAATCTTGGAAGATGACTACTTATACAGATTATGACTGAGTATCAAGATAAGCTCCATGTTTTGTGAAGCTTGTTAGCAGGTCTTTTAATCTTGCCATTCTGTGGCAGGTTGCTGCCCTTTCTGAGGCTGGCCTGGTGTTTGCTGTATCAAAACCTTCCACTAAATCCTACCACACAGTCCAAAACACCCGCCATTAATGACTGGCCCATCGAGTCCAAGGATACTGTATATTCATCTCACATCTCTCTGTGTGAATTGCTTAAATTGTTGCTCATGAAGTCAGAGAAGCCAAGGAAATCTCCCAAGGTTCACTGCACACTTAGCATGCAGGCTCAGCTTTTACCCTTTCGTTTGTGATATTCTCATTTAGTAAAACACTCACTAGACACGTGTCAAATGGCTGTGCATATCTTCATACTATCGCCCTGCTGAGGTGTCTGCAGCTGGGGGTGGGGGTGGGGGAGGGACGGGGAAGGCCAGCAAATAAGCACTTGCCAAAATTTATGTAATAATCATTTGAAATTCAGAACGGATTGATTAGCATTCAGGAGATGCCATGGTTCAATATTTATACCATAGAGGTTTGGCAGAGGCAAATAATGGTACATAAAGCTTATGCTTGCCAATTAAATGCAGTGTAATAGGTGTCGTGTGTGTGCAATTTGTGTGTGTGTGTGTGTGTGTGTGTGTGGTCATCCTCCCCCCCCCCAACCTCAGTGAGCAAAGCAGTTTAGCCATGACCAGATATAATTCATTTTGGAGTTCTAAGTTTGAAGTTAATCAATATGTATTTACCACCACTAAAGAAGTGATTATCATTTGTTATCTGTTGGCACAAGAATATAATTGCCCAGATAACATTCATTTCAGCATATTTCTGAGTAGATTATGCTTAAGATGTTTATTATGTTAGTTGCTAATGCAGTACTATCATCTTGCTAACTACTGCTGTTTAGTGAGATGATTTTTTTTTTCAGAGACTGGGCACAGCAGATTGGGACTAACTAGCAAGGCAAATAAAGAGAGAAGGCACTTTGCTCAGCTGGCATCTCTCCCTGCTTCGAATCATGCCAACTGCTCTGTTCACATCCCACAGGAAGTGACTAGTAGGAATCAGGGTCATACCAGATCCAGCACAACAGTGAGCTCAGGGCCAAAGCTCCTTGTAAGAGTCCAAACTTGTGTCCCGACAGTGTTTGGACAGGGGGTTACGTTCCAAACAGACCCACACAACCCAGGAGGCACGGATGAACTAGGAAAGTAAGATTTCATCATTTTGAATACTAAAATCCAAACAATATACCAAACAGCCACAGATTAGCAACATATGGCCTTTCTAGAGAGAGCTGCTTCACATGATACAGACCTACTATTTAGATCTTGGGGACACCCTTCCAAATAAGGTGTGACAGACCAAGCAAATAGTTCAAAGTCCATGCCTGTGTTATCAGCTCTGCCTGCTCTCCTTTGCCCTTTTCCGGTCACTTTTCCCTCTGAACCAAAGCATGCCCTACCCCACCACACACCATATGTCCAGTTATTGTTTGTTAGTGACAGGGTCCTTGTCAACATTCTTACATTCTTGTTGAGAAAACTAAGAAGCGGCCACTCTCAGAAATTCACCAAAAGGTTCCTAATACCAACCTCTGAGCCATTTAGGTTTTGCACATCTTCCCTGGCTCTGGAAAGGTGGAATTCTAGAAAATCATCTTAGAACCTCTACCATAAACCTGTGATGCTGCCACGTCATATCAGGACAAGAAAGTGGAGGCTGACAGGGCTTAAGTGACCTGAACCCATGCAGAGTCAGGATTGTCAGGGAACTCCACTATTAGGAAGGTGCAGAGGGAAGGTGCACAGAATGGACTTCAGCAGTTCGGGAAATGGTGCTCTTGTGTAGAACCCAGATTACATTTTATTTACTAAGTGGAAGGTAGTCATGTATCAGGGCTTGCTGCCTATCTAAAAATGCCGCGATTGTGATGGGTAAACCTTCTCAGAAGAAGACAGAAGGTACCCACACGTGACACAGAGCTATTGTTTGTTACTGTGGGTTCTGTGTAGTCTGGGGACTTAGTCTATGTAAGACATCAGTTAGTTCACCTGTGTTCATTTGCACTTGGATTGTCCTAGCTTGGCTGAAACTGTGAGGAATCGTGTGCCTTCTGTAGTCCAGTGTTACCCGAGTGACAGCGCCGAGCTCAGATGGGGCAGTTCTGCCTAACCAGGAAATGAATAGCTGCAGTTCAGTTGTGTGTCATTTGCCCTATATTGTTTACATGTAGCATAGACCACTTGAAATAATCATTTCTTTCTCATATTTATCCTAAGAGAAATAATTCTTATGTTAGTATCACTAAGACATATATTTTTAAGTATTTCTTTCCTCTTGTAGTTTGAGTGTACACTAGCTCTTTTTTATTTTAATTTAACCTTTTTGGAAGTTATTTTTAGGTTTCATTCAAGGCAAGGTCGTAAATATCTCAGAACCTGATCTTCCTGCTTCTACCCGAGGAGTTTGGGAATCTTATATAACTGCTTTTGGAGATACGTTGCTGGCTTTGGCATGTCTCTATTACAGGACAAGGACGGTTGCTTGTCAGAGAACTGACTAGACCCTCCTCTCCCATATGCTACCACCTCTCTGAGAGGTGAGAACCTTACACAGCAGGCCCAGCACACTGTCTCTGACCTACAACCTACTAGGCTTATATCCATTTTTAACTTGTGGTGAAATATATACAATATCAAAATCCCCATTTTATATAGTTCTGAGCATGCAGGTTAAATCCATATACATTGTCACATAACCATCTGTCCCTCTCATTCCAAAATGGGAACTTTGTCCCCATTAATGTGTGATTCCCATTTCCCCTTCCCTCCAGCCTCTGGAGCCACCTTTCTGTTTAGAAAGTGTCCTCAACATTTAACATTGAGCTTTGCCTATCACATAACATATAAGTTATTTTATAGACTGTGTCAAAGGCCACATGTCCAGTAGACTAGGGTCCAGGCTGGGTCCTTGCTATCATATTCTGTCACATGTGGGAGCACCCTGTGATTTGTCCATGGAAGAACAGTGCACAAAGGAGGCAGTTAGAGAGGGAGGGATCCGTAACTACTTCTCACTAGTAGGGTGGTGTGGTCTAGTGGTAAGATCTTCATGCTTGAATTTGGACTCTTTATCTGGTGTATTTTGGGGGGAATTCTCTCTGTCTCCATATCAAATTCGAAACAATCAAGATCTACATAGAGCCACATGAAGATTAAATAGCAGTTATGAAGAACTTAACAAAATGTTTGGAAATTGTGTCAATACATCCGGATTCTTTCTAAATCCGTCTGTATTCCCGTTAATGAGTAGTCTGTATGTGAAGGCTGCTATGGTGAAAAGCCTCCTGCTAGATACAACCTTCTGTACACAGGGGCAAAGGCTCTCTTGTGCTAATGTAACTGGTTTTTTAACCTAATTCCCAGTCCCCGTTTTAACCAGTTCCATGCACTAACTAGAGATTTTATTCTAACTTTTTAAATTTCTTATTTGTTCATTGCTGTTTTGCCTGCATGCAAGTCTGTGTGAGGGTGTCAGAAGCCCTGGAACTGGAGTTGCAGACAGGTGTGACTGTCATGTGGGTGCTGGGAATTGAACACTGGTCTTCTGCAAGAGTAAACGGTGCTCTTAACCACTGAGCCATCCCTTCAGCCCCTATTCTAATTTCTGTATTCTGGAATTTGTCAGAAGGTGCCAACTCCAGCCATTTCCTTTTAATCCATCTATCATACACCCTCAAACAAACCAAAGTCCCACAGACAAAGTTCCCACTTTAGTGCAGAGCCTCTGTGACAGATGTCCAGCAGGGGAGGATCCTGTCCCTGCATTCTCCGCTCCTTGGAGAATGCTTGGACCTACAATTCTTCAGCTTTGCCTTTCTGTTTTCCACAGATGTAAATGTCTTTTAGATCAGTTGAGCTGCCTAAGATTGCTACAGTTTTTTGGATCTGCTGGTGGGTAGCCTCTAAGACTAGTTAAATAGTAAATCTGATCTCAAACACATAAAGCATGAAGGTTTCATATAGGAAGCTTGAGTTATTAAGAAATAAAGTCCTAGATGATTATCCTTTTCAAGGGAATTGTTGCAATTTGGGAAACAAAGCCTGTTCGAAAACTTGGCTTTGTTCTCAAAGTTTAAGGAAACCCTAAAACAGCATGTCGTCTCTCCAAGTGGCATGCAGTAGCTTTCAAATATAATGTCAAATGCTTCTCTTTTATCCATATCGCTAGCCTCAGATTCAAGGGACTGAGCAGAGTGACAGAGTAAAGACTAGAGAGTAAAATAGGGTTTTGGGAGCCAGACATGGTGGTGCATCACTTTAGTCCTTGCCTGGGCTTCATGAGACCCTGCTAATCATTAGATCAACAAATAAACAAGCAAACTTGTGCATGTTTTGAGGTATTTTTATTGTCAAAAAGAGATGAACTTCAAAATCTGAGGTCTTGGTCCTACCATCTAGAAGCCAAGCACCTGGGGCACAGTGAGGTGTGGCTGATCATCCTCCCTGTGACACTGGTTCGTCCTGAGTGACAGCTTCCTTAGCTACCGAACTTCAGACTCCAGAACCTTGCTGTGGGCACTGTGGGTGTAAGCTTCATCGTTCATTCATTTCTCCCTCCGATTCTGTGTTGCTTCTTTGACAGCGCTCCATTTATTATTTTCTGTTGTAATTATTTCATGTGTCCCACAGCTGGAGTACCAGCTCCGTTTTCACTCTGTATTTTGAGTATCCAGCATCATTCCTGGAATGCCATTCATATTAGAAAGCAATGCTTGCCTAGTTGGCAAGCTCATTTGCAGTTGCCCATCTTACCATCGACTGTGAACAGTGTAGTTTGCATGCATTGTTTCTGAGCATCACCGTAAGTTAAAATATGGTTTATGTGCTATCCTTATGCTATCTTTCCCTGAGAGTGGGGAAGTCCAACCACATAAAAATCACCCAGGTAGTGAGTAGCAGAACTGAGCTGTGCACACTTTAGGCTCCAAAGGCCAGATTTTTGCATAACTAACTCCCAGCTGTTTTTCCGGCTAATTGATATGGAAACTATAAGGGAAGTCTCCACATTTGTCAATTACGACAATGGCAGTTGATCCTAAAGTAGAGCAGTTGGGAGCCTGAAGGAAGTCAAATCTTTCTGGACCCTTCTTGAAAGCCGAGAAGCTTAGTACAGGCCCTACCTTGTTAAATGGCCAGCTACTCGCCTTTACCCTTACTCTGCTGCAGCCCGCCCTGTGGCTTTCAGACTGTTGCTCTCAGTTTCCCCGTCTGGAGGATGGGCTTGCCAGTTTGCAAAGTCAGAAGCACTGTAGATATCAGGGTAAGGATGTTTTAGGCTGGCCACCTGCCTCCACTCCCATCTTGACAAATCTTTATGATGAACAGAAGGGTCAGTGGTCACAGTCTGGGTTGCTCTTGATCAAAAAGTTGGAAGAGCCGGAAAAATAAAAGAAAGCCAGGAAAGAGTTTTAGTAATTAGCAATTTCTCGTAAAATTAAGAGAAAATAAGCTGTTGTTGTTGGCCACACAGAATTCCGAGATAAATGGAATACCCACATGTGCTGGCTCTAGTCCAGGCCAGTGCATATCAGCGGACCTGGGGCCCTGGATACTGTAACAGTATCGTTTCTAATTATAACTTCAAGGAAATTCCCCTCTCACAGAGGTAGCTGCAGCGGCTTATTCTTCTTACAAAAGAAGACTGCATTTAGAATTTCAAAACATCTTGGTTTGCTCCCATCGCCCCATGGTCTATTCTCCGGATTTCTGTTTGATTTGAGAACCTTTGGAATTCTAGGGAAACCCAGGGCACTACCCTTGCTACCTCGTACAGTATATGGTCAGTGCCACGATTTGGTGATTCTTTCTCCAATTCATGGCTATTTACAAAATTTAAGGAACCATTCCTCTCCATATCTTATTCTGATATATTATTGGGCAATTATTTTCATTTCTATAGACATTTTTAATGTATTCTCCTATTCAACTTGGCTGTACCAAATTATAATGCAGCTCTTATTAACTCTTATCAAAATCAATACTCTTATTTATTATAGTTTATTAGTGTAAGTTGTCACTGAGAATTTGTACTTGTGATTATCAATGGCTTTGAACATCTTTCTCCTGTTTTTCTGAAGTGTCTGCACATGTCAATAGCCCATTGAGAAATGCTCTACTTACTGAGTCACAGGGCCCTCCCCTCTTCTAAGGCTAGATGGATGGGTAAATTCTATTTCTCAAAAGTAGCCTTAGTCATCAATATTTTCTTGTGTGTGATTCTTGCTGTTTGTTTGTTTTTTTCTTTAGGAAATCCTTCTCAACGTTTAAGCTATCTTTATGTGTGTATGTGTATTTGTTTATTACAATACAATCTTTTTCTGTGATATTTTCCAATTAGTTAATAACCACATAGCTAAGTATTTTTAAGTAAATGCATTTACCAATCATTTGGAGTTGATTTCCTATAATTTACTTTGGTCAGATAGGAATACTACAGTCAAAATGAAGATGTACACTTTCGTATTTAGACCATTACAATGCTCAGACTAACGTGTGTGCGTGTGCGTGCGTGTGCGTGCGTGTGCGTGCGTGTGCGTGCGTGTGCGTGCGTGTGCGTGCGTGTGCGTGCGTGTGCGTGCGTGTGCGTGCGTGTGCGTGCGTGTGCGTGCGTGTGTGTATGTGTATGGATCTTTTCCTGAATTTTATCTTATGTCATTGATCTTTTTGGTTATTTCAAAGTAAATTTCAATGTGTTTTAATCCTTCTTATAGAAACCTTTCTGTCTAGCTTTAGCAGTCCTAGAACTTACTCTGTAGTCCAGTCTGGGCTCAAACTCACAGAGACCCATCTGGCTCTGCTTCCTCTGTGCTGTGATTAAAGGTGTACACCAGTATGCCCAGCTCTTTATAATGGATCTTGAAAACTGGTTAATTGGTCTCATTTCAAAAGTGGTCTTAATTATTGACTTTCCTTGTTCCATATAAATGTAGGTTTGGGTTGTTATTCCACAAACAACTAAGGCGGGGTTTTTGTTGAAATTGAGTTGGGTTTTGGAATTGATTTTGGGAAAGTGCTTCACTGAACTGAGGTCCTGCTGTTCATGAGCATGGATTCTCATCAGTGGGTGGGAGTTTGCTGGCAGCCTTTTGGGGAAGCTACGTCATGTTCTCCACAGACATGGTCTGTTGATCGCACTTTTCTAGTTTGTTCTTACACTGCAACACCTTTTCCTTGACATCTTCTCGGAGTTAATATCCATATACTTAAGTGAATAAATGAATTAATGTCTAATTGGTCACCTGATTTTCCTTGTTCCTGAAATGACTTTTCTGTAGTTTAATTTGGACTTATAGTCTAAAATTTATATCATGCTGTAGACTAGATAATGTTAACTTGGAGTTGTGAAAATCGTTGTTACCTCTTGTAAGAAGAATTCCAAAGTTTCAGGAATCAGTATGAGTTTTGTTTGTATAGAAAGGAAAGAAGAAAATACATGATGTTGTCTTTGAAGATATGCAGCTTTTTTTTTTTTTACTTCTGTTTCAATAGATCCCCGTCTTTATTAGTTTGTTCTCATTCTAGCTAGATTCTTGAGTTGAACGTTCTCTGTTTTGAGATATATATATATGGAAAGTTTGAAAGTTGCCTCTTGGCACAACCATAACTTTATCTGCAGAGACTACGGCATGTGTGTCACTCTTCAGAACTCTAGGGGGCACCACTCACAGAGCCTGTGTGGCACATAACCCAAGTGACCCTCTTTCATGGACCTACATTCACCTCCAAATATTTTATATCTCTATTCTGTTCTTTGGGACTTTTAAAAATCTATGGTTTCTCAAGCAATGGGCTTTCAATTTTTAAGGAAATACCAGTTTGGCCATGCCTTCATTTCTGGAACGTAAATTATGAGCCACAGGTCATAACAACTCCTTTTCTAAGGGGGTATTTACTTAATTTTTGGAAGTTTAGCTTGTAATATATTTGTCAAGTGTTGAGCTTTGTTCATTCTGATCATTTTAATGCATCTTTGTGGTTCTACATATTTTTTTAATGTGTGTGTCTATGGTGGGGGGGACGGGTGTCTGTGCATCTAAATGCAGGTACCTATGGAGGACAGGCTTAGGCTCCCGTGCACCTGGATTTGTAGGTGATTCAAAGCCAGCTGATGTTGGCACCAGGAGCTGAACTCAAATTCTCTGCGAGGACAGATGGTGTATGTTCTTATAGGCTTCTGTCAGCTCTATCCCATGACATTTCCCATCCCAACTTCTCACCTGTGCAGTTCCTACAGAGAAAGGTTGATCTGTGCTTTGGCAAGCCATCTCCCTATTCGTTCTGTTAAATGGACTCCAGTTTGTCTTTCCGAATTCACATGCTGCTGTCCTCTCTCTCAACACACCAACCCTAACCATCCAAACAATCTGAGGAACTTCTGCCAGTCTTTAAACCTTGGAGTTGGTTTCTGTTCTATCTTCTAGAAATGCCATACCTTTCATATTCCAAGGCCTTGATAAATTCCTGTTGCCACAACTAGCATGATAGTCCCTCGGACCACTGTCCAAGGATCTGCCTACGTTGGCCTTCCCAGTCTTCATGAGAAGCCCAGGTCCCTGCACCTTTGCTGAGGACCCACTAAATAGGACTGTCAGTGGGTAGAGCCCAGAAATCTGAATGTATGGGACCTGTCACAAAAGGTCCACCATTCAGTGTCTGAACAGTTACTCCTAAATGTTGTTGCTCCTCAGAATCTACTAAGGGGAAAGGTGTATAGTTAATAATGCCCACAACTAAGCCAGAATGTGCAGAGTATAATATCCATAGTTTCAGGAGCTTCTCAAGGGAGCCTTAAGCCAATAGTCCACTCTTTCCTGTATACTAAATTGCAAAAATGTCTTTAACTTCGTCTTCTGACACATACACCAAGAATCTACAGAAAATGCGAATTTGCGGATCCTTCTCAAAAATAGGGCACCTGATAAGACCTCATCTGTTGCTTTCTGAGTGCTTTACTGTCCCAGATAGCAAAGACACTGGGAAGAACTGTGGTCTCACACCGAAACAGAGATGTCTCCTCTGCTTTCAGACATTAGGCACCCAAGAGGCTTAACCTTGAAAAAAGAGAAAATAGGAGAATTATACTAAATAAGCTACAATAATAATAAATAAATTATCTGTAGTTACTAGAGATTCATTGCCAAATAAAACTTTAGTTTAATTATAAAAAGTTAGTAGTAACTGAGTTGGCTTAGCCAATAAAGATGCTTACTGCCAAGCCTGATGGCATGAATTCAAACCCTGGGACACTTATAATGGAGAAAAAGATTCTTATAAATTGTCCTCTGATTTCTGTATCATGCAAGCCCGTGCGTGCACGCACACACACACACTCACTCGCACACTCGCACACTGCTAAACATGAAAAAGCACTACATGCAAGATACCAGATTATTAAATATTAACAAGTTTGCTAAGTATTAGCTAACAGATTCATACAATTTTAGCATATACATACACACACACACTGGTAGAGCCCAGGAAAGGGCCTTGTGCATCCCAGTTAAAGCATGCATCCCTGCGTTTCATCCACAGCCAGTAAACTATACTTGGGTTTGGCATTGTTTATAAAGATTCTCCTAAGGGAACTGACCTCTCTTTAACACTCTAAGCAGAAAAAACACTATTGGAGCCTGCTGCTCTGGTTCTTTAGCTGTGACCACTGGAGGAGTCTGGCTGAGAAGGTAGCTACAGGGCTGTTTTTTCACTGAGATAGCCTTCACAGAAAGCCATCCTTAGGTACCAGTCAAACTAGGAGTCATTCTTTACCTCTGGTCCTTTCTCAGGAAACCTAAGGCATGTTTTTAAAATTTTCTCAACTATTTGTGGTCATTAAACATAAAATTATGTTGGAAGTAAATTGTAGATCATCATGTGCAAATCACAAGGGTGGCCACTCTTCGGGTTTCTAGAGATCTTAGTTTCTAGACTAGAGGGCCAGTTTGGGCTGGATCTCAAAATTAGTCAACAAATCTCTCAGCATTCTCAGTCCTTGAGGCCATAGAGATGGCTCGGAGGTTAAGAGGCTCTACCACTCTTGGCAGGAGCCTGAGTTCTGTCCAGCATCCATAGCTCACATCATCCGTAACTCCAGCAACACATCTGCTGCCTCTGGCCTCCAGAGTGCCTGTGTTCACATGCACACACAGACAGACGGATAGACACAAACACGTACACATAATTACCAATAAAATCTTTCTAAAATTTATTTTAAGAGAATTGCTTGTTCTAAAAGAAGCTTATAATGTCTACACAACACATAGTAACTAGTCAGTAAAGCAGCTATTGAATATTCAGTAGGTGTCCAATATACAATTTGATTGACAGCTAAAGCAAAGTTGGGTAACTAAGTAGTTAATAGTCAAATCATCCAAACGAGAAGAAACTCAGAAAGAGGGGGAGGGAG
>NW_021604679.1:2810422-2814111 GCF_004785775.1 Grammomys surdaster
TTGCCAGGGAGGGGAAAGGGGGAGGGTCTGAATCAGGGTGATAGGAGAATTGCAAGATGAAAGAGGATGCTTTTTTTTTTTTTTTTTTTAAAAAGCATAAGTCCAACATGGTGGCCTTTGTAGCCCTGGGATGGCACAGCTCAGAAGGCTGAGGTGCAGGGATTCTAAGCTCCAGGTCATCCTGGGTTATGTGGTGGGACCCTGTCAAACAAACAGTCTAGTGTGTTATCTCCATGTGAATGACCTTCCCTTTGGATCCGTCAGTGACTCAGTGAGTAATTATGACAATTGATCTCTGGGCATTTTATCTTCTATCCCTTTGTCCCACATGTCCATTTACTTCTTGTCTCTAGCTACACTAGTGTTGTGTGTTTCCAGCCCATCTCGGGGGAGGGGGGGATTATGGAAGAACAGGGTCAGATGCAGCCATGAATGGGATTCTTCTTACCCTTCCCATGCTGTCCCAGAGATCACTGATGAGCTGTGTCTTCAGAATTTGCATCTGGAGTCCTCTGACTACGGTGGGACTCTTATATTAGATGAAATATGTATGTAAATATATAACACAAAAAAATATTTAAAAAAAGAAGCCTCTTTCCATTGTTCTTGTGACCCAGAAGAATGTCTGTCAGACACTGACTCATGGCTACTTGAAGGCACCCAACAGCTGTTGTCGTCACATCTGTATGTTCACACTTAACACACACTACAAGAAGATGAGGAAAGAAACAGCCCTGAGTGCAGTAGCCTGGCAGCTCTCAGCAAAGCCATAGCACAATGACTCAGGTCACACATCAAGAGTGCACGCACATCCAGGAGCTCCTGAGTGACAGAGCTGCCCTGCTTGGAGCAGCTCGGCACCCACCACAGCTCAGTACTGATGGCCATGGAGCCTCAGCCTACGTTTCCACATGTGAGCTCCTGGCCCTCACTTAGGGCCTACGTGTTAGTTCTTCACAGACATCTGCTTGATTTCCTTGAAGCTCCCCACTCCCACCCCTCATTGAGCACCATGTAGGGATCACTTTATCAAAGCTATTCTATGAATGTGTCTGTCACTTGTCTCAAGTCCATAATGCTCGAAATGAGCACATAGTAGGAGTCCATACAGCCTATAGATGGTAAGTGAATGGGTAGGTGAGTAAATGAATAGGGATTGAGTAGAGCCACAACAAAGAGTTTCAAAGATGCTTTGTCATCCTCTGTTCCCCCTTCCAGTCCCCCTCTTCCTTCCACCCCTACCTCCTCACCAACCTTTTCAGTCTTGAGGCTAACTTGAAACCTCCAAACAAACATCTGTGCTGTCCATAGAGGAGTTAATGTGGAGACCATTCCTGTTCGGTTTTTATGGCATCAACCTGGTGTAGAGACAAGCAACTCTTAGACCCCAGTGAGCGTCATCCATATTTAATGTTCCATGCTATCACGCAGTCAAGCATCTCAGATGGTTATCAGTACCACTTAAAAATATGACTCCCTGTTAAATAATTAATACAGGTGATGGGGAAGCTTCAGGCAATGCTCAGAGCTCAAGTAATTAATGGGTTGGTTACAAGATACGAGTGAGACGGCTTAACCACTCAAGCCACCTCATAGGGCTGGATGTTTTAACACTAAGCTGTGTATATATGAATGGCGACAAAGATTTGGTAGGGATGCATGGGTGGTTGGAGAGAGGATCACAGGCTCTCTCCAATTTAAAGATTGTCAGAAAACCCAGGCCTTCCTCGTGCCCCAAGCATCCCCCCTTCCCTGTCTCCAGTTACATTAAGAGTCGCAGTACTTGCTACCTTGTTTGAAGGCAGAAGCGGAGAGTGCACTATTTTTCTGTTCTGGAATCTGTTTTATCCACCTCCCTCGAGCGTTCGGGTTGAACCGAACCTCTGTTTGTTTATTTTCTTGCTTGTTCTCAATATTGTTGGCCATTCTCAGAAATTAGCCATAAAGGTTTCTTGGAGGAATTAGTTCACAGCATCTCAGTTCTAGGAATTGAGGGAGGAAAATGGCCACATAACTGCTCACCAACCGGCGGATTCCCACTCAGGGGGGCCCACCCCCCCTGAGGAAAAGAAAAGGCTTTGTCAGATGAAACATTGTCTTGCGTCCTTTTGTGCCATTCTGGACAGTCAGTCTGGTAGGAAGTATCGGGCGATAATAGGACGGTCTTTTCAGAGAAAGCCCTGGGTTTCGAGTTAGCAGGAACCATCTATCAATTCTTAGGATTATGCCATGATTTACTGTCAGAGCACCATGTATTCTGTGATTTTCTGCCTCCTGTGAAACATTGTGCTTTCCTTTTCTATTGATGTATCAACTATAATAGTTACAAGCAGCTACAGAAAAATCAATAGCTAGCTTTCATTACTGTGTACATCAAGTCAAGAGCCCCAGCTTCAAGAGTGTGTATGTACCTTGTTAGATACTCACCAATGGAAGAAGGTTGAACGCTACTATTTTTTTCCAGATTAAATGAGAAAGATCAACTTAAGAGAATTATAAGCATTCAGATTTGTATAAATATGACTGTCTCACGACTTCGAATGCATGCACACACATACACACATATGATATTTATGTTTAATCCTTTTATCAAAGGAAAACAAGCATTCAAAACTGAGCATAAAGGTCAGTTGTCATGTGTTCTGTTCTGTAGTTTTCTCAGGTCATCCAGGCAGCAGGAATAAGTACTACCATAGGGACAGTTGGCTATTAACACCCAGGCAAGTACTAGGTAGGCATCAGAACTACAGAGCTAAGATGCCCATGTCTTAACCAAAGTTTCATCTTTTTGAGAATGCCTATTGGAAAAAGAAAAGGGATTTAAACACAACAGAGAATAAATAACCTCTGGAGGTTACCAAAGGCCCTTGCGTTCTTCAGAACCTCAGCCTTAGTTTGGGCCACACTCACAAGAGACTAGCAAAGCAATTCTGAGGAGTCCTGGTTCTGATCCGTGTGAAATCACAAAACCCATAAAGTCTCCATCTCAAAACATGTGCAGTGGGTGGATCCAAGCCTGTATAAGTTTGCAGGATTCACCCATCACTTCCATGTGAATGACTTTTGTTAGCCATGGTTACTACCCAGTTCCAAACCCCAATGTATTTTCATCTTGAGGGTTTATATATTTATATATATTTGGATAGAATGCAAAACTCTTAAGAATTAAGGTGGTGGTGGCACAGACCTTTAATCCCAGCACTTAGGAAGCAGAAGCAGCAGATCTCTGAGTTTGAGGCCAGCCTGGTGAGTTCCAGGACAGCCTACAGAGAGAAACCCTGTCTTCAGAAAAACAAAACAACAAAAAAGAATCTTTAGAAACTATAAAATACTTTTTGAACTATCTCAGCAACACTTAGGGATAACCTAATACACAAACTTAGACCCTGAGGTCTGGATCAATCTCCCCCAAAGGGCCATTTTGAAATATTGATGAATCTAAACAAATGGTTTCTCTCTGTTTGTTTTGTCTTGAGGGGGTGAGGAATCATGTCAGCAACGGACTGCTCCGAGAACCTGTTTTCTTTCATAGCCTTCCCAACTATTAGGGAGTGCTCGCTCCCTCTCCCTCCCTGCCTCCCTATCGCTCATCTCCTCCCCTCCCCTCCCCTCCCCTCCCCGCCGCGCCCCGCCGGCGGGGGCGGCGGCGGGGGGGGGGGGGGGGGGGGGGGGGGGGGGGGGGGGGGGGG
>NW_021604679.1:2814211-2822693 GCF_004785775.1 Grammomys surdaster
TGTGTGTGTGTGTGTGTGTGTGTGTGTGTGTGTGTGTGTGTGTATGTTTTAAACAACCAGAATGGCCGAGCACCCCTTTGCCATTCTAACAGTGCAGCAGCTCTGCACTGAGTGCTTGGTATTCTCCAGGGATTATGCAAAGATTCCTTGTGTTGGCCTTCAATGGTTGTAACTAAGGATACTGAGAAGGCAGCAATGTGCTCCCCCACCCTTCTTCTGCACCCATTTCTGGGAAGAAGCTCTTTACTATCTAAATTAGTTAAGCAATGGTGACATCAGCTAGGTTAAACTGTCCCTTCCCTGTGCGAGACCTGGAACCTATTGCCTCACAACACTAGGAAAGCACTTGACCATTGACCTCTATTGTCTTTGTGTGTGTGTTCTCGTTCTCTCTCTCTCTCTCTCTCTCTCTCTCTCTCTCTCTCTCTCTCTGCCACTCCCAACTGACTTACCATTAGTCTAGTAGCTTAGTTTTTTTTTAAACATTATTTATGTTTGTGTGTCTTTGTGTCTACATGTCATATGTGTCAGAGTTCCTGTGGAGGCCAAAAGACGGTATCAGAGTCCCTGAAGTTGGAGTAGCAGGTAGCCTTGAACCACTTGGTGTGGATGCTGGGGAACACTAAAGAGCCACAAATGCCATCTCTGAACCATCTCTCCAGCGCACACACACACACACACACACACACACACACACACACACGGCTTACTAAACCTGCTTTTAATACGCTCATCCTAACTACAAGGAGAGGTGTAAGCACCATTCAGATGCTTAATGACTTTCTGGACTTTCTGACTGCACCTGATACTTCCCCTAGATAGCACCTAGGCTACAGCCTCAGGGATCCAGCCTGGTCTGGGTTAAAGGGAAAGATCTCTCCACAGCCACCCAGGAGAGTGTTTGCTCTGGCTTCACCCAGTTCTGTGCCCAAGGTCAGAGGGGGCAGACTCCAGCAGGAAAGGAGCAGGATGTTATAGACGGAGGGGCTTTCCAAGCTGGCTGTTCTGAGCTCTGTGGGGTCACACTGGTGGGGAAATCCAGAATGACAGCAGCTGTGCCACCGACCCACCTGGCTCCCTGACAGAGACGCTGCTGGTGACAGACAGACAGACATGCATATATGAATACACATATATGTGTATATACACACATATACACACATATGACATAGGTATTTAGCAGGTTTTAAACAAAGAAAGAGTAAGAAGTAAAGTAGGTTTGTAGCTGACCAAACATGCACATGAAGCAAAGGCAGCTGTGCTTCTGGTTTCTTTAAGTAGTCATAAAAGATTTGAATCTTCTTCCCAATTAGAGAAAAAAATAAGAGGCTCTGGTCAACATTTCTTTAGTTGAATCCACATAAATGCTATTCTGTGATCTAGTCAAATTCTTAAGTTAATGTTATATGTTAGTAAATTATCTAAGAAATGACCTTGGGTCTTTTCCTGTCTCACAAATATTCTTTTAGCTTTTGAGCCTCAATGTACAGAAGTGACTTCCAGATCCTCAGTACGGATCCCCTTTAGATCTGTCTCTGGCGTGCTGGCGCTGTGCATGTGGATATGCTAGTCAGTGTGCTTGTATGGAAGTGCCTGTGGCCAGCCCCACCGCTGGTGTTATTTCCTGTTCTGGACTTCCCACGCACTGGTAACTGCCCTCATACTTCACACAGTCGGTCGGGTAAGGGTCAGGTCTGTGCCATGCACCCTCTTCTGACTGTCTAGCCCTGCAGGCAAACCCTGCTTGCAGCCCATGGCTGTGTTTAGTTGACTTTTATGTAATCACTAACCCTCACTCATCCCCACCCAATGAGGAGAAAGGTTCACTCCCAGAGAAAGGATACCACTGATATCCCCCAACTGCCCACTACTTGACGGCAGAAAATCTCATCAGTAGGGGCCTTCTGGACGCTTCAGCTAAGCATTTGAGAATGTCTTGTTGATCTTGTTGATCACCGGCACAGGCAGATGATTAAGACCCAGTGGATGTTAATGACACAGTGTGTTTTCAGTGTATTGGCTATCACAGTGTGAGCTTTACTGGCTCTTTCAGGAGGGTTAAAAGATGCTGCTTCTTGCGAGCTCCTTAATGTGCCCACAGCAGCTCCCTACTGTCTGCAACCCCAGCTGTAGGGAATCTGATACCCTCAGGCACCCCTACCCAAGGAGGGGTGTAGTCCGGGTTTCAGAAGCGCTATGGATCTAACTGTGGGACCAAGAGTTGGCAGGGCTTTGGTGGTAGGGTGTGCATCTCACGTGGAGATGTGGGAGATGTTATCACATATCCACTCACACCAAGATCTGGTCACACAGAGAAAGACAGAGGTGGGACACAGAGTGGAGCTTAGAATGCAGTGGCTCACAGCTCCAGTCCTAGCTTTGTCATTAACCAAGGTTAGAAGAGAAAATAATACTGTCATAAAGCATTAAATCAGATAGTGCTAACACCAAGAGGTGTTAAATACTCATTGCTGAATTAAAAAGTAGTGGATGAATTGTGAGCACAAAACTTTCTATCACTTAAATTGAAAATGTTCTGACACCACTGCCAGGCACTGTGTACATGCTCTGACATGCTCACACTCTTTCTACCGTGGCTTTGCGCTCAGATTTGGCCTGGAATAGACTGTGTTCTTGGTTACGCATGCATATAATTGGCAATTCCCCCATGGAGCCCATGGGGAGGATATTTGGGTTGTCTTCTCCTTAAGCATGAGATCCCATAAGACAGTCATGATTCCACGGTGGCAGCCTGAGCTGTGCGAGCATCTGGGGACCTGTGCCCTCCTCCCGTGTGGAAGGCCAGTGGAAAGGTCAGAGAAACTCAATAATGAAGCTCTTCCTTTGGGGTTAGTGTCTGGAAGAAGGTGGGCTGCTAAAAAGTTTTCCAGCTCTCCAAGGCTGTAAGATTTCCTAGGCAAGAACTGGGTGGGCTAATACAGCACTGCAGGGAGAAGGAATAACTGATGCTGTCTTTTGAGCCTGGTATTGTCCTAAGCTTGCAGTCATTAGTGACTTTTTGGTTGTGTTGCTTTTAAAAATGTGAATACTGAGCTGTAAAAAGCAGCTTTTTTTGTTTGTTTGTTTTTGTTTTGTTTTTTTGTTTTTTTGTTTTTTCGAGGCAGGGTTTCTCTGTGTAGTCCTGGCTGTCCTGGAACTCACTCTGTAGACCAGGCTGGCCTCGAACTCAGAAATCCGCCTGCCTCTGCCTCCCAAGTGCTGGGATTAAAGGCGTGCGCCACCACTGCCCGGCTAAAAGCAGCTTTTTAAACAACATGATCAGATATAAAATATGGTCACCGTCTTAGCAAAATCCACTTACACTTCTAAAATCATAGACGAGGGTTGTTTCCTTGTCAGGAGACTAGCTCCTGGAGTTCTCAGCCTAATATCCCCGTTAGATCTCTGCCATATGATTACACAAATACAGAACACAGATTGCTGGTATAGATTTTCTGTCTTTCACAGAGAAATACAAATCCATGAGCAAATAAATGAATTATTAATTTAAGTTATGTCCAAAACCTAGATAAGTATTTGGATTTAACAATCTTGTTAAGTAACCAGTTTTTTTCCCTTTCCTCTTCTTTTAGCACCCCACCCCAAAGACCCTATCTTAATTCTTCAAGCCAGATAATCCAAGCTAAGTATTGGCTTTTTGGATAATGTTTTTTTTTTTATTTTTTTTTTATTTTCAACCTCTGTCATATTGAGCAGAATTTTAATAAGCCAAGGGAAATGATATATAATAACAGGTAAAACGTGCGTCTAAATCTTAAAAGGCAGCTTTATTTTAGCTTCAAAGACTAGTGAAACCCTGGATGTATAGGTCTGTATATAAAATGACAGTTCTCACAGGCCTTCCACTATAGACTTGTATGGATTGTCGGGTATTACTCTCTAGAAGACATGCAAGCGGAGCGTCCCAAGTACAGCAAGCTCCACTAAAACAGAACTTTTCAACTTGGCAACCAAAAGCTAAATGTATACTTCAATATTAAATGCATACTATAAATATTAAAGAGAACCGTTATTTCTGTAACCTCAAGCCAGTGCTTTCTGGGTCCTGGGTACTAAGTGCCTTCAGGGTACTAACTAATGGGTACTAGAGTCATGTAACTATTAAGCAGGAGGACCAGGGTTTGGCGCCTTGCACCCACATGGCAATTCACAAACCCGTAGTTTCAGTATCAGGGTACCAGACACCTCCTCTGGCCTCTGTGAGCCCTGCATACACAAGGTACAAAGACACACACACAAGCAAAACATTCATGCATATTTTTTTTTTTTAAAAAAGGATAAACCTTTAACAAAAAAAAAAAAAAAGTAAAAAGGAGTAGAGAGGATCAGGTGCAACATTGAAACGCCCAGGTCTCCCTCTGACCTGCCATTTATTAATCGTGAGGTCTCTTTCTAAGAAGCAGTAAGAGCAGGGTTGTGAGGAGCTATAAATACTTGTTATAAAATAGATGGAAAGGCTTTATCAGTGACTTAAAAAAAGAGAAACTACTTTTAATTCCCAGAAAGGCAATATTGTAAAAATGCCTAGGTAAAGTAGACACAGTGAGTCTCTTAGTTCCCTGAGGTTTCCAGTTCTGCTGGTTAAAGGTGAATTTATTCTCTCAAGTAGGATCTTCAGAACCCAAAACTTTGCAACAATAATGATACTGAAACCTGTGGTTTAAAATTGTAGGGTTCAGATTGGTCGACCTCAACGGTTGACCCCTTACCAAGCTCAATAGAACATCCTGCTGTTTGAAGAAGAAGAAGCTTTCTTTTCTTGTTACATGGTTTTTGTTTTGTTTATTGGGGTGAGGGATGTTTTTATGGAGACAGGATCTCATGAGACTCTAGGATTGTATTATATAATTCACTATGGAGACCAGGCTGGCCTTGAACTCGTTTCCCAAGTGCTGGGATGAAGAGCCTTGCTTTGGTTTATCTTGACTTCGTTTTTTTTCTTTAAGTTATAAGATTTTATTCTTTTAAATAGCAAGTGTACCATACTAGGTTTCCTGTTTCTATTGATGTGAAAGGGGGCAGGAAGTGTGGCTCTCCTGCACTCAGAGCCACCTACACTCTCCATGGTACCTCAGAAGACAAACCATTGCAAAGATGTTGACACAGAACTATGTCACCCGGGGTCTGTTGCTGGGGAGGACACAGAGGATAGTGGAGGCTGCATCTGTCTTTCTGGTATCTCACTGTCCTGAGCAGGATATTTCTTTTTGACACAGTCAACACCTGGCAATGAGGCCCAGCTCATGAGTTCCACAAAACCATCACCTGGTTTGCAAAATGTGGAGTGCATTCTTTCATCACCGCCCTTTAAACAAGTGTTCTGGGACTCTTTGGGCTCGTGGAAGCCTCTCTTTCCTGTGCCTTCTTCCTCCCTTCCCGTCCATGCACATTTTCTGCCTGCCTGTAATGGTCTCCCTTCCATCCCTCCGAGAGCTACCACTACAAATGAGGCTTTTGAGCAGCCTTGTGTGTGAGGCAGAGATGGCAAGTGGCTCCTGGCAATCCAAATTGTAGGGCATCCTGTAGACAGACTTGTGTTTCAAAGGAAGGGATTTCTGTAAAATGCTGAATTATGAAGGAGTATTGATTGTGCGGGTAGAAGAATCTAGAAGACTCCATCTTTTGTCTTCCAGACTTGTGATAATATAGAGACACGTTCAAATCAACTGCTTATTCTCAGTGTAGCACCTTGACTGCGGTGCTCTCAAGTCTTAACCGTTCTCCCTTCCTAGACATAATCTCTGGAAGTTGATACTGCTTGCAAAGCACTGTCAAAGCTAGTGAGTTGAACGGAATTGGGCTGATAGCCACACGTAGCCAAAATAATATTTTAATTGGCTCAGCTATTATTTGATCCAAGTTCATAAAAGTTTGAAGTCAGATAATTAAATGCAAATACGGTCTTCATCCCAAAGACTGTAAGAATGCCTTTAAGCTAATATTTTTTAACAAGAACTGTTCAACAGCACTCTCTTGTAAATTTCATCATACCTGAGGCAGTTTTCCTCATTCGATTAGCTGGGAAGCTGAATTTATCCCCGAGGCAAACCAGACATCTAGTACAGGCTAAACTCCACAACTGGAGCTTAAATTTGGCTTAATATATCCCCACTTGGATGTGCCTGTTTAATTCTCTTTCATATGATAGCGTTGGTTTATTCATAGTCTTGACTCGCCACCTGAACAAACTGAACCTCATATCTTATTCTAGGAAAATAAGAAAACTTTGTGAAAAGCCACCAGAGTTCCTGAATGGAAATCAAATGCAAATGTGTAGCTCAGAACTGTTTCAGGATGTCACTATAAGAATGGAGGTGTGGCAGGGCTATGAATGTGGCTGTCTCCTACTCCAGGGACAGATGATCTCCATGAAAGGATACAGGGATTGTTACTCCCAAGACCAGCCACGGCAGCTGCAACTCTTACACTCATACGAGAAATGCTGGCACCCACCCATTTTATCTGTGTGTCTGTTTTACACACAGTTTTTTTTTTGAAGTTTAAAGGCACCAAAAAAAATATGAAGTAATATGCTCCTTCAAAATCTGGTTCTTGGTTCAAAGTATTCAGTCAATTCCCCTCCAGGGACTGCATCCTGTCTTACTGTTCATGAGTGTATAGGTCCCTGTCACCTGACCTGCACAGGCCAACACTCCATGGAGTGTGTTTGCCGGCCTTAAAATGACAGCACCATACTTCAGCTTTTTCCTGTGGTTTTGGTTACTGAGGATTTTGGAAGTTAAATCACAGATCATTATAAATATATTAAAAATGTTTCTAGGTATATAACTAGGCACATAATTTGGAGGCCGAGACAGAAGATCGTGAATTCCAGATCAGCCTGCGCTATATTGATAGGACCCTATCTCATATTATTAAATGATCCGGGTCACCCGATACCGTGTTCCTAACACATGGATGGACCCAAAATGAACATCTAGAAGATGTTCATATTACTACTACTTCACACTATTTATTACTCTGTTCATGTAGCTTAATTTCTATAATTTTTAATCAAGTCGTACTTTTTCTAGAAATTATAGGAGCTGTGTTCTACTATACCTGAAATTATTTTTTAGTTTGACAAGGCTTAAACTTAGTAGTTGGTACTACTGTCTGGGGAACAAAAAAAGGGCTCAGTAAATTTCCATCACAGTATTTTTTTTTACTTCATCTTCTTGGTAGCCTAATAGAAATTACTAAGTTCAGTAATACAGGCACTGGATATAGGAGGGTGTGCCTGTGCTGTGTGGGAAATAAGAAATATGAGACAAGCAAGAGAATGCGTCTAGCAGCAAAGACCAGAATGAGCCAAGGACTAGTGGATCAAAAGCAGAACAAAGCTTGAGAAAGATATTATTAGAAGTATTTAGACGATCTCCCAACACAAGCAAGGGGCTAGGCTAGTGTATACGAAGTAAGTATGCAGACATATTGTTTAATTTGACAAAGGCAGAGAGAGACCTCATCCTAGGCTGGAGCTCTGCATATCGCTGTCTTGTAACTAACAGACAAATGACCATGAAACCCCTAATGGGCAATGAGTCAGTGATAGTCAGCAGTGTCTGCTCTGAGCCTGAGGATCAAGACCAGTTACCTGATTGAAGTGAAGGAAAGAAGATCTCAGGGAGTAGGGCCAGCACAGGCCCAGGCCCATCTGAAACCAGTTGGTAAGAGGGGTGAAATCTGACTGGAGAGGTAAACGCCAGATGAATGTCTTTAATCGGTAGCCCAAGGGCAGTAGCAAGCCTTTGGAGAGTTTCAAGCACACAATCAGATTCTCATTTAAAGCTATCCTTCTGGCTGTCCTGAAGAAAATGGACTAGAGGCAGGCAGCATTGGAAGAATTGAGAACAGTTAAAGAGGTTGCCGAAGCAATAAAGGCACGCTGTGGTGGTGACAGAGAGGAAAGGATAGATTGGAGATGCAATTAGGAAGCAGATCCAACAGGATTTGGTGGTGTGTGGACTGGCAGAGAGGGTCAGTGAATGCTTTTTCACCTCAGACTTGTAGTAATTGGATAGATTGTGGTCCGGGACAGGCAGGAGAAGTACAGGTTTAGAACAAGGGAGACTGGGCTGAGTTGTAAATACTGTGAACTTAAGACAAGCTCCCCAGCATCTGGGTGGAGAGGACATAACTCTGCCTAAAGCCAAGTTTCTTTGGTAGCCTCCAGCATGGGCATGGATTGGCAGAACCAGTGATGATGCTGAGTAGAAGTCCCACATGGAAGACAGTCCAAAGGATTTGAGAAACGCATGCATATGCATGCATATCCGATGTTACAGACAAAGCACCCAGCAAGACTCCTGATTGGCTCTGTTTCTGCAGACAGCACAATAATGGAGTTGGGGTGTGTCTTGTTTGCTGTTAGGAAACAATTCTACATAAAACAAAACCTGGTGCAAATTCAAAGAGAGAGAGAGAGAGAGAGGAAGGGAGGGAGGGAGGGAGGGAGGGA
>NW_021604679.1:2822793-2841297 GCF_004785775.1 Grammomys surdaster
AGAGAGAGAGAGAGAGAGAGAGAGAGAGAGAGAGAGAGAGAGAGAGAGAATGAGAATGAATGAGAATATATGTTAGAGAGAATATAAACTCTCAAAGCCCACCCCCAGTGATGTACTTCCTCCAACATTCCCGAGCAGTGCCACCAACTGGGGGCCAGGTATTCACACGTGAGCCTGGGGGACGTTTCTCACCACAGGCAACAGGCCCTATACCCACTGAGCCACCCTGTGTATCCTGTGGTACTTTTTCTATAAGGTGGTTAGAAGAAAAGACATGGCTGCAAGACACATTCTCCATCGTCAATGTTCCTTGTGCCCTGTGTCCTGAGCATGTCACACATCACATACAAAAGCATGCATGTTTGTATCCAGTGAGGCTAAGGGTGGATGAAAGTTGCCATCTGAGACTTAAGAGACATCAGATCCCAAGATAGACAGTTGTGAGCTGCCATGTGAGTGCTGGGAATTGAACTCAGGACCTCTGGAAGAGCTGTTAGTGTTCTTAATCAATGAGCCATTTCTAGCCTCTTGATCTTTTTTACTGAAAATTAAAGCTGCACATACTTCTGCCTTACTTTAATTTTGGAATGTGAAACATCAGATATTCTAGAGAAGTCAGCCATAGGGAAATGGCCAGGTTGATTGATGCCAAGAAAGACCACACCCATTTTCCATGCGTTGCTGGAAACAGTCTCCACATGGCATCTGAACAGTTTTAAAAAAGAAAAAGCAACACTTACTCGAGAAGTCCTTTTAAAGGACCCTTTAAAACATGGAAGCTATTCATGTTTTGTACATGGAAAAGCTGGCTCTGAAGAGCTGAGTAGCTTGTTACTGGGCCTGGCCATGAAGACTACTATATCAGAGCACTGTTGTCTTTGGTTTTGTTGAACTTGAATTGGACCATATGATCAAATGGTGTGAAAACTTCCCGTGACATTGAGAAGACCCCTCTACCCCCCCCCCTTTTCCCCTGAAGACTGAATATAAAATAGTCAAGGGCAAAGAAAATTCGTGGCACTTTCACTACCTAAGTGGAAAGGGTTGGGTGAGTATTATTCCAAGAATGGCTTCCTTTTGTCCTGTTCTAAGATTGTGTCTATGGGACTCTGTGTCTCCGACATTCCTTCCCTCTATTGCTTAGTTCCCTGCTCACCTTCCAAAACAAGTGGGCTAGAGAGATGGCTCAGCAGTTGAGAGCACTGACTTGATCTTCCAGAGGACCTGGGTTTGAATCCCAGCACTCAAAATTCTTCAGGCCTCACTCACCTCCACCAAAAAGCCTTGATGTCCATCCAGTGTGGTTGTAAAGTCCCACTGCTCCTCTGTATCTCATTAAATGAGCTACTTAAAACAAGAACTGGTGTTCCTGAACACTAAGGATGTTCTGAATGAGTTAATTCATGCATCGTGTGTATGGAAAGAGAAGTGTCTTGGTTAGAGTTTCCATTGTTATGAAGGGACACCATGACCAAGGCAACTCTTATAAAGGACAACATTTCATTAGGGCTAGCTTACAGGTTCAGAGGTTCAGTCAGTTATCATCAAGCGTTCAGGAGACTCGGTGCTTGAGAAGCTGAGAGTTCTACATCTTGGTCCCACTGCAGCCAGCAGAGGACTGAATCACATTCCCCACACTAGGTGGAGCTTGAGCTTAGGAGCCTGAAAGCCCACCCCCACAATGACACACTTCCTCTAACAAGGCCACACCTCCTAATAGTACCACTTCCCATGGGCAAAGCATATTTAAATCACCACAGGAAGGATTGCTAGAAAGTCTAGATAAAGGCCCACAGTTGTAAGAGCCCGTGTTTCTCCCAATGTAAAGTTCAAGCATCTTGTCTATCAGTCCTTCTCAAGCTTCCTAATGCTGGGACCCTTTAATATAAGTTCCTTGTGTGGTGATGACCCCCCGACCGTAAACTTTTTTTTTTGCTACTTCATAACTATAATTTAGCTACCCACTATGAATCATAACGTAAATATCTGTTTTCTGATGGCCTTAATCATCCCCTGTGAAAGGATTGTTTGACCCCTAAGGGTGTATATATGGCTTTGAGAGCAGCCCCCCCAGGGGTTATGTTTCTTGTTACTAATTTACTAAAGACGTTGAATTGTTTGTTCTAGTTGGTGAAAGTGGTCTTGGCTTAATATGCATGTTGTTATATCATGGTAGAGGGGTTATAGGAATGAGTTTGAGATGTTGTGTTCCAGGGTTGCCTGGAAACTGAGAACAGAGTTTGATTTTAGGCAACTACACCAAAGTCTCCTCTTCCCTCTGTACCCCTCCTTTCTCCAACTCTACTTTTCTTCAGTGAATTTTGTTCATAGAAGTTTCCTGACCAACCTCCAAAACTTCTTACAGAATTATTTATACAAATTATTCAATTTTATCCCCTTAAAATACTTTTAAAACTTTCTTGTGGAAAGTTCTTTTCCCTCCCACCAAAAAAAAAAGCCCTTCTTCAGACAAAGCACATGACAATACCTATATGTTATAGCCTGTCATCTCTCTCAAAGCTTCAAGGAAAAACCATCCCTCTTTCCCTCAGTTTTGCTCTAAAACACTGGATGTGTCTCAGGAAAAGACACCTAGTCCTGGTCTCTGCCCAGCCCCTGGCACAGTGAAAGACCTATCTTTGAACATGTCGCTGGCCCTCCTGTGATAGTGACCAGGGGGAGGCCAAGGGTTCATCTTCAGAGAGCTGAATCCTACCAGTGACAGAAGTGCAGTAATGCATTCAAGAAAGCCTAAGGGTTTACTTCTCAATAAGGCTGGAAGAAAAATCCGAGCACCCCACTGTGAGCTTATCATAATGCGCTTCATAGAGAAAGTTGGTAATTAGTCCCCGAGTGAGTAAAGTGTTACAGAGGAGAATTGATACTTAGAGGGAAGTCAAAATGCTCCTGCAATCATCAAATTTTAAAGGCTGTAAGAAAGGTGTGGGGATGCCTCTGCCTGTTTACATACAGTCTCCAACACAGCATTTGTAATAAAAGCTAGTGTTTTGGTTTGGTTTTTTTTTCCAATTGTATGAGGATGAAGGTTATATAAATTCCAAAGGAGTGCAGAATGCCAAATGCAAGATGTTTGAGATAGGTGTAAACTGCCATCGAGCTGGGGGCAAATTCTGGCTGATATCATTCTTTTCCTCCAGCTGGGGGTTTGCTGCTGCAATCCAGATGTTTCACAATACTGTTTTACTAGGAGAACCGGAGAACCAAACTGTACTTGTCTATTTAAATTTTTAAATGTTCATGAAAAGACATGAACTCATGTAAAAGCTAATTCAGAGGTTGATGTCAGAATACACTCTTTTGAACCCTTCCTAAGGAGGAGAGACATCACAGAAAATTCCAGGTTTCCTGGAGGGAGGTGTTTTCACCTATATTTTGGCGTTACCTTTCTATTGCTTTTAGGTCTTTGTTAGCTCATCTCTGGACCATTTAGATTGGTTGAAAACAAAACAAAACAAAACAAGGTTTATCTTTCAGGCAGAGATTCAAAAGCCATAGGACCTGAGGGAGCGATTGCAATTCCCATGAGACTGCAGGCGAGCTTCTTCTGCAGCTCCGGCCAGGGAGGGGAAACTCTCACTGGTAAAACATGAAAAGCAGGTCTTGCTCTCTGGACCACAAAACCAAACTACAGTGTGATTTGACAAGTGAATGCTATGACCTCTAATATACTTTATTACAGTTTTTAAAAGAATCGTGCGTGTGTGTGTGTGTGTGTGTGTGTGTGTGTGTGAAATTTTCAAAAAATTAGTTTCTAATTGGAAAAGAAAGCATGCTGGCTCACAGGATCAGAAAAAAGGGCATTTTGTGATTCCAGTTAATTTAATCAGCCTTGTGAAAATACACCAACAGTGTAAAGGAACAGTAATTAGTGTGTTTTCTGAGGATACCTTGACTAATGTGTGGTCTTCTCCCCAGAAGCGTGAAGTCTCTATGGGGAAATGGATCTGTAGGGAAATGGACAGATTAATGATGGGGGGAGGCGGCTCCGAGCAGGGAAGAGCGCAGTGATCTGGCAAAGGCTCGCCAGCAAGCGAGAGCCAGTTAATCAACCTTGCCTCCTTTTCTCTTCCTTGTGCATGCTTGCCCTGTACTCCAGGGCCTGAATGGAATTCACAGTCCTGTTTCTTGTGGGCCACCATACCCGGCTCTCCTTAAGTTTATTTTTTTGTTTGCTTTTCTCCCAATCTTTACCACTAGCACCGACTTACAAGTCTTTGGGACAATTAACAGTATATACATTGTATTATACTTAATGCTAAATTCATTGAAGCAGCTTAGGGAGGTAATTTAGTCATGTGACTTCTACCTTGATGACTGAAGGTTGAAGACTGTATACTTGGCCAAAATAATAGGAAACTTTCCTCCTGTATGGTATGAAATGTTCAAATGTTTTCAACTTCTCAAAAAACACCAGTTTGGACCAGTGTTTTTGGAAGTTAGCTACAAATGATAATCTGAGAGTTGTAAATGCTCAGTTTAGAATAGTAGTTAATATACAAATATTCTGTTTTATAATTGTTTTTGAAACATCTTCTCCAAAAATCTTATCTTACATTTCATACTGTTCAAATCCCTACCTCCTCCCAACTTGACAACTCTTCTTCCTCATGCACATCTGTCACTGTCACGTGAATTGATATTCCATTTCATATGTTTTTTTAAATATGATTTCTCTATGGAGCCCTGGATGTCTGGGACTCACTCTGTAGACTAGCCTCGAACTCAGAAGAGATCCGCCTGCCTCTGCCTCCTGCATGCTGGGATTAAAGGCGTGCACCACCACATCCAGCTTTGCTTCATATATTTTGTTTTAAATTTAAATTACTGTAACAAAACTTCCTACTGAGGCAGAACATATTGAAGGTATCTCTGATCATTTACACTTGGTAATTTTGAACCAAGCACAACACTGGGTCATAGACATATTGGTAAATGTTTTATACGTCATTTAAATCCACTTGGAAGTCTGTGGTTAGCTGCAAACTGCCATGTGTGTCAAGTGTCAGGTGCCTCAAAGGGTGCAATACTTCCATGTAGCATGTGACTAACTGTCCCGCTCAGTAAATAATCTCACATTTTTTGACCTCCTGTCTCTCTTCACTTTGAACTAAGACTTTCTCTCTCTCACTTGATGCATCTACTTCCTGCTGATCCCTCGTTGGTTTGAATCAGGACCAGAGGCTTGGTAATAGAAAAGCTGCTTAGTACAAATGTAAACATTCAAAGCTCCCTGAAAATATTGCAGGGGCACATGTAAGGTGGCCTTATGATAGACTCACAGACAGGCAAGAGGAACACAGGCAGGTATGGCATAGGCTATTGTAACGGCGCCTAAACTATTGGCTATGAGTTACTATGGCAACAATTACCTTTCATCTAGGACTTTTAACCTTTCACTAATCTTACTCATAGTATTTGGTTTACTTCAGAATATTGGGGTTTTTTTAGTCAGAAAATAAAAGGATGAAGGTGGCTTTATTTGTTTATTCTCTGTGCAAGAATATCTATAAACACATCTGTGTATATTTTTCCAGCAGCTTCTAAACACACTTCGAATAAAAGTTATGTAATGAAAAATAAATAAACTCCAGAAGTAAAATTCCATCTTTCCCTTGCCCGTCCTCTGTGTGTATTTGTCCGATCATCTGACTTTGTGACGCTGTGTCTCTTTCTAATCCAATATGTAGAAGGACCTCAAGGGCAGATGTCTTAAAATTGGATGCTCACTGGGAGTTAGACAGGATGAATTGCCTGTGTCCAGCTTCTTCATACCCGTGACCCAGGACCAGGAGAAAAAAAGAGTCAGACTTATGAAACCACATTGAGGTTAAAGGGCACCAAGCATCCTGGCTTGTATTCTGCCTAAAGGACAAGGCTTTCCATTTGATAAAGATCATTAGTCACTAAGATATATATTTGAGAGAGTTTCCAGTAGCAAGTCTTCAGTTGGCAGTCACTGGAGTGTACCAGATGGTTCATTAGCATAGGCTAGACAAGTCAAAGGCTTTCAGAATCATTTAGAAAATGTCAAACAGAAACAAGAACCCTGTCACTTTTTATTAGAATTAACTACATCACACCCTGGACACAGATTTCACCTTGGGTCAGAAAAATTAATACAGAATTATATGAATTGTGTAATATACTGGTTTAAGATAGTTCTTTCTCTAGGGACTCATTTGCTAGCAATATATTATGATCCCTCTACTTTAAGAATCCTCGAGCCTTTCCTTTTGTAAGATATAAGAAGAGTTGACCTTGCTGAAAATCCATTGGTGTCTAATTGATTTGAGGTATATGCAGAATTTCAACAAGACAGTCTTACAAAGCTCTTTTGCCATCCTCTTCCCTGGAAGCATGGTGAAGGGGGCTTACTGAATATTCAGCAGCATATAAAGTATGCTTTATGTCAAGAGGAAAAGACAGCCATCCACACATTGAACATTGCTTCAGTAAATAGACATATAAAGAGAAAAATACACCAAAATGAAATCTTGTCTTTTCTTTTTTTCTTTTTAAATGCAGATGTCAAGAATCTTGAGAACTTCCAGCTGGTGGAAGGTGTTCAAGAGCAGGTGAACGCCGCCCTGCTGGATTACACAGTTTGCAACTACCCACAACAAAGTGAGAAATTTGGACAGCTGCTTCTCCGACTGCCAGAAATCCGGGCAATCAGCAAGCAGGCAGAAGACTACCTGTACTACAAGCACGTGAATGGGGACGTGCCCTATAATAACCTTCTCATTGAAATGCTGCACGCCAAAAGAGCCTAAGTCCCCACCCCTAGAAGCTTGTTCTAGGAACAGAGACTGGAAAGAGAGGAGGACGAGGATGAAGACAGAAACACAATACTCTGAACTGCTCCAAGCAATGCTAATTACGAACTTGGTTTAAAGACACTGAATTTTAAAACCATAATAATTAAATACTTAATAGCAAATAAATGATATATCAGGGTATTTGTACTGCAAACTGTGAATCAAAGGCTGCATATCCCCAGAGGATTCATACGCAAGTGTAATGGAGTCCAATACCACAGATGGAGTCCAATACCACAGCAGAACCCAATGGACGGAACAATCCTTGTATATTTAAACTAATCTGCTATTAAGAAATTCAGCAATTGATCTGTGTTGTTAATTCGATTTGTTCAGAATTACTCCGAGGTGACGCTGAACAACTCAAGAGTACATGGGCTGTGCCTTGGCAGCCCCCGCCCCCAGAAGGCCCCACACCTTCTGACCCGTGAGCCCTGAAGCTATTTTAAGGACCTGTGCTCAGCCACACCCAGTAGTAGCTCCACTAAACCATGATTTCTGAATGTCTGTGTCTTAGACCTGCCAACAGCTAATAAGAACAATGTATAAATATGTCAGCTTGCATTTTAAATATGTTCTGAAGTTTGTTTTGTCGTGTGTTCGTAATTAAAAAAGAAGAAAAAACAGGCAGTATCCCTCTTCTGTATAAGCATTAGTTAATATTAAGGGAAATCAAACAAATCTAGGCCGATACCCCCAACAAGCAAGTTAGATCTTATTTCTGCTGTTGTTGCTGAAATGTGGCTTTGGCATGGTTGGGTTTCATAAACTTTTAGCCGAGAGGCTTGCTAGTATACATCCATCTGTTTAGTCATCAAGGTTTGTAGTTCACTTGAAAATCAACCACTAGACATCTTTTGCTGGATGTCAGATAGTCACAGTCTAAGTAGCCGAGAAGTCAAAGCATGTTAAGCATTGCCAAATGAAGGAAAGGTTGAGCTGCAAAAGTGATGACTTAAGGTTCATTCCAGCTGTAACTTGAGCATCCTCTAAACCTGGGATGCAAAAGCAGTGATTCTGCATATGGCCTGGAAAGACCCGGAAAGCCAGTCTCCTACAGAGGGGAATGGAAGACACTGGCCTCTAAGTCATAGACCAAAGTCTACTGTAGAACAAAATACTAGAGGGTAGAGATAGCACACAAAGTCTCCAAACAATGCTGTCAGTATTAGCATGCGATGCCGCAGGCATGGGAACCTTGCCTTACTTCCTGGTCCCAAAAGGGAACTGTGCAGATGTGGATCAACATTTGTTGAAAATAAAGTGTTAATACTTTAAAGTCAAATAAAATATAGTGTTTACATTCTTTGGGTCCTGGGAGGAGTTGGGGAGGGACTCTGATAATACAAGATAGTAAAGGCAGTAATTTCTTTAATGTTATTTTTCTGGTTAGTAATTATTTTTTAACAGTACTTAATTATTGTATGTCGTGAGACACTAAAATCAAGAATGGGACTCTCATTTTGTCTTTAATTTGCTAAGATTACCAGCAGCACAATCATTTGTAGAAACTGCATAAAAAAATATCTCCTGGTCCCTTAATTTTTTTTCCACAAATGTTTCTGGCTTTGGAATAGTTTATTTATATTGTATATCATAGTTTCAACTATAGACAATTACAATGCTAATTTATTGTTCCTTGGGTTCCCCCTTGTATGAGATAGAGCCAAGACTGAAGAAACCAAATATATGTGTTTACTATAGCATGTCTTCAAGTTAGTAAAATAGTTCAGGAGTATAGAAAGGTCTTAATGATTAAAACCATCCACTTGATTACATGTCTCAAAATTCCCATAATCCGTTTGTAGTTTATTTAATATCCATTACAAATCATGTGACTTATAGCTTTTTCTTGTTTTTAAGACATTTAAACAATAAAAGAGTTTTACCTGGTTTCTCTTTCCAAACATTGTAAGTTGTATACCAAAGATATTAGTTTATAACTTTAGTGTATACAAAAAAGATTATTTTATTATTACATTTATTAATCGCCTCTAGTATCCATCCACAGGAGGGATGCACACTAGCTAAGTTGGGATTGACTCTCAGTGTTAAATCTTCATGGTTCTAAGGAAAAGTCATTAATCAAAGCTCAGATCCAAAGCATTAAACCAGAGACATGGCTGTTCCTCCCAACTAAAAACCAAGTTGGTTAAAGGCACATGGAGTAGGACTGGAGATGTCAGTGGTTAGTGAGAAAGCTCTACCCTGTGTGTGAGTGACTAGAAGGATGGCTGTTTGGAGAGTTTTTGACATTGAAAAAAAAATCCATGTTTCCTTATTTTAAATACATAGTACTCCCCCACTGAATATTAAGTCTAAAAATTGTCAAATACTGATTTGTCGTTCACCTAGTAGCTTTTACTCTGAGAATGGTTACAGAAACAGGCAACAGTCATGTCCATACTAAGGACGGAAGCAGTTTGAGCAGGCATGTATATGGTGCCCTGCAAGCCCGGGCCCTTTCAGAGCTGGCCAGTTATCTGATGTCAGTTGGTATCCAGTTTGTAACTTAGCCAACTGCCTTATTGATTCTAGGATTTCCTAATAAAGGCAGACTCAGGAGGGGAAGGTCTTCAGCTGAGCTGCGTTTCCCGTAGTTGGTCTCTGTAAAGAGACAGTTTGTAATGTCCGAGTCTTTCGATTGTGGCTCTTCTGCAGCTGCCTTGGACTGGAATCCATGTAGTGTTCCAAGTGTGAAGTTGGTTACTTGTTGACGTTTTCTTACTGTATCAGTGAAATACACATTGTCATGTCGGGTCTTGCCATGAATTTCTCAATGAAATGGATTTTTTTTCCAGTATTTCAATAAATATTGATATGTCTACCTGGTACCTTTCTAAATCCTTTATGTTGTCCTTGTGTTGTATATGGAAGCATCTAGTAATTAAATAACATGGCCAGGAATCCAAATAATCTCACAATAATAGATGTGCTCAAACCAGGCAGTAGTAGTATCACACACCTTTGATCCCAGCATTCTGGAGGCAGAGGCAGGTGGATCTCTGAGATGGAGGCCAGTCAGGGCTACAGTAGCCAGGACCACATCGAGAAACCCTGTCTCAAAAAACAAACAAAATTCAGGTCCTCAAGAGCAGTGTTTAAAGCCCTTTGAACCAACCAATATATTGATCATAGGAGGACTGAAGCAGGGGGTTGTATTTGCAGTTAGTGATATTGGAATTCATGGCTTCATGCATGCTAAGCAAGCCAGGACTTCTACATTATACCCAGTCCAGTGACACCATTTTGAACAGAAACAGTTTGACCCAAGGGACACTCTGACAGCTTTTGTCATTCTGTCTCTTAGGCAAAGGTACTAGAGAAAATCAGGCAGTCCACTGCCAACTACATGTATGTATCAAGAATCGGGACCAGGGGTTGGGGGTATGGCTGGATGGTATAGTACTGTACAAATGTGAGGACCAAGGTTCAAAATGCCCAAAACCCAGTAAAAGCTATGTGGCTGAGGCATCCTGTCTGTAATATCAGCAAGAGAGGTGGACGTAGGATTCACAAGATACTAGCTAAACTAGGTTCAGGAAGTGAAAACTGACGACCTGAGACCTTCACCTGCAAACACGCAGTCATGCACGTCACATAATGTTCATTACTTCCAAACCCAAAATAGCCTTTGCTCTCTAAAATAAAATGCCTTAAAAATGCTTGAGAAATTAGCCTTGTTCAATACTACCCAGCTTTTGGAGACATTCAAAGTAGCTGGAACAGCTACAAAAATCCACTTCAGAAATAAAACACGTACTATGAAGTATAGTGAGTCACAAAACAATTACAGGTATAAAACATCAAAGACCACCCTCGTCATTCCACTGTGCCCTCCTGGTCCTCCACGGGCTAAGACAGGCAGGATGCTGCAGACCTCTACTAGACAGAGTCTGACAACTGCAAAGTTATCAGTTGGACGTATCTACATGTGGCACGTCATGGAACCGAGATTTTAAGCAACTAAACAGTACTCTACGAATCCCACCTACCCTGTCAACTGCCCCCACTCCCAAAAACACCAAACTATGTAAATGATACTTGGCATGCCACAAAATACAATGTATTGATGCTTAATTGAACTATGACTTACACAGTTCTTACATACGCCGAGCTTATCACCCAGATCAGTTTAGGTGAGGACATTGAGGTTGTTTTTAATGTTTTTCTAAGTGGTTATATACATTAAAAAAAAAAAAGGCAGGAGTTTCTCCAGAGTCTACTGGCAGCTGGCAAAGGTCATTCTGACAGAACCAAGGGGGCCCAACTTCCATTCTTAGAATAACACACCAAGTTGCTAAATCCACTGCACCATGAGGCACCCAAAGGGATGGAAGTATGACTCATGCTGATGTGCGTTTGGTTATTGTGCTGGCTATTCAAAATAACTTTGAGGGGGTTTGTACCTTTAACTAAGTTTGACGTTCAGGTTGAAGCCATCGCTGATGTATATTTTTATGAGAACCATGTGGAAGCTTTGTTCACCAGCACACAGGTCAGAAAGCTACAACACTTAGTGATCTTGACATTTCCCTGGAATAATGCAGACCAATTTTCCTAAGCGCCGAACAGGAAGTGTATAGTTTAGCCACTCAAAATAAATATTCTTGAAGGAGTTTAACTGTTTCACATGAGCACTTGTTTTATGTTAAGTTAGAAATTAATAACGTGGTGAGTGGTGACGGGCTAGGCTGGTGGGTTTTTTTTGGGGGGGAGGGGGGGAGAAGACCCTTGCACATGTTTGTTGCAAGAAAGAGGGAAAGTAGTGAGGGAGGCGTTACAATTAGACCAACTTCTGGGTTTGAAGCTGGTCAAGAACCCAGTAGGACCAAGAGATCTGGGTTCTCCCTGCTCCTTTCGTCAGATTGAGGTTGCCTCGGGGAGCGTCTGTCACTCCGGGACCAAGCTCTCTGATACATTAAGCAGATCTGATTTCAGATTCTCACTCGGACCCTGTCCGTTGAAAATAACCAAGGAGCATCACCAAACAAGGCACAGACACCAAGTTAGCTGTCTTGGCTCACTTGAGTCACTCTTGTGTGATCCAGTGCCATTCCCCATACTCTATGCTCCGGGACACCCCTCTGAGGGTGAAGCCAAGTTCAATTAGCTATGGCCAGCTAGGGTGTCCCCACACTGCTGCACCAGGAGCTGAAGCCCTTCCAGGTTCCCCACCCACAATCCTCTGCTCTACTTCTGTGCCCCTTCCTCCCACAAGGCCACAAGATCTAAAACCCACCTAGTCCTGTTCCTGCTTCTCTCAAATCAGTCCACATCTGGCCTCCCAGACGCTTTAGATCAGACCCTTGGCATTTCATGCCTGAAAATATTCGATAGATTCCTGGCTGCACTCCGGCTGTTAGTCTGTCCGGTCCCAACCTCACTCCATACAGCAGCCAGCCCAATTGATCGGTTCACTCCCATACAACCTTCCCAAGGCCTTTCTTGACATGACCGCTCCCTGACTCCCGGGCTAGCCTTCCCAGCCTGAGCCAGCCCCTACCACAGAGAACCATGGCTGTTCTTTCCTGCTTCTGCTCCTTTGCCTGCTGTTCCCTGTAGCAGATGAACTCCAGGAGACACAGAGCCCCGCCCCCATCCGGAGCGATTCATCCGAGGCTCGCTCCTAGTGTCATTTTGACTGTTCCCTGTATCTGACCCTTGCTCTCACCAAAAATAAAGAAAAACAAACAGGAACATCGGGGTATGTGCAGTGATTTAGTTAGTTCTAAGCCTCTGGCTCGGTGCAGACAGTGATCGGATCCTCCCCACGATAGAATTAAAGCTCTGTGACTCACAGACTACCTTGGACTGCAGGAGACCCATAGACTACTACTAATCCTTGGCCTAGCTTTCTAAAACTTAAAATACCACAGATAATTAACAAGAGCTGAAGTGGGGAGGGGATGTCTTTGGTATGTGCTATTTGTCATTTTTCTTTGTTAAGTGGTGGCTCAGACTTTCATGGGCCCCAGACCCACTGTTTATCACCTGTGGAGAGATGGTACCTCACAGCAAGAACTTGAGGCAAAACTGTTCATCTCATGGCCAAGAAGCAAAACAGAAATGGGAAGAAACCAGGGTCTCACAGCTCTCTTCAGTAACGTGAGGAGGCCCCACAAAACCCAACAGTCTAAAATCCCTGTTGCTCTGAGGACCAGGATTTCAGCCCATAGATCTTTAGGAGACATTCAAGATCTTAACTACAGTTGTCTTCATTTGCCTTGACTTGGACTATGTGCATCTTAGTGGAACTCAGCCTGGGATGCCCTAGTGCCCATCCGAGATGCTAAAATACCCCAGACCTAGTATTGCAAGGGTATTTCAGAGTCTTTCAAGGGCAATTCACTCATGTTATTAACTGGTACATGACTTTTCTTGGGAACACATAAGCAAACACAGACCAAAGAGACAATTCTGCCTTAGTCTACTGGTAAGCCAGTGAACTTGCTGGCACAAGTAGTTCACAGGTATCTGCATAGCTTGAAAGTCTGTCCTACTTTGTGAGACCACACATTCCCAAAGCCCTGTCCTTGGCATTCCCTGGCTAACTTGTAGTCAAGCCCCACCTAACCTCTACTGGGGAGAAAAGTTTGTCATTTTTCTGAACTTACAGTCAGAAAGTTTCCTAAGTTCCAAGCCTCCCTCTTTGCTCCTTCCTAGAGAGAATATTTCAGTGTAGGACACACAGTCTTGTGCATGCACTAGTTCCATTCCTGACACTGTGTTAAAATACTCCAATAAAAAAGCAACTAATGGGGAGAGACCATCACTGCAGGGAAGCCAACATCGCAAAGACTTGAAGCAGCTGGTCACGTCGCATCCACAGTCGAGAGCACAGACACCAACACGTGCATGTTACTCAGTCAGCTGCTCTCACTTAGTCCAGGACCCAAGCCCAGGGAGGATTGCAGCCCATTTTCAGACCAGGCTTTCCAACATCTATTAAGGTAGTCATGGTTACCCTTCACAGGCATGCTCATAGGTCGACCTTTCTTAGAAAATTTCCCACTGGGACTCTCTACCCAAGTGATTCTAGGCTATGTCAGATGGACAATTAAAACTAACCATCACGTGCCAACACAACATTAGTCCAAGAAAGTAGGCAATAAAAAATAGCATTCTATTTACACAAAATGGGCTCCCTTCTGAAGAAAAAGATGTAAAAGGGGCTAGAATTATACTGTGTGGCCTCGGAGAGTAGAAACCTGTTTGAGTAAAATAGGCAGGTACATTCATGAAAGAGATCATATCAAAATACAAAGATTAAAATAATAATAATAATAATTAATAATAATAAAAACCTAACAGTCAAAATGATCCAAAACTTAGGTCAGCTGTATGAGAGGCTAAGACCTCCCAGAAACTTGTCCACTAAGTCAGTGGCAGAACACTTGACTCATATGCACAAGGCTCCGGATTCAATCCCCATTGCTATAAGATAAAATACAAACAGGAGTGTGCCCAGAGCTTTGAAAACACTCACAACATAGTCTTTGAGTCTTACACAAATGAGAACACAGAGACAAGGACCTTAGTGTATATGCTGTCTCAATGCGAAGTGGCCACCTTTTCGCCAAACCTGAGTCCTGATTGCACTATTACTCACCAGTGGTTTCCCTATTTATTTTGCCACAGGCTCACTTGAGAACGCTCGCTATGCATGAATACTGGGGAGCGTGCAGATGCAGATCCGCACTTACCACGAGAGAGCAGGCTACCGTGTCATCACTGCCCCCAGTCCTCTGGCACCGGCAATTATCGAAGCACTGCCTGTTTAGAAGTTTCTGTTCTAAAGCTTCTCCCCATCCCATAATAAGTTAAGACAATGATGAGATGTGAATCACAGAGAGGGAAAGAGCTTCTTTACATAAGTGTGGACACACGTGCTGCCCCTCCGAGTGTTGTCACGGCAGGGTTGACTTCCCCTCCACTCCCACATTGTGGTCTTAGGTTATGTATCAGATATCTCTGTGGGCATTGTGGGGCCTGGACTCCTGCCAGGCTCCCTGTGTAGTGCTCAATCAATGTGTACTCGCCCTCTGCATCTCTCAGAGAAGCCTTAAAGTGGCACATCCAGTCAGGGGTGCGTATGGAGGCCACCCAATCCTTCTCAGGCGGCTCAACACAGAGCTGGTGCCCACGGAGCCCATCCACACCTGGTGCCACTCAGGAACAAAGGGGCGTGGATGGTTAACAGTAACTGGGCCCTCGTTTCATTCTGTCACCTCCTTAATTCTCACAGTTCCCCGAGGTTAATGTGATTCTATTCACAACAGAGACCCAACAACACATCCCCCAGGTGTATATTATAGTATGCCTACATATACATGCATGTATGTGCATACACACATGTGTACGCTCTCCTGAAGCCACCCAGAAACACCACCTATGATTACTCTCACCTGGTGCAGAGGGAACTCAGATCTGGTGTTGGGGCGAAACTATGTATGTCTTCAATAGTAAAAGTCACATGGTTGGTAAGTGACAGGAGGTGGAGGCAAACTGACTTCACCGGAACAGGAAGCCCGTACATCTAGCAGTGAGGCACACCTCCTTCTATTTGTGTTACCACAGAATGATGGAAACGATACAAGGCAGAGGCGACTCCTATCTCACTTTTTTCATTTCAGCACCTGACACTTGGGGAAGAATCTCCCCTTTCTCAATCTCAGCTGTGACATTCTAGGAGCAAAGACCAGAAAACATTACCACAGATGCATTTCACTGTGTGCGTGTGAAGTACACACATCACCTATGTTTTACTACACACACCCTTTGTGTTTTTACTATACACACCCCTTGTATCTGCTATTTTTTTTTTGTATCTGCTAATTTTCTTTCTATACTTTTGCTTTGGTTTTTGTTTATTTGTGGGTTGTTTGGGGTAGAGGGGGAAGGTGCAGGGAGATGAGACAGGGTCTTACTATATAGCATTGGCTATCCTGGAACTTGCTAAGGAGACCAGACAAGCCTCTATCTCAAAGTGGTATGGCTGCCTAGACCTCCCAAGTACTAGATCAAAGGTGTGTGTGCCACCATGCCTGGCCCACTTTAATGTAAAGGTAACTCAAGACAGGCGCTTCTTGGCTCAAACACTGGAATGCGGGACCTTGTCCTGCCAGGTTTGTACCTAAAATGTTACCTGCCAAAAGGATTTTATAGAAGGGGCAGTGTTTTAAATATGGATGCTGCTTCCACAGGCAGAAATGCCTGGATAACAGCTGCTGAGAGATGGGGTGTGGAGAGCAGAAGCGAATGGAGATCCACAGAGAGGGAGAAGGAAGAGGCCAGAGGGTGAGGGCCTGGAACAGACAACAGGCTGAGCTCAAACATGGAGGATTCGGATGTTAAGAGTAATAGAGGCTGGGCAGGGGCACGGTTACAGTAACTGAACAAACAAGAAGCTCATAAGCCAGGGGACAACGAGGGGCAAGAATCACATTTCTGCTTCTGCTGTGAGCACCATCACTGTGCTACCTTGCTCTGAAAACACTGCCACATCATGTCTGAGGTTGAGGCTACATTATAGTCAGATGACCACATTTCAGACAATATACAATGGTGGCCCCGTATGATTACATCATGGTAGAGGTTGTAGCCATCTTGATCTAGATAAGATCCTTCTGCATCATTCTCACAACAATGGAATTACTCAACAATGCACTCCCCAGGTGCATATTAAAGTATGCCCATGTGCACACACATATGCATCCCAGCTTTCCTGAAGCCACCCAGAGACACCACCCACACGTTCTCTCACCAGGTGCAGTAGGAACCCTGACGGTCGGTCCTGTTCAGAGCGTCCTGAAAAGGGGTTTTCCATCTCCACTTTGATTCATAGTCCACAAAGATGGCAATTTCCTGTTTTCCCAGCACTGCAGAAAACGTCCCCAAATATAGTCTGATATGCAACAAAGCCTCATTACAGACACAAAGATACCAGAGGGAACCCAGCACAAGAGCATGCTGAAGCCTTAAGAGAATGAGACATCAAGGAAACATGGGACTACATATGCAACACATATTTATATTTGAACACAAGTGCCTGGGAATGGGGAATCCCAAAACCTGTTTATTTTATAATGAAAAAACATTCCCTATAAATAATCTGTTTGCTCCTGGACTCAGAACAAAATAAAGGTCTGTGCCCTCTTTTGTCTCTCCATTAGGGATTTCTTAAGAGGCTGGGAATAAAAACTAGCATCTGTCACCCCATCAATGCGGGGGTGGGGGGTCTGTGGCACCACTGGCATAGGTGGTATGATGGTTTGTTTATGCTTGGCCCAGGGAGTGGCACTGTTAGTCAATGTGGCCTTGTTGGAGTAGGTGTGGCCTTGTTGGAGTAGGTGTGGCCTTGTGGGTGTGGGCTTTAATTACCTTGTCCTAGCTGTCTGGGAGTCAGTCTTCAACTAGCCGCATTCAGATGAAGATGTAGAACTCTCAGTTTTGCCTGCACCATGCCTGTCTAGATGCTGCCCTGCTCCCACCTTGATAATGATGCACTGAATCTTTGAACCTGCCAGCTCAATTAAATCTTGTCCTTTATAAGACTTGCTTTGGTCATGGTGTCTATTCACAGCAGTACAACCCTAACTGAGACAGGTGGGAATGGCTTTTTTTTTAACTTCAGTTGGGTGTGTGGAGAAAGAGAGTGGCAGAGGGTTTGCCAACACAGGGGCACATTCATCACTTGTACATCTACTAACACCCCCAGAGAAACTACAGGCTCACAGGGTAGGTGGTGACGGTAAATGCTCAAGGCAGGTGTCAGTATCAGCAAGTCAGCTGCCATCTTAGTTGTTCCTGGGTTGCTAATTCTCCTTGATGTCTTTGCCTGGACAATTTCAGACATGTACTCTTCTTGGGCACAGAGTACTGTATTTGCCATCCTATCATCGGGAGTAAAGACAGCAATGGTTCTAGCCCTGGCCCTAATGCCCAGAGATAGCAATCTTTCCTTTTCTTCCCACAGCCTGCTTCGTCTCTAGTGACCTGCTGTACTTCCAGAACAGAACAAAGCTTACAAAAAGTCAGACACAGCTAGGAAGATAGCATAGTTGAGACAACACTTTCTGTGCATGAGCTGGAACATCCAGCACCCACTTAAAAGCCAGGCATGGCAGCTTGGGCTCATGACTCTGGACTGAAGAACAGAGATTGAGCAGATCCCTGGAGCCTTGCCAAAGAGATGAGCTCGAACTTTACTGGTGGATCATGTTTCCAAAGGAAGTAATATGTACCTGGGGAGATGGCTCAGGGGATAGGGCCCAGAACCCATGGAAAAGCCAAGTAGGTGTGATGGCTGCCTGTTAATCTAGGGAAGGAGAAGAGATAGAGAATCTCTAGGGAAAGCTGGCAAGCTAGACTAGAGAAGATTAGTGAGCTCCAGGCTTAAAAAGACTCCAGTCTCAATAAATAAAGTGGCGAATGATCAAAAAATACATACAATGTCAACTTTGGACCTGCAGCACCTACTCATGCAAACATGCATACATGCAGCATGCAAGGCACACACAAAGCAGATAAATGAAGAAGCAACTGAGGAAGACATCCCAGTGTCAACCTCTGGTTTCCCATATACCCTCCTGGGCAAGTATATACTCTCTCTCTCTCTCTCTCTCTCTCTCTCTCTCTCTCTCTCTCTCTCTCTCTCTCTCTC
>NW_021604679.1:2841307-2872112 GCF_004785775.1 Grammomys surdaster
CTCTCTCTCTCTCTCTCTCTCTCTCTCTCTCTCTCTCTCTCTCTCTCCTGGTCACAAGGTCAAATATCTCAGCCTAAGAAAACACACATCCTAGCATCATAAAGTACCATTGCACAAGCCTAGGGAATGAAATCTACTAAAGTCCCGTTTCCTTTCCCATGAGGTTTTGGGAGACACAACTCCCCATCAACAGTCCAAACACTGTTCCCTAATAGAGTTTTCAACTCAACAACTAGCCATAATTAATGTACTTACTTGCTTTTCTCCTGATTTTAACAATATTCAAAAACAAGTGATTTGAAAAGCAATATTACAATCTATCATTCATCTTGAAAAAGAAGTGCCTATCTTGACTTAATTAAAATTTTTTTCTTCGTGTCCTTATTTTTAAGTTACTTTTGTTTTATGTGTATGGGTGTTTTGTTTGCTGTGTACAACATGCACGCCCATGGAGGCCAATAGAGGATGTAGGATCCTCTGGGACTGCAGTTATAGGCAGTTATGAGCCACTATGTGGAATGCCGGGAATTGTACACAAACCCTTACAAAGCAGCTAGTGCTTTTAAATGGTGAGTAATATTCCTAGCCTTAACTAAACACACACACAGAGAGAGAGAGAGAGAGAGAGAGAGAGAGAGAGAGAGAGAGAGAGAGAAGCTGGAGCAATGGCTCAGCAGTTGAGAGGACCTGAGTTCATTTCCTGGCACTTGTGTGAAATAGCTCACAACCACCTATAGATACACATTGCTAGATAACTTTCTGTCAGCTTGACATAAGCTAAAGAAATCTGAGAGAAGGGACCCTCATTTAGGAAACTTCTGTAAGATTAAACTATACATAAGCCTGAAGTATTAGTGATTGACAGGGGAGGGCCCAGCACATTGAAGGTGGGTTGGGTCTATAAGAAAGCAGACCAAGCAAACCAGAGAGAGCAAGTCAGTAAGCAGCACCCCTCCATGGCCTCTGCATCAGCTCCTGACTCCAGGTTCCTGTCACTGATGAACAGTGATGTGGAAGCATAAGCCAAATAAACCTTGTCCTCCCCAACTTTCTCTGGTCATGGTGTTTCATCACAGCAATAGAAATTCTAAGGTGTGTGTGTGTGTGTGTGTGCGTGTGTGTGTGAATTTAAATTGTCCTTTTACTAAAAATCAAATGTATTGCAAAAATTAAGGATGTAGAAGATATATTTTAAATGTTTCTTAAAATCTGATAGTCCAAGACACAAAACTGTACACAACTGTACTCACTCCTCCCACCAGTTCATAGTAAATCTATGTGATTAGTAAGCAACATCCTCCGCCCATACGGTCTACCCAAGTCCTCGTTATAAGCCTAAAATGTCAAGCACATTAGGAAAGCATAGGTAACCACGATGCAAATGTGTTGAATGATAGTACCCAAAATCTTAACTAGGAAACCTACCCTCACACTCTGCCGTTGTTTAACTGTCTAGCCTGAGACACTGTTGGGAAGGCGTGTCCGATGGCTCTGACAGTCAAGCTCCTCACAGTACCTTGCTCCCCAAATTCTAATCATTGTCTAGAAATTCTTTTCTCTCACCTGCTATCAATTTTTCACATTATTCTTATTCAGAAAAAAATTATATTGGAGTCCTTCATTATGCGTTTGATAAAAGGGATTTGGTACAATTATGGTTGGTAATTACTTCATACTGTACATGTCAATGCTTTAGTGCTAAAGAAAACAACTATTTGAATAAATTAGCTACAACAGTCACCTCATAAACAATATTGTTCTTCAGTGGATATTTTGTCTATTCTTATAAGTCATAGCAGGCCTACTATGCAGCCTTCAATTTAAAACAATCTCTAAAGGTGAAAGAGGGAGAAGGGAGCAAGCAGCATCAATATTGAAGACGATGGGCCAGCCAGCTCGTTTAAGGCCTCCATTTGCCAACTGACAGTTCTTCTGAGTCTCACAGGCATCGGCAAGGAAGCAGGGGTCTGCTAATCTAACAGTGCAGTGGTTCATTAGCAGCTCTGGTGTCAGATTTTACAAGGAGAAAACTGAGTGCTGGAGACACAGCCCAGTGGTAGAGCGGTCGCTGTACATGCGATGGTCTGGGGTTCCATTTCCCAGAACCACAAGAAGCCAAGCTTAACAGTTGTTGGTAACACCGGAGGAAACAATAGACTCCAACGGTTTCTCGCTAATCTGACATCACTTGCCTGTTGGCAGCACACTAACTCCTCAAACTGCTTTTCGTGCCTTTACTCAAACTGTACTTCGTAAGCCAGGACCACACGCTGCCTGTTCCGAAACCCTGCAAATGGAGCAATGAGCAGACGAATCCTCTGCTTGGTAAAATCTGAGCTTCATGGGAAAGGAAGACAAAAACAGAATACAGAATACGCGCCATATCAGGTGATTTGCTAAGTGTCATGACAGGACATAAAGCAGAATAAGGAGACCGACCGAAGGCCACTATGGGGAAAGGGTATGGGAAGGGAAGGACTCTGACATTAGAGACACCTGTAGAGAGAGAGGAGTTCCCACGCAGCTCAGTGCAGAAGTTTTCCAGCAGGAGAATGGATGTGGTCAATGGCACTGGGGCAGGAGCATTGCTGGCCAGGCTTGAGAAATAGCCAAGGGACAACAAAGGAAAGGGAACAAGGGTGCTTCAAGGAATAATGGCAGAGGTGGCGGGGCCATGGCATAAGGGGCCTGAGGAGGGGGCGGGGCCGTGGCACAGAGGACCTGGGGAAGAACAGAGTAGGATCTGGCACTTTTGTGGAGAAGGAACTGTAGGGCAGGGGGCTGGAAGGAGGGTCACAACTGAGGACTGTCAGCAGTTAGCTGACGAACATAACGGGGACTAGAGGGACAGTAGAAACGGTGATAAGAATATGTCAGTTTCCAGAACACTCCAAAGTGATACCCAGAGAGTCTGCTAGGGTTGGACGGAGGGTTTACGGGAACCAGGTGATCACAGGTGTTGGACATTTCCTCTATCACACAGAGAATACGGATGAGAGCATCTTCGGAAAACTCCATTAGCTTGAAGAAACTCTAAACAAGGGATGGACTGCCCCCGGGTCTGCGAGCTTGAGGCCTGCCGCATAGCCCCTTTCCTGAGTTGCTCCCACAAGGACATTCCAGAGTCCTCTGTCCTCAGGTGTATTTCGCTTGTCTTTCAGAGTCCCAAGCCCCTAGTTTTCAGTTTTGGTTTTGGTTTGGGGCGGGGAGGAGGAGTTTGGTGGTGATGATGGTGGTAGGTTGTTTTTCCCCCAGCAGTGAATTTCGTGTCTTTATTGTGAGGACAGAGGACCATACTTCTGCCTGACCACCCCCAAACTCTTACACTGTTGGTGCTCTGAGATCACTGGCAAGCCCCCTCCTGATCTCCACTGGAGTTGGAAGAGAGTATAGCAGGAGAGCTTTGAGCTTCCTTAAACACAGGCATCGTGACTGACAGGCCACCTTTACACTGCAGGTGAAAATCACACTGGAATTTACCACTATGCTAACTGGTTTTCCCCTTCTTAAATGTCTTTGCTATATATCTTCACTGTACCAATGACTTCTCACTCTTTTTCATTTCTTGGCTTGTGTGCACATACCCCTTATATAAACAGAAATGTCCTTTATCTGCAACAGTGTCAAATGAAAATTTGGTGAGCGTGAGTGTCCTTACTTACAGATGCAAATGTATTATTTTTCATTAAAAATTACACCTAAGGGCTGGAGAGATGGCTCAGTGGTTAAGAGCACTGACTGCACTTCCAGAGGTCCTGAGTTCAAATCCCAGCAACCACATGGTGGCTCACAACCATCTGTAATGAGATCTGATGCCCTCTTCTGGTGTGTCTGAAGACAGCTACAGTGTATTCATATATAATAAATAAATAAATCTTTAAAAAAAATTACACCTAAAATTAGCATACTATGGTTTTAGAAAGAAAATTTTTAGAAATTAGCTTGGAAGCCAGAAGGGTAAGCCCAGTCCTGGAGAGGATGAAATTGTTGAACCACAAGCAAACAATAAATATAAACAAACAAACAAACAAATAAAATGAACTGAAGGCAAGTGGCTGAAATGCCCCAGGCAACCTGCAGCAGACAGGAACAACTTTGGGACAGGTAGGCACAGGCTTAGTCAGAAACTAATGTACCCCTTGGTACATTAAAAGCTGGGCTAACTTGGGCTATAATCCAAGGGTCAAAAATCAGGCTATCCAAGAAAGCCTAAATAAACCATCTGATCAACAAAGCAGATATTCAACGCAATGACAAGCCACCTTTATAGTAAACAGACCTGGAACTATACCCCAAGTGTACAATTTTTTCTTGGTTGACACCATATCAAACTTGCAAATTACATTTAGATTATGTATAAATAAGAACAATAATAAAATATTTATATACAATATCAACTCCCATTTGTCTAGTAGATCAACTTCCTCCAACTAATTAGTTTGTCAGTTAATTTCAGCTCATAATAAGTGGGAGGGATCCAAGCAGGAATGAACCTCTACCCACTTTACAGAGAGGAAAACTGAGGCCCATGAACAGAAAAATGGCTCCAAACCAAAAAAAGAGAAGTCAACTTTTTATTCTCAACTAGTAATTTTGTATGTCAGGTTTGTTTTCAATTACAAGGAAACTCTTCACTCTTTCCAGTCAAGTCTGTGCTTTCTAAGTATACCTGCATTTAAGGTATCTCACAATGCGGGTGACTCTTTTTTTTTTTTAAGATTTATTTATTTATTATATATATGAATACACTGTAGCTGTCTTCAGACACACCAGAAGAGGGCATCAGATCTCATTACAGATGGTTGTGAGCCACCATGTGGTTGCTGGGATTTGAACTCAGGACCTCTGGAAGTGCAGTCAGTGCTCTTAACCACTGAGCCATCTCTCCAGCCTGCTGGTGACTCTTATTTGTTCACCAGTGGACAGTTCCTGCTTAGAGCCTTTGGCTCCAACACTCCAAAAACCCATTTCCTTTCTGAATCATACACCACAGCTGGCAAAGATGACAAACAATTCAGAAAGCCCGATAAAAACACAGCCTTCTCTGCTAAAAACTAAACAGTAACATTCAGAGGGGCCAAGACAATGGAAATTACAGGACCCAAGGGGCAGGGTGGGGCGAGGGACAGGGGGAGGGAGGAATGAAAGGGCACCAGGTTTCATGCCAGAGAAGGGTCTCTGAAGACAGCGCAGCCTCAGAGCAGCCAAGATGGACGGGGTCTCTATTGCCTGGGATGGAGGACTGACAGGGAAGCCTGGGGAACCCGTTTCAATACAGTCACAGAAGCTCTCAAACCTCAGTTCTCACGGAGCTTGTGAATCCTTCCACTAGGTTCTGGAATTGTCCTTCCGTGCCCAGCAGTCCCCGAATTCCTTTTTTGTTTGTTTGTTTGTTTTGTTTTGTTTTGTTTGTTTTTCGAGATGGGGTTTCTCTGTGTAGTCCTGGCTGTCCTGGAACTCACTCTGTAGACCAGGCTGGCCTTGAACTCAGAAATCCACCTGCCTCTGCCTCCCAAGTGCTGGGATTAAAGGCGTGTGCCACCACTGCCCGGCTAGTCCCCGAATTCTTGAATTTAGCAGAATATTAACTTTTCCCACCCCCTTCACTGAAACCCCAGGTCCCAGGGCTCCCTCCACCCCAGGGACCCTACAGTCCTAGTGTTAGTCTGGTCTTCCGTGTCAGTGTTCTGCGGAATTGCACCCAATTACTGGAACACTGGTCTAAGTGTTTCTGGGAAGGCAGTCTGTACATGTGGTAGACAGCCACAGCTTGACTTTTTACAGAGAACGCACTCAATACTGTAAGTGCAGTCAAAAAGCTAAGAGAAAAAGTAGAAGACTCCTTCAGCTCTGAATAGGGGGGGGGGGAGGGAGAAAGGGGAGAGAGGAGAGAGGGGAGGAGAAAGGGAGAGGGGACGGGGCGGGGGGAGCGGGGAGAGAGCGCTTTGGATCTTGGGAAAGAATGAATAAGGAAGCAGCCATGAGGGACAAATACACATGGATCTCAGGTAGAGTGGACACGCAAGAAGTCTGTGCAGTTGTCTGCAGACTGACAACTTGATCCTTTCCGAATTCTGTGGACTCTCATCATCCTTCCCAAACTGGATTCTGAGTTTCTAAATTTCTGCATCCACGGCCACAGCTCCAGTTACCTACAGGCGCAAATACTTCCCCTGCCTTGTTCCAACACCAAATGCCTACCTGAGTCCTTTCTTAAATATCACATCCTGAGCATCTCAAACACGGTCAGTCCTAAGTCAGTGGGCAGTCTTCCTTTATACACATCCAGTTCTCTTCAAGGATTCCCAAGTTCAGGGTCAGGAAGACAGCTCAGCATGAAGTGATCACCACGCAAGTACAAAGACCCAAGTTATCTCCACAGCCCACATAAGAAAGCTGCTTGTGGTGGCACATGCTTGCATCCCCAGTGCTGGGGCAGTGGCCAAAGACAGACAGATCCATTGGGTCTGCTGGCCAGCCACCCTAGAGTACCTGGTGGGCTTTAGAATCAGTGAGACTCCATCTCAAAATGATCAAACAATAGCAGGGCTCTGGAAAGATAGCTCTGTGGTTAAGAACACTGGCTACTCTTCCAAAGGACCTCAGTTCTACTCCCAGAACTCACCTGGCAGCTCACACCCGTCTATAACTCCAGTCCCAAGGACTCTGATACCCTCTTCTAAACTCTGCTAGCACCAGACATAGAAGCAGAGCTCAGACATACATGAAGGCAAAACACCCATACACATATAAATAAATAAACAACAAAACAAACCACACACACACACACAAAGAGAGAGAGAGAGAGAGATCCCAAGTTTACTATGTCACATTCATCTACCAAGTTATTCAAGGCCAAATGTCTCTCTGTGTGTCTCTCTCTCTGTCTCTCTCTCTCTGTGTCTCTTGGTCTCTTTCTGTATCTCTTTCTGTGTCTCTTTCTGTGTCTCTGTGCCTCTGTCTTTCTCTCTTTCTCTCTCTTTTTCTCTCTCCATGTGGGTAGGCGCCCTCCTCCCTTTCTCTGCCTAGTTTTGATTCACTGTTGAGTTCTGTGGATCTTATTTCAGAAATAATAATCAAACACACACATATGTCTTCAGTGCCTGTCCCATCTTAATGCAGACCATCGTTCTGTCACCGCCGTCCTGGATTCTTACCTGGTGCTTTTGCTGTAATTACCTCAAGTCCCACCTTCAAATCTAACCATCCTCTCCAACTGAAGTTCTGAATGGCGTCTGCTGAGAGGACGGAGCAAGCACACTTGCCTGTGTGGGGTTGCCTGTGTGGGGTGGCTTCTACCTCCCTGGCCAGTGTCACTGACTTCTGCCCTGGTCCTCCAAACTGACAATTCCAAGCACCATTTAACTTCCCCCTCCCCTAAGGGCTGCCCTCTCAAGGTGGACATTGCTGATCTCTCTTGTTCCCTGACTCCTACCCATCCTAAGGGCTGCCAGCTCTCACTCTCTAGGCAGCAGAGTCTAAAGTGGGTTGAGAAAGTACAGGAGGATTAGCAGGAGAAACTCTCTGCAAAGAGGAAAGGGAGAAGGCACAAAGAGAACCTTCCACACCATGAGTTTAACCCTGTCTGAGGGAGAGAGGAAGGGAGGGAGGGAGGAGGGAGGGAGGGAGGGAGGGAGGGAGGGAGGGAGGGAGGGAAGGAAGGAAGAGGCTTCAGAGAAAGAATGACATCACGGAGACTCACCGAAAGAGTCCCAGACAGCTGATAATCAGGACAGCCTGGGTGAGCATGGCCTTGGCAGTGTGGGAACTCATCAGGCAGAGGCTGCTGGCTGCCTGCACTGTCTCTAAAGGAGAGCTACAGGATAGCTCAAGACTGCCCCTCAGCCCAGGAGACATTTTAGAACAAATAGTGAATCAGAAAGGAGAGGAAAGAGGGACAAAGGGTATTGGGTACACAGATATGATGTAGAAAATTCTATATGTGTGTATGAAAATGGCATAATAAAACTCATTGATTTATACAATTAATACACACTAATAAAAACACTACCCAGCTCTAACTTTGAATACTATAGCAAAAAAAAAAATATTTCCCTGTGCTTAAAGCTGATTCTTAGATTAGAAATTATCAGAGAACAAAGACTGAAATGCTTTCATAATTTTATATATATATTTTAAATTCCTAATCCTTGAAAGACAATGAAATTATTTTTACCATGCTATGTTTAATAAGACGGAAAAGTATACCAATGCACTCTGGAGTATTTTGTGTAAATAACAAAATGTAGGATGGGCGTCTACCTCTTAGGATAGCTGTTCTCCGAAAGGCTAGGGTGGGGTAGCTCAGTGGTGAAACACTTGCCTGTGATATGAGAGGCTCTTAGTTCTAGCCCTAGGATTGAGGAGGGGACATTTCTAAATGAAGTAAAAATTGAACTAGCATATAGTCCCTCAACATTCATTCAGAGAGTATACCTGTTTTAGTCAGGGTTTCTATTGTTGCAACAAAACCCCATGACCAAGAAGCAAGTTAGAGAGGAGAGGGTTTGTTCAGTTTACACTTCCATATTGCTGTTCATCACCAAGGGAAGTCAGGACAGGAACTCAAATAAGGCAGGAACCTGGAGGCAGGAGCTGATGCAGAGGCCACAGAGGGATGCTACTTACTAGATTGCTTCCCCCGGCTTGCTCAGCCTGCTTTCTTATAGAACCCAGGACCACCAGCCCAGGGATGGCACCACCCATAATGAGCTGGGCCTTCCCTCACTGATCACTAATTGAGAAAGCTGAGAAGAGCTGGATCTCATGGAGACGTTTCCTCAAGAGAGGCTCCTTTCTCTCTGATGAGTCTAGCTTGTGTCAAGTTTGACACACAAAATCAGCCAGTACAACTGATCCTGTGTCAATTTGACACACAAACACATCACTATAAAGCTAAACCCTTACTTTCTTATTCATCCCCAAGATCTAAATAACTTTAAAAGTCAAACACATTAATATTTCAATTCCTTTAAAATAGCTAATCTCTTTTTAAATCCAAAGTCTCTTAACAGTAAGTTACACTAAAATACTTTCTTACTTAAAGAGGGGGAAAAATCAAGATACAGTCACAATCAAATAAAAGCAAAATCAAACTAACTGTCCAGTGTCTGGGATCCACTCATGACCTTCTGGGCTCCTCCAAGAGCTTGGGTCACTTCTCCGGCTCTGCCCTCTGTAGCATATAGCTTGTCTTCTAGACTCAAGCTGCCTCCACTCCACTGCTACCACTGTTCTTGGTGGTTATCCTATGGTACTGGCATCTCCAAAACGCTGGGGTCTTCTGCTGCTACTGGGCTGCACTTTCACAAGTAGCCTCTTATAGGCTCTCATCATGGTGCCAAGCCTCAACTTCTCTTCTTCAGGCCTGGGTCTTCAGCTGCTACTGAGATTGCAGCTCTCCAATGACCTTTCACAGTGCCACTTATCAAGTGCTGCCCCTGCATGTTTTCAAAACCAGTACCACCTGGATGACTCTTATATATTACCAAATCAGCTGCCCACGAGATGTAAGTGTGGCTACCCCTGGAACACAGCCTGTGCTCTGTTCTCCTGTGCTCTCAGGAAACGCTTCCCAGAAGAGTTCACCTCAGTGATGCTGGTCTCTTCTTAATCACCACTAACTTCTTAGCTCGAGCTAACCAGCATCCATCATCCCAGTAATGCAAAGGTTTTGTTTAGTAGTTCTGGTATCTTGTTAATCACAGCTGATTCTTCAGCCCCAGAGATCCAGAACCACAGAATCTTCACAATCAAAATAGCAGACGGCCCTGATGGAGTTTTTAATCTTCCCTCTGAAATTTCACAAGTCAGGCCTCCATCTTCTGCACTGTTCAACATGCTTATCTTCCAAGTTCTTACAGAACATCCCACAGAGCTCTTAACACCAAATGGATCTTCTAGCTCAAAGTTCCAAAGCCCTCCCACAGTCCTCCTTAAAAACATGGTCAGGGCTGTCACAGCAAGGCTTCGCTATGCTGGTACTAATTGGTTTTAGTCAGGGTTTCTGTTGCTGTGACAAAACACCATGACCAAAAAGCAAGTTGGGGAGGAAAGGGTTTATTCGGTTTATGTCGTTCATTACACTTAACACTGTGCATCACCAAAGGAAGTCATCACAGGAACTCAAACAGGACAGGAACCTGGAGGCAGGAGCTGATGCAGAGGCCATAGAGGAGTGCTGCTTACTGGATTGCTTCACCTGACTTGTTCAGCATGCCTTCTTATAGAACCCAGTTCTGAGATTAAAGGCATATGCCACCACCACCTGGCTGTTCATATTCTTCACTGTAAGAACCCTTCTGCTCTCTGTGATCTCACAGCATCATGCCAGATTTCTATACAATAAAATTTAAGTAAGATTTTTCTTTTTAATATAAGGGAAGGGTTGAAAGGCTAGTTTTGGAACTAGTAAGTTAAGAAAAAGAAAATGGAAGCTGGAGAGACGGCTCAGCAGTTAAAAGCACACTGCTCTTCCAGCAGCCTCAAGCACCCACATTCGCCTGTAACTCCAGCTCCAAGGCAGTCTGATGCCTCTGGCCTTTGCAGGCACCCACACTCATATGCACATACTCACAGGCAAACATACATATGCAGTAGCTTGAATAGGAATGGTCCCCATAGACTCACGTATCTGAATGCTTGGCCCATAGGAAGTGACACTATTAGGGGATGTGGAGTAGGTGTGGCCTTGTTGGAGGAAGTGTGTCACTTGTGGAGACAGGCTTTGAGGTCTCCTATGCTCAAGCTTCTGCACCCAATGCAGAAGACAGTATCCTCCTGGCTGCCTTCAGATCAAGATGTAGAACTCCCGGCTCCTCCAGCACCATGTTTGCCTGCAGACTGCCTTGCTTCCCACCGTGGTGATAATGGACTGAACCTCTGAAACTGTAAGCCAGGCACAATTAAATGTTTTCCTTTATAAGAGGTGCCTTTGTCCTGGTGTCTCTTCACAGCTTTAAAACCCTAGTATACCTGTCTACAGAGTAGGTTCCAAGGCCTAACAAGAAGCTCTGTCTCAAAAAAAAAAAAAAAGTTACTTCTCAGCCGAACAATTATAATCTAGTCACTTTCTGATTTTTAAGAAGAACAAGATTGATATAATTCTTCTAATCAAGGGGATTTGGAGTGAATTTACAGTCCACAGTATACCATATCCAGTTCAGTTAAATATGATGTCACTGGTCCACTGTGGTCAGCAGGACTGCATGGTGCTAGAACGCACACACACACACACACACACACAGAGACAAACACACACACACATACATACACACACAGAGAGACAAACACACACACATACACATACATACACACACACACACATACATACACACACACAGAGAGACAAACACACACACACATACATACACACACAGAGACAAACACACATACACACACACACATACACACACACACACAGAGACAAACACACACACACATACATACACACACACAGAGACAAACACACATACACACATACACACACACACACACACACACACACACACTATAACAGGCAGACTCAGAAATATGACCCAAATCAAATGACTGCTAGATACCTGGTGGCTATGGCCTGTAACACCAACTACTTAGGAGGCTGAGGCAGGAGGATCACAAATTCAAGACTAGCCTAGGAAATAGTGAACTTCTATTTCAAAATAAAAGTCTTAAAGGGGCTGGAAATATAGCACTTACTTAACATCTATGATGCCCAGGTTCAAATGCTTAATATGAGTGTGTGTGTGTGTGTGTGTGTGTGTTGTGTGTGTGTATCTATAATATACAAATATTTCAAAGAGCTGAATTAGAAGTTTGCTATGTTTTCCACCTTTGCCTTTGAGACCTTTCTATTGGTAACTGAGAGGCCTGTCAGTTCATCAGAGCCTTGACTAGAGGAAGCTCCACCCTCCACGCCTCTCTGACCTCTCAAAGTCCCGTCTTGGTCTATGTCTCCTGCAGCCAGCACTTCCTCTTCCCTTCCCAGGACGATTGCCAGCCCACCCTCAGCTCTCTGTGCTTTTCCCTTCTCCACTGCCAAGCAAACTCATCTGTCGAGCCATCAGTGCTAACACTTCTGTATGGCCATGTCTGTCTCCCCAGTGTGCCTACCTGATTCCGTTTCTAATCTCTCTCCTCTGAAGGCCTCTTAGCCCTCCGATAGCCTCACCGCCGTCTAGAGTCCGGCTCCAGATGAGCCTTGGAGTTAAATGGTTAAATCCACACTCCTTAGTCTAAGGCCAGTCTTTCAGGCTGTTCCTGGCTGGGTGGCACATCCTGGCCCAGCAGCCCTGGCCTCATCCACCCCGAGCTCTATTTAAATTACCCCACATTTGCTACTAGTTCCACAGCCAGCGAATGCCTAAAAGCAAGAACATGTATTAGTACTTAATAAGCCAGTTTCTCGATTGCCTTTAGCTGAAACCAAGGGTACAAATTGATTGATTCTAACACAATTTCTTACCAGTGCGCTTGGAGAGGCCCATTCAATGGGGCTGAGAGAATTTTCCTGTATCCATTATGCTTTCCAAAATGGACGCCGAAGTCAGGAACTTTTTCATATCAGGACGGCGTGTGCAGCATTCCAACAATTAAGAAATGAAAGGAGGGAGACGTAAAAGAACTCTCTCTTGAAAAATAAATAGCAGGCAGGCCCTTTAGCCCAGCCACAAGCTGAACTGTGGTGAGCTACATATATTTGACTGAAAGAGGAAAGAACGGGAGACTGTGAACAGAGCGACGTTGGGTGCAGAATTTAGAAGACACATATGCGTTCTTTGCTGTTCTAGTAGAACTTCACCCTCCCCCCCCCCACCACCATTTTTAGTTCTTTTGCTTCCTAATATAAATTACATGTAGGTTAAACATTTAATCGCCAGTTATTTTCGTTTCAATTTTTTTCATCAAAGTCATTATCTTTTCCATCAACTGGAGGAAAAAAAGTTGTTTTAGACAGAACCTCTCTATGGAGCCCAGGCTTATCTTGAGTTCACAGTCCTCCTGCCTCAGCTTCCCAGGTACTGGTATTACACGTATGCAGTAGGATGCCAGCTCAATGGGAAACTGTCAAATCGTTTTCTAGTTCAGGAGCCAGTTATAGGAAAGGAAGATGGAGATGCGTCTGAATTACATGTTAAAGGATGAAAAAAAAAAAAAAAAGCTCGTTTTTTTGTACCAGGAGGAAAATTCCAATGTGAACTAGCAGGAACAGTGGAGTTAGGACAGTGCTTAGAATCCCCTGGGTTAGTCTGTAACGGGCAATTCTCCTCTTTAAATTCCCCTAATGACTAAAATTTGGTTGTAGTAATTATTTAAGAGCTCCTTAAGGAGAATAAGGAAGATAAAAGCGTAAGACCAGAATGAAAGTGCTGTAATTTCATGGGGATTTGCATAGCCCACTGGAGGTTACAGAGGACACCGGATATAACTGTTTTGCCTGTATCTCTTTCATTCTAACAATCCAAGTAATGACACGGGTGTGAGGAGGTGGGGGAGGGGCGACTGATTTTTCTTTCTTGATTTATCCTGAGTTGATGTTAACTGGGTAGGAAGCTCCCATTCTCCACAGGGTAGGGCAAAGGCTGGCCACGACAGCAGCAATTCACCAGGCTTCAAAGCACCCTTCTCTGGGGCATCATGAACCACACTACTGATGAAGGGCTCACTAGAGAAACTGATTTGTGAGGACTCTGGTGACAGCAGATTGAAATGAGTGATTTAAAACTCCAAGACAGGCTGCAAACATGGCTCAGTGGTTAAGAGCACTGGCTGCTCTTTCAGAGGACCCAGGTTCGATTCCCAGAACCCATGTAACGGCTCACAAACATCTGTAAATCTAGCTCTAGGGGAATTGACACCTTCTTCTAGCCGTCAAGAACACCACATGCTGGACAGACATGCAGACAAAACACACACAAAAGAAACAGAAACATTTACACTCTGGTATGAGACCTGTCACTCCTTCATGAATTCTGTGAGAGAAAAACATGTAGTAATCCAACTGCTAATATTTTAATGTAGGAAGGAAGAAATAATTTCAAATCCACAGAAGTGATATGGAAATAACTAAACATGCTTTTAAATTCCTAATTCCATTTGCAATTTTTGCTTTCATTGTTTTGAGACAGGGTCTTACTCTGCCCTCAAACTCAAGGTAATCCTGTAGACAGAAGTTACTAGACCTGTCTTGTCATTCCCGCTCCCCTTCCCCTTCTTTTCTTCCATTAATAGGTTGAACAGTGCCGGAAGCAAACTCCAGGCCTTAGACACGTGCTGCCACTGAGCGACTTCTCTATCTATCTATTTGTGGTTTAAAATTGCAAATAAGTGAGGAGAAAGATGGCTCAGTCGTTAAGAGCAAGAGGATCCAGGTTCAGCTCCCAGTACCCACAGCAGCTCACAACCATCTGTAACTCCAGTTCCAGGAGGTCTGATACCTTCTTCTGATCTCCATGAATGCCAGGCACATATATGATGCCCAAATATATATGAAGCCAAAACACTCATTCACATAAAATAACTCTAGACAGGCATGGTGGTATACATATTTAATCCCAGCACTCAGGAGACAGAGGCAGGCAGATCTCTGAGTTAGAGTCCAGTGTGTGGTCTACAGAGTTACTTCTAGGATAGCCTGGGCTACACAGAGAAACCCTAAAAATAAATCTTTTAAAATGTCATATGCAAATAAAAGCAATAACATGACATTTCACCTATCAGATTAGTAATAACGAAAAGTTTGGAGATACCCAACAGTGGTTAGGTGTGCAAGCCTGCAGGTAACAGAGGGGCTGGGGAGACCCAGGGTCAGTGCCAACCTTGCAAACACAAGTTCCTAAGTTTAATGGCCAGAACACATGTTCTAGGTAGTGGTGGTGCATGCCTTTAATCAAAGCAGAGGCTGGAGGGTCTCTGTGAGTTCCAGGCCAGCACTCTGGTCTATAGAGAGAGTTCCAAGACAGACAGACAGACAGACAGACACACACACACACACGCACACACACACATGCCTACCTACACATGTATAGCTATGTACCCATGAACACACACATGTACACACACATACACATGCATGCATGACTACCTACATATGTATACCTATATACACATGAACACATATATGTACACACACACACAAATGCTTCAGAAAAGAAAAGACACTGACAGGCCTCTGGGATGCCAATGTGTTAATACTTATCCAAAATTAAAATCCATATAACCTCGAATGTAGACCAGGCTGTCCTCAGATTCACAGAGATTCACCTGCTTTTAGTCTCAAATGCTGGAATTAAAGGCTGTGACACCGTGCCTGTCCGTAACCCTGACTATATCTAACCTTTAAGAATTTTGCTGATAGCCGTACTTACGAAGGGAAACTGAGCTGTGTATATAGGCCTGTCCATGACAGAACTGCTTAAAGGAGCCATGGTCAGGAAAATAACTGAATACGTCACAGATGCATCCATATTAGGAGATGCTAAGCAGTCTCTAGAAAACATTTTTGCATACTGACATGAGAAAGATATCAAGACTGACCAATCGAAACTCGTGAGTACAGTAATGTAAATAATATGATACGATTCATTTTTAAAAAGAGAAGCTCTTGACTGATAGAGGGATGTGTGTTAAGACACCATTTTCTACAACTCTGTACTACTTGTGTTATGCTAGGGACTGGGAACTGGGACAGAGCTGAAATGCTCTACTGTGCTCACTTACATTTAAGAGGGGGGAAAAAACTTTTAAAGCAAGAAACAGCCTTGAAAAGTGACAGAGAGGCTATGTCACACAATGACCACAGGTGGCTAGGTATAGGGTCATGCTGTGTCCTGAGGCCAGTGTGGCCTTTGGCTTCACGGAAGCTGAGAACTAGACACGATGGGGCTTTGTAGACAAAGCCTTTGAGCCATCTGTTCTTTTTGCCTGTAAAGCATCCTTTCCCCTTCTTTTGGTAAGAAGACATATGCTTCTTTAAGGAACTACTCTTCCTTCACCTCTTAGTCCTTGTCTCATGTTGGGGGTGGACTGTGACCTCTGGTTACAAGAATGGTCATTGTCCCTGGCCAAAGTGTCATGATGGCTCTCAAAAGAGAGACTCCCCAAACATGGTGGAGGACCACCAACCACAGGTTATCTACTAGAGTTTGTGGGCAAAGGAGCTGATCTCCTCTGAGATCGAGGCTGCCACAGCAAACATCTAAAAACTGATGTGTCGGTTGTCACCAACACCTGGGTAGAGATTTGTCTGAAAATGTAGCAAAACACAGGAAGGCAGGCTGTGTGATGACAGATAGATTCCTGTGGACATGAAGCACCTGCATCCAGCCTGCAGACGCGTTTTGCATTTTGTACAAGCTTGTAGATTCTCAATGTTCCCTCTACTGGAGTGAGCTGGGTGCCTATCAGCTTCATCATAGAACCTCAACAAATATAAGCACCTTGGGAATTTGTTCAACTGCTGGCAGTGCCCAAGGTACCAGTCCAAATCCTTCAGCAGCTGTATTTACTCACAAGTCTTTCTGTTCTATTCCACATGTCCTCCCCTTCCACCCAGCCCCATAGAGAGAACTAAAAAGAACAGAAGCCTAGTGATATGCTTGTAGCACACCACACTCATTCTTCAGTATTCTTCATTACTTAGATGGTCAATATGTAAGTACTTTTGTATGACGCCAGTGTCTTAAAGATGACTAAGTCAGGTCCTGAGGAGAGGGCTCCTTTGGTGAAGTGCTTTACCTGCAGGTGTGAGGATCTGATTTTTGGATGCCTAGGACCCATGTAAAAGCCAGTGTCACATGTCTGGAACCCTAGCACTGGGAGAGCAGAGGAAGATAACCCCCTGGAGTTCATTGGCCTACAAGCCTAGCAGATTTCAGGTTCCATGAAAACCTGTCCCAAAAAATTAAGGTGGAGAGCAGTTGAGGAAGAAGCCAACATCAGCTTCCAGCCTCCATGAGCATGAAAACCTGCATGCACAAATGCATATACCTAGACAAACACATAGCTGCAACATTCATGCACACACGAGTACACACACACACACACACACACACACACATCCCAGGCAGTCATGGTTTTAATAGCTATTAGGCATCTTATAGATATCAGACATTCATAGTACCAGACATGTAAATTCCAATGTTCCTTTTACTGATGGGCACACAGAAACCAGTCTCAATGATCTGTGTATACAACAAGGCAGTCACATTACTAAGACGCACATAAGTACGTTGCATCCGTAGCTTCACATTCTCCACTCATAGTGCAGAAGACACTGCCAACCTGGAAACATGGTGGACAGGAGGAGACAGAGGACATTTGGAGGTAGCTACATTTCTCTCCTGTCACTACCACTTGCTCTGTAAGTACCAGAACCCTGTTAGTTCAGCAAGCTCAGAATCCAGCAGCTTTAGCCTCTACACAATCACCTACTGCACCTTACATTGGCTGCCAACTCCTCCAGCCCTCTGGCAATTGTAGCATCATCTGCCCTGAGAAGATGCCTTACTCTCTTGCCACACCTACCACAGACTCAGACCTGTTCACCAAGCCTGATACGAAAAGTGACAGTCATAACAAGACACCTTGCAAGCTGGTCTGCACAGGTCAAAGGGCGCAGTGAAACACCATCTGTTAGCTGTGAACATGCCTCCTGTCACTTCTCTTTAGATTGACAGGCTGGTAGTGACCCGTGGCAGCTATGGCTCAGTACAGTGCCCCTGTGTCTGGCTGTCAAGCTTGGCAGGACTCTGGGGACCACACAGCCATTTCAGTGGTAGACGATTTCGGTCTCAGCGATCCCAAAGGTGGGCACAGAATAAAGGCAAGGGAAAACCCAAATGGAAAAATGCCACTGGTGTGTTATCCATCTCCACATCTGCATGGACTCAGGGCACCGCAGCAAAGCACACAGCCTGGGTCACTCGTCTGAATGCATAGCTGGAAGCAGGCAGGCCTGGATTCAGTCTTGATGCTTTCTCAAAAGATAATATGCTAGCATGACAGGTGCTGAAAGGCAGTGTGTATCATGATTTGAATATGCTTGGCCCAGGGAATGACACGATTAGAAGGTGTGGCCCTGTTCAAGTAGGTGTGTCACTGTGGGCTTTAAGACCCTCATCCTAGCTGCCTGGAAGCCAGTCTTCATCTAGCAGCCTACAGATAAAGATGTAGAACTCTCAGCTCCTCCTGCACTATGCCTGCCTGGATGCTGCTGTGTTCCTGCCTTGATGATAATGGACTGAACCTCTAAACCTGTAAGCCAGCCCCAATTAAATGTTGTTCTTATAAGAGCTCCCTTGGTCATGGTGTCACTTTACAGCAGCAAAACCATAACTAAGACAGTGTGGAAGCTGATGTCTAAGGTAGAGAAACTGATATGGTGAGGTTGTGAAAGGGCCTGCATCTGAATACAGAGTAGCACCCTCATGGTGGACCCACATAAGATAGTAAGAGAACTGGAAATCCTCTGCCCCCCTTTTCTTCTCCCCTTCCCTCCCTCCCTCCCTTCCCTCCCTCTCTCTCCTTCCCTTCCTTCCTTTTTCTGCACTGCTAGGGATGAAAGCCAAGTTCTTGCCTTGTACATGAAGGCAACTACTGTACCGTCCAACCATACTCCCAGCCTATACTTTCTTCCACGTCACTGATTCCTGTCATGTGACTCTGCTCTCAAAGCATAACCACCTTGCAAATGTCCTGGCTCCGTACGAATTTGGAGAAGATACATTCAAGCTATGACACAGATGCCAGGCCTTCTCTGGCTTTGCTCAAAGCCCGGAGGATTTTCAGTTGTGCATAACACACCAAAGTCAACACCACAGGCAAGGGTACGCTGCAGTACTGGCTACGGTGAGCTACAAGGAAGAGCCACTGGCAATCAAGCAACTTGCTTTCCCTGCCATGGAACCGCAAGCCAGAATAAATACTTCCTCCTTTACACTGTCATAGTGATTAGAAAAGGAATAAAACCAGGCCACTTGATCATCTATGGCCTAGCTTCTGGAGACCCATAATCCATGAAATGCCCCCTTCCTGGCTGACTGGACTGACTGCAACCTTCTTAATTTTTTTTCACATTTATGCATGTGGGAGGGGAGTCTCTCCTTTCACCACTTAGTTCCCAGGAATTGAACTCAGATCTCTAGTCTTGGCAGCATGCCCCTTTACCCACTGAGCCATCTTGCCAACCCTGATACCCTTAAACTATAGCTGTGCTGTTCCATTTTCTGGGAAGCCACCTCTTTGTGTATTTGAGTCACCACTACAATGAAAGCATATTAAATGAAGGAATCATTTTACACTTGTTAGCTTGATGCTTGATAAATAGGCCATCAATAAATTCTTAAATTGATTGAGTTCTCTTCATCCTGTAAGACATGGCTCAGATCCTATCACTTGCTTGGGGCCTCTGGGTCCCTTCATCCTTTGAACCGACTCTAGCATCTATGGGTCTTAGTATTTACTTAACAACAATCTGCCTGAGACATAATTCTTTTGTTCATTTCTTGCACTGCATAAGTTTCTCTCTTCCGTGAGTTTAAACTTTCCCTTTAGGGACCATGGGGTTTTCTTTTTTATCTTAATATCTAAAACCTAAAATAGGTCTCTCTTGCCTTATGCATTGATTTTGCTGGAGTGAATACAAATTGTTCATAAAACTAATTACAGAAAATTCTTATTCACCATTCGCCATTATCTTCCCTGGCATATAACATGTATATATGGGAATGTCATCTTGTCTCTCACATGTCACAGAAGCCAGCCTCTAAGATGGCCCTCCCTTTCTTTCCCCACTCATGCTCCAGGAAGTCCCCAGTCTCCTGCCACACTGAACATGCTGGCCTAAGTCGCCATCATGATGGCACACACGATGAGATAGAATATTGAGGCTAACTGGAGAACATCAGTGCAGCTCCTTGTTTCCTCCCATGACCTTTGCCTCAATATGTTCCAAGAGAAGCCAATACTGTTTCCTTCTGTTTGGTTTGCTTTTTGAGACAGGGTCTCTCTGTGTGGTCCTGGCTGTCCTGCAACTGCCTCCTAATGCTGGAATGGAAGGCAACTGCCAAGCCCAGGATAGCATTCTCTTTTTAATGTCCACGTCTACCATTGTTTCAAAAATATTTCCTTGCAAGACTCAAGCAGGGCCCCAGGGCTTCATGGTTAGCTCCTGCCTTCATCTTCCAGCCTCAACTCATAGCAGTCTTTCTGTTCTCCTAGTACCTTGTCATACTAGCTTTCTTACAGTTCCCTCTTACCTCTGAGCCTTTCCATGCACTGGTCCTATAACCTGGTTCATCCCTTTCAGTGTCCCCCTTCCCCCCGTCCCACAGCCTTTCCCCAGACTCCATCCTCATCCTAAAGATTTCAGTGTTAGAGTTAAGTTGCTGAGGAAACCCTTTATTGATACCCTCCTTCAGGAACGGTTCCTAGTCATGGGCTTACGGGAACCTTCTGCTTTTCCTTCTAGTTTTTACTGAGTAATTATTTAACTCACATTTCTTCCACACCCAACTGTGAGCAGAGTCACCCATGCTACACTTGCACCCCAAACAAAAGGAAGCTTGGCCAATGTCAGTGGCCAATAAAGTTCTCCCTGGGGCTCTGCCTTCCAAACTGTACCTGTCTATACCACACCTTTTAGCTCTTCAGTTAGTGGGGTACATGGATAGTTTCTATTGTATGTTTCTCATCTGGAACATCTTTGTATCTCCAACAGCTGCACGTGGAAAATACTGACAAATATTCATTTCATTTGTTCATTAATTGACTGAAAGACAGTTCAGCTAGAGCCTTCCTTAATTGGAGGAACATTCCAATTGCTTCTAGGAGCCGTCTTTCATATTGCTCCAAGTTTCCCATACTCCAGTGTTGTCACTGAGTATTCCCATAACTACAAGTACCTCTGGAAAGGGTAATGCACCAAATAATGACGTCCTACTGTGAGTGAACGTAACCACAACTAAAAGTCAGTTGCTCTACAAGAGCTCAAAAGACAAGAAATTCTAAAGGGAAAGAGAGTTCCATCAGCTTTCAGAGTCTCAGATCTTTCTCTGAAACATCATCCTTTCTTACTGTAAAATAAAAGTATTCAAAGTTAATTTTCTACCACAAAAACTTCCAGGATAATGGGATACAAGCATGGTCCTTTTTCTCATTCTGGTTTTTTCAAAACTTGCTTTCAACTAGGAGTATCTAGATTGAGGGGAACACAAGCTAATACAAATTAGAGGGATATCTGTGTGTGTGTGTGTGTGTGTGTGTGTGTGTTTCAGTGTGGTTACATTCAATCAAACCTTTGTAATCATTGTAAGTATGAACCCAGTTGCTTCAACATCACCCAATATGTGTAGAGTAGGAGGAGAAGAACATGGTTAGAATTTCTTACCTTGCCATGTTTTATACAGATATTAGGCCATATGAGACAGCTAGCCAGAGGTTCAACATGACCGAGTACCTCTGCATTCCCCAGCTCCTGGTCCAGCTTGTTCACGCTCCTCTGATTCCGCAGAGATGGCTTTCTGGTTTCTATTGATGAGCCAACTGTCTTGGTCAGACCCTTTTGTATTAATTTACTGTTGCTTCTCTTTAGCTCGGTAACACTCATCTTGCCATCTTCTCCCTCACTGATTGTCTTTATTACAGTGAGTCAGTAAACTCTGAGGCTTAAGTTTCTGCTATTATATCGTACACAGCCTATGTGTGGACCTGGGTCAGCCCCTGAAGACAGAGTATAGGAGACATCAAGCCCAGGCTTTCCACTTGGGTTCTGGAAGGGATACAAAAGACAAATAAATCATCAACTATCAGAGAACTGTGGTCATGAATGGCTGGGTGACCTGGGGCAGCAAGTCTGAGCAGCATTTGAGATGAGACTACAAGCTACTGACTAAAACTGGCCAAGGTCATTCATTTGTCCAGGGCATCAAACTGGTCCAGAAGCCATACGCCTATGGTAGGAGATGACAGCTCACCAGTGCAGCCCTTGTGGTGAGGATTTCAGGCCAGAAAGAGTTTAGATTTCATTCCACATGTAGTAGGAAGCCTTTGTAAGGCTGTAGCAGCATGGTACAACTGGGCCACTGGGAAGAATGTAGATTTTTGCTGATAGTGAGAGCAGAAGTCTGGAAGGAGACTGTACAGGATGCTGATGGGGAATTTGGGCTGAGTTGCAACTCAGCTTTTGGTCACCAGTAGAGTACGTACAAGCACACACACACACACACACACACACACACGCACACACACACACACACAGGTCACATTTCTTCAGACACAGTTCAGGCCTTTGGCAACACCCTAAACAAACAAGACAGCTGCCAGTGTTTTTCCAGACCTGTTCTCCCAAATACCACCTCTCTGTCATGGATGGATGGATGGATGGATGGATGGATGGATGGATGGATGGATGGTAAACAGAGGATTGGAAGGGATAAAATGAGACTCCTGGAAGCCAGTTTGTTCTTAGGGTTTCCCTTTACAACTGGAGAAATGTAACTTCCCTAATCAGAGATCACAAAATCAGAGGGATGAGCCTGACCCAGCTCCAGTGTCAGGCCACCGAGTCTACTGCCACCACTTGCTTCGCCACCCTCCGTTTTCTGATGTCTCACTGGGGTACCCCTCATGTCTCACTGGGGTACCCCTCATGTCTCACTGAGGTGCTGGGCTTCACATCTCAGTAGAAATAAAAGGAATAGACACAAGCACCGCACATAGTTTGTTGCTAGGCACAGCATAGACATGCTCGTCCCTATGTGAAAACCCACACATTTGCAGCACATTCAGACCAGATGTCTTTGTTGCCCTTCACTTGCATCTCAACCTCACCATGCCTGGGTGAGCCTTTGAAGCCCATCCAATCTTACAGAACTGCTTTTGTGAGCTAGACATCTCTGAGAAGTTCAATTGCGCTTGAGTCTAAAGTCATTTGCCATTCTCCTGTCCCCAGCACACAAGTCCCTGTGTGTTGATCTAACCAATTGGTAGTGTTTTCAGTCATACATCATGAGGCCAATGGCGCCTTAACGATGTATTACATTAATCTATCATCAAAGCCATGGCATTGTTATGATATATTACTTTAATACATCATTGGAGTGCCATAGCTTTAATGATGTATTACTCAAAACCATAGCAACAGCTAGAAAGATCAAGATAAGTTTTGTATTTTTTAAAACTTATTCTCGGTAAATATGATTTTTTTTTCTTAAGTTTCCACAGTAAGGTACGTGTTCAAAGGAGATATGAGGCTGTGGGTGCCGGTGATAGGTAGTGCCAGGCTGTTTCCTGGCTGACTTTCTGCTTACCACCTGAGTCTGTACCTGCTTCTAAGTCTATTTTAAAATACCTTATCCAGCCAGGCATGGTGGCTCATACCTTTAATCCTAAAATTTGGCCAACTAAGACAGGAGGATTGTTGTGAGTTCAAGGGTAACCCCGGGCTATTTATGGAAACTCTGTCTTAAAAAATAAACAGGAACTGGAGAGATGGCTGAGCAGTTATGAGTACTTCCTGCTCTTGCAGGGGACCCCGGTTTGGTTCCCAGCACCCCGTCACGATTAGCCATCTATAATTCCAGTTCTAGGGGATCTAACACCCTCTTGGCATCCATGGGCATGGTCCACATGCAGCACATATACATGTACACACAGAAGGAAGAAGAATCATAGATAAAATAATACATGATAGATACATATATATAATACATACATAGATGATAGTAGATGGTAGATAGATAGATGATAGATAGATAGATGATAGATAGATAGATGATAGATAGATGATAGATAGATAGATAGATAGATAGATAGATAGATAACTGACAGTAGGTGATAAAGATAGGTAGATAGATGATAAGTAATAGATATATAGGGATATTGATATATCTCACATCTTTTAACTGGCAGCCTTGAGCGTTCATTAATTTGGCACAATAAGAATTGGACAAGAAACAAGGATAGTAGAACTGAATCTACTGCAATAGTCAGAGTATTGGCATTAACTAGGAACTTTTTAGAGCACTTTTTGTGGTAAATCTTAACTGTTTGACCAGAGTGAATTTCCACTCAGAAATAGTTTGAATAGCAAACATGTATATTATAGAAACATACATGCACACACACACACATACACACACACACACACGCACACATACACACGGGGGTGGGGGGGACTGGTGTCAGGCAGTTGACCCCAAAGCAAGCCACCTTAACGAAGACCCTGAGGTTCTAATAACCATGGCTCTTTGAATTCAAGTTTTAGACATGGTTCTTAAGAACGTTTAGCAGCAGGCATGCTGAGGTACAGCTACAATCCTAGCGAAGGTGAGGTATGGACCGCAGGATCAGGCTAAAGCCAGCCTGGGGTACATGAAATCTTGTCAACGAAGAAGGGGGTTGGGGGACAAATAATAGTTGGTGGGATTGCATGCTTGAGAGACTGAGTCAAGAGGGTCTCGATCATGAGTTCAAGGCTGGCCTGGACCATGAGAACCTGTTTTAACCTAACAAAGAGCAGGTCCTGCTGATCACGCTTGTGGTATCAGCACACCAGAAACTGAAGCAAGAGAATCACAAGTCTGAGGGTAGCCTGAGCTACACATGGAAATCTGGGCTCAGAACCGAGTGCTAGGGATGTGGCTCAGTGGTACAGTGTTTGTCTAGTGTGTACAAGGCCCAGGGTTCCATTCCAGTACTGCATATAAATAAATACTATAGAAATAAGTGCAGAGTCAGAGTGATTTAGAGAAAAGTCATCTATTTCCAGAAAGAAGTAAGAGCGTATTTTCTGGAGTCTCTGAGAAATAGCCTTGTTTCTCAGTGTGGATCTCACTGCAGAGCTTAGCATCACCAAGTCAGAGTTACTACCCAGCACCCACACTGTGATAGTCAGCGTATCTTTCTTACCCGTCCATGTACAGCTCAGGGCCTTTTGAATACCTCTCAGGGCAGGAAAGCCTTTCCTTATCTCATTGCCTGATTTGGGAATTGAATTCTCCCTCTCTTTCTCTCTTCATCTAGGTTGAAGGGCGGCTGTGAGGGAGCCAGCTGCCGGATAGAGGCTAGAGGAGGCGAGAAGTGATGACTCAGCACACAGCGATTCCGGCCTTTGCTCAAGTTCAAAGATCAGTTCAGTCGCGATCAGCACATAGAGAGAAAAGTGCCAGGGAAGGGCTGAGAAGATTCACAGAGAAGAGGGAGAACAGCAAAGACCCTCCGATCAGGAACGTGAGGCTTGCAGTAAGGTTGGGCTGGAGGAAGTTAAAGTGCCAAATGTTCCCACAGTTTGCTCTTGCAGAGAAGAGAAAGACAGCCTGCTTGCTTACTCGCCACAATAAACCTGGGGCCCCAGTGGTCTTCAGAGGACTACAGGGTACTGAGCGGCTCCCAGAGCTAGGCAACAACTTCCGCGGAACTCATTACTGCACTTAGTGACCAGTCCATGGAAAGGAGCCACACTCTCTTTGTCTTCAGCACTTGGCCCAAATGCTGCTGCTTTAAAAACCACAGCCTAACCCCCTCTTCCAGGAAGCCTTCTTGCCTTCCCAAGCCAGTGCACGGCTCCTCCGCTTCTGATCCCTTGCAACTGATGGCCCTTTCACTTATTTCTCTTGCCTGTTTGTATTATCATCTTTCTACGATTCGTCCAATAACTTCAACTTCAGGAACATTGGAGAGCTAGTGTAGATAGTTCAGACCGTGAGGCACTTGCCATGCAAGTACCAAGACCTGAGTCTGATTCTCAGCACACACACACACACACACACACACACACACACACACACACCCTGTGGGGACAAAGAACCTCCTCTAGGGAAGATTAGAAGTACAAGGGATGAAAGCATGGGCCAAAAGAGAAAGCCCCTAACATACCACACACTGCTTTTGCTAAACACCTTTTATAAGGTAGCTGCTTACCTCACGGTGCCCATAAAGTCAGAACAGATTTTATCAGCCTACTCACTGTAAAGACTGAAGACATTCCCGTCACCATTGTGAATATTTATATGGGTCTGAGCTTTATGGACAAACTGGCTGTTTCAGTTAGGGGCAAAGATAAAGGCGAGGGCATCAGGTGAAGCACTGAAGCTTGTCCTTCAAATGAACTTATAAAATAAGATATTTGTTTCAGAACTTCTGTAGAGACAACTACAACACACTGGAGAGCACTCTGGTGGAGATGGGCAAATGCCATCTGTGTGGCACTCGGGATATCTGGTTCTGCAGACCCAGATTTATTGGCCAAAGCCTTCTTACAGAGCTGTGTCTAAAAGGCCATTCCCAACCCTCTCTTATATTGGCTAAGACCTGTTTCTCTCAACAGCAAACCTGGATCTAAATCCGAATGTCACTCTTAACATTTCTGTTGAAGTTTCCTTGAAAATCTTCACTTGGTTTTGGCTGTAATTCAGTGCTGTTTAGTCCCAAAGATGCAAATGGAATACGAAGCATCTTCTGTGTCTACCCCATTGCACTCAACTGAATAGACATATTTGGGTTTAGAGAATCTCAGATTTGATTGGTGGAAAAGTCAATCAGGACCTCATGGGGAAAGGTGATTGAGTAATCCGGTAGAATGTTCTCTGAAATTTTGGTGCTCCATTTAAACCAGGTGTATTGTGACACGAACATGACTTTCCTAGAGTGGAAGGATCTGTCCCCACCTTCACCCAATACTTATGACAAGTAGAAAGGAATATTCTGGTACTTGGCATAACCTATGCCAAGATCACTGATGAGGCAATGTGAAGAAGTGGTTTCCTTTCATGTCAGTGTCTTAGTCTCAGTTTACAAGGTACTTAGTAAAACTAACTACTATAAAACTATAAAGAAAAGAAGGAGGGGGAGGAGGAGGTAGAGGAAGAAGAGGAGGAGGGAGAGGAGGAGGAGGAGGAGGAGGAGGAGAAGAAGAAGAAGAAGAAGAAGAAGAAGAAGAAGAAGAAGAAGAAGAAGCCCCTTTCCTGCCTAATCACTCATCTTTGTGCTTTGAAAACTACATCCTCCCAACACGGCATCCTTGCAAAGCCATCTCCCAGAGAGCCAATGACTGCAAAGTATAGGTTAACAGAAAACTACACGCCATGAGTTACCAGTATAGAAAACACATACAAGTGTGTCTGCTGTTCTAAGTCCCGCATGGAATGCTCTCCTTCCTGCCTTGGCTAACTCAAAACTGCACAGGAACACTAGACAGGAACAACACCCGTGAAAACTTCCCTTCCGGCCAGGGTCAGGATACAGCATTTTTACTTCATATACAATGAACAGATTCCTTTCCTTTTTCACTTTCCAATAATGGTGTGTGGGGTGGGAGAAACAGCAGGACTCCGCACTTCCGAAATTTCCCCGTTGGCGCATTCATTAGGTAGAACAAAGTGATTTCCACGTGACATTTTTCAGAGGCCAAATACTTCTCCCCAGGAAAAGAAAGATGTGGCCAGGCGTTATAGCTTCCCTGGTGACTCTAGTATCCTCTTGCCCTTCCTTCCTGCCCTTTCCTGCCCGTGCCACATCCTTTGTTACCAAGATAGCTTGTTTACAAAATTGAGGATCAGTTACTGAAAACAAGTGGCTGGTGCTTTACCTGGGGTGTGATCCAGAAGCTAACACAAGCATTGAGAAGGAAGCCAGAAACTGTGGCCTGTTCTCAGCCTTGGCTTCTACTATTGAGAAAATCTGAACTCATAAAATTGTCTCTTGGATACAAGAATTTCTCTAGAGTAGAAGTTTTACTATGCAAACTAAAGATGTTTTGAATTTAATTTCTCTCTTGATATTCTCCCATAATGTTGTAAGTTATTGAAAATGCATCCACATATTACTTTACTAAGGACAATCGGCACATCCCATAAAAACCCCGAGTCCCTTACTGTTCACTCGGTTCACAATGCGCAAGGCCATCTCCAAACCGCTCGGCCAACCTTTGAGTCCTGACCCTTGCTTCTCCCCTGAACACACACTCTCTCTCCACCTTGGCCAGGCCAGGGACTTCAAATCAAGCTATGCTTCCTCCAGAAAGCCTCCCATGATGTCCACCCCTTGGTAAATTGTTCTTGCTTTTCCTCTGCAATTCCCGAAGTCCCAGGCAGTTTCCCTTATAAGAGCATTTGTCACCTGGCAGTGAAAATGGCTACTTCTCTAACTTCCTCCTAAGAGCAGGGTTCCACAGGGACACTCTAAACACCTGGTCATGCTTGCCATAGATGGCACAGAGTAACTGAATGTTACCTCTGAGGTAAACATCTTGAAAAGGCATGGAAAGCCATCAGGGCTTCATCCACTTCAACAGCTGAATACTAACTCACCTTCCCTCAGCCACACGTTCCAGGTCACCTATTCTCTCCGTTCTTTGAACAGTCTCAGTTCCTTCCCACACAAAATTTCATCCTTTGCGTCTACATGGGACCAAACGCTCCCAGTCATTGAGGTTTTGAGATTCACCCTCAGTGCCACACACCCAGAGAGACCTCATCTGACTGTTCAGTCTGAATGAACTACCTGAGCATTCAGTGACATTTGATAAGCAACATTTCTAGGTGTGGCTCAGATTACCATCAAATCTTGTCACTCCCTATCATCAGAATCTCAGCAGAGAGGAATGGAGACCATGCTTGTCTTCTCTGTGTTCCCAGAGCTGCAGCCTTGAGTGGTAGAATAGGTGCTGAATGGAATACAGACATGAATGATTGAAAAATCTAGGTCAACCACCAGCCAATACACAGAAAGTGAGAGACCTTAGAACACTCATCCTTAAACGGGGAATCAGGGATGCTGCCATCAAAGCCCTCCTCTGGGGCTCAGGGAACCCTGCAGAAGAGGAGACAGAGACAGTGTAGGAGCTAGAGGGGATGGAGGACACCAAGGAAACAAGGCCTTCTAAATTCAACAACACTGACACATGTGTGAGCTCACTGAGACTGAGGCAGTGCGAACAGGGCCTGCACAGGTCTGCACCAGATGGGGTCCTAGAGCTGAAAGAAGTGGACACATACTCTCATCTCTAGCCCAGAAACAATCTCCAACTGATAACCACTTGTGAATGAAAATGTAGTTTCAGCCAACAGAGTCTCACTGGGGAAAAAAAATTACTCAAGGGTAGGCTGCATGTCCAGCAGAGGATGGCTAACATAAAATAAACTCAATAATATGTCTAGAGGTTCCCTGTCTTATAATGTTATGTTAGGGCTTTTTTAATATCATATTTTATTCTTATTTTTAATTAATTTATTTAATTTCCTATGCATTTGGTGTTCTGCCTGTATATATGTCTGTGTGAGGATGTCAGGTCCCAGGAACGAAAGTAACAGACAATTGTGAGCTGCCATGTGGTTGCTGGGGATTGAACCCAAGATCTCTGAAAGAGCAGCCAGGGCTCTTAACCACTGAGCCATCTCTCCAGCCCCTTAGTTTTATTTTATTTATGCTTTTATTTATTCACTTTTCATTCTTTCTGCTCTCTGGTCCTTTGCATACATATTACGTTTTTCAGTTTAGTGTTTCTGTGGGATTCCTGAGTGTGCAAACAAATGGGTCTCGGTCTAAATCAGTTTCTTGTACCTTTTCTTGGGCTCCTTTCCTTCTGGTTTTTGTTTAGTCCTATTCTAATCTGTTAGCTTTTGTTTTACTATATTTTATTTTATTATTATTCCTTAGAAGCCTGTTCGTTTTCTAATGAGAAACAGAGCGGGAATTAATTGAGATGGGAAGGGGGGTGAGGAGGAACTGGGAGGAGTAGAGGGAGGAGAAACCGTAATCAATCAGGATATATTGTGTAAGAAAAAAACCTATTCTCAATAAATTGAAAAAAAAGAAAAATCTGAGTTAAAACTTACCATGAAAACATTCAAGAAATGCTTCGTGATCAGCTCGGGAAATCACTGGGTAGACAGTACTTGGTGACAGAACAGTTACTCCTTTTGTGCTTGTAGTAGGATAAGGAGAAGTGTCCCCCATTGTCTCAAGCATTTGAACACTTAGCTCCCAGCTGGTGCTGCTATTTGTGGATGTTAAGGCATGCAACTTTGCTGGAGGAAGTTCTAGACATCTCCTTTTTACCAGATCCATTCCTCCACTCTCAGCTGTATAAGATGATGCCTTCTATGTATCACAGTCTGCTGTGGGAATTCTCTTTGAATTTCCTGACTGGGGAATGCAAAGAGCACTGTGTTAGTTAATTTTCTGTTACTTTGATAAAACACCATAAACAAGTGTTTAAATCAGTGTTCTGTTGCTATGTAGAGACACCATGATCAAAGCAACTCTTACAAAAAGAAAGCATTTAATTGATTGGCTTACTTACAGTTTCAGAGACTTAGTACATCACTGTCATGGAAGGCAGCATGGTGGCACACAGGTAGAAATGGTGCTGAAGAAATAGCTGAGAGTTCTACACCCGGATCCACAAGCAACAGGAAGAGGCACTGGGACTGGGTTGGGCTTTTAAAACCCCAAAGTCTACTGACATTGACACACTTCCTCCAACAAGTTCACACCCACTCTAAGAAGGCCATGCCTCCTAGTCCCTCTCAAGTAGTGCCACTTCCTGATGACCAAGCACTCAATCAAAAAAGCATGGCTACAGGCACATGTAACCCCTATAAAGTGGGTACAGAGACGGGAAGGATCACTCAGCCTCACTGGCCACCAGCTTAGCTCCAGGTTCAGTAAAGACCCTGTGTTGAGAAGATAAGGTAGAGGATGATACAGTAGGGCATCCAAATTCCTCTGCTGTCTTCACGCCTATATGCATACCTCTCTCTCTCTCTCTCTCTCTCTCTCTCTCTCTCTCTCTCTCTCTCTCTCTCTC
>NW_021604679.1:2877212-2910015 GCF_004785775.1 Grammomys surdaster
AAAAATCAAGACAGGAATTAACTATGGAGCTGGAGCGATGGCTTGGTAGTTATACTGTTCTTACAGAGGACCAGGGTTTGGTTTCCTGCACCCACACAGTGGCTCACAAACATTCTCCAGTTCCAAAGGATCAAACGTCTTCTTCTGACCTCCTGTGCACCAAGCACATACTTGGTGCAGAACACTCATACTAATAAAATATATCTAATAATAAATCTAATAAAAATGTTAAGAGAATTGACTATAACTAAGGATTGACCTGAGAATATTAGAAGTTATTTACAGCTTCTTGTTTGTTTGTTTGTTTGTTTGTTTGAGACAGGGTTTCTCTGTGTAGCCCTGGCTGTCCTGGAACTCACTCTGTAGACCAGGCTGGCCTCAAACTCAGAAATCCACCTACCTCTGCCTCCCAAGTGCTGGGATTAAAGGCGTGCGCCACTGCCCAGCTATTTACAGCTTCTAACACTTAAAAAGTGAATAAAATTATTTTGAAATTGTTAAGATAAATAGATAGATGATAGATAGATAGATAGATAGATAGATAGATAGATAGATAGATAGATAAAATTTTGAAAAAAGCTCCTGAGTCTGCAATCACCAAACCAGACAAATCCTAACACTAATGTTTAAAACAAGCAATTGGGAGAAAGATAAAGTATACTGATAAAAGACAGCAAGCCCATGCTCCTATGCTAGGATTCAAGGTTTTCTCAAGAAGAGAGTCAACAAATATCTTGGCAGTGAGTTGGGGAAGTCAAATTTAGTTACAGCAGTATTATCATAGACAGGAACTGGCCCAGTAGGCTAGTCTTCTCAAACAACTCCGCGTATCTTGATGTGCCCCCTGAAGGGAATACAATTTTTCTCTGCCTTTGACTGGCCTTGAATAGGATGCTTTTTTTTTATGATAGATAAAACATGTGTGCTGATGCGTCACACAGTGTGAGCGTGATCCTCCAAGGGTTTAAGCGTTTAGTCGTTCTATGGCCAGCACAGACTCATCCCCTTTCTGATGAAGCTATGTTTATAAATATGGCTGATTGTGGAGGATTTCCTGAGATACTGAGACGTCTCTGCTTTATAATCAGTCAGTCACATAACACAGAATCACCACAGTTCATAAAGAACTAAGGAAAAGGACACAGAGAGGATGATGGTCTCTAATATTCTGAATGTAAATAGTTCCGAGCTGCTGATAATGGGGAAAGCTTGCTATAACAAGGACTGTCTGGAAGAGCTCTGTGTAGCTGCATGACTAAAGAGGAAACAGCTTGGGATACTGTGCTAGAGCCTGAACATGCTCTACAGATCATAAGAGTTTGATTAATAAATACATTTCTTCCCAGGAAAGAGGTGCCTCAGTCCTAATCAAATAAATAGGCGTTACACTGCACAGGTCCAGAGCCTCTAAGTGTTTGGAGTTTGTTTTGTTTGTTCCCCACCATTTATATTGGATGTACTAAACCTCCTTGCCTTTTTATTACATGTTTACTGCAATCACACCATATATCAAGTATGCTACAGGGAGACCTAGTGTCAGATTAATACAATCTTCCCAACTTTAATCTTGTGCTCTTTTATAAATCAGAATGCAATATACTGAGTCTCTATCCCTTACTATGAAGCAGAAATATTTCCCTTCGTATGATAATTACAACACAAGCTACAAATAAACATTTGGAATTATGAAATCAAAACTATAGAATCAAAATTATTAAGATGCAATCATTCTCAATTAGGCTAGCTACTTCTCTTCTTCAAATTAGCCTGTAAGATTTTTTTGTTTTACATAGTCTGTACTTTTGTGATCCAAATATTTGAGTGACACTTGGTGCCAAGGATACCCGTGGCTAGTTCATAGGAGAAAGTGAGAGACTGGGATAGTATGTGTCTAAGTCAGGATTTCTATTCCTACACAAACCTCACGACCAAGAAGCAAGTTGGGGGGTAAGGGGGAAGGGTTTATTCAGCTTTCACTTCCACATTGCTGCTGTTCATCACCAAAGGAAGTCAGGACTGGAACTCAAGCAGGTCAGGAAGCAGGAGCTGATGCAGAGGCCATGGAGGGATGTTTCTTACTGCCTTGTTTCCCCTGGCTTGCTCAGCTTGCTTTCTTATAGAACCCAAGACTACCAGCCCAGGGATGGCACCACCCACAATGGGCCCTCCCTGCTTGATCACTAATTGAGAAAATGCCTTACAGCTGGATCTTATGGCGGCACTTCCTCAACTGAAGCTCCTTTCTCGTGATAACTTCAGCTTTTTTCTAATTGACACAAAACCAGCCAGTACAGTGCGTCATATTCTTTTCGTTAAGAGGTACTTTTGAAAACATCCATAGAATCTGAAAGAAACACAGGATTTACAAAAATGACCTCACATAATTCAAATTGAAAGGATTAATTGGGTTTGGGGGGGGGCATAATCAGAAGGGGAAAACAAGACATCCTTCTGTTGAGACAAAATAGTAACAGATTCTCACCACAGAGTCTAACCTAGACTATCTACATCTGATGTTTTGGTAAAGTGCACCAAATCAACCAAAGAGCACAGGGATGAGATGGCTCAGATGCAGCTTCAAGGAACCCTCTTTATAGCTGAGGTGATTACATAGGTTCCCAGAAACCTCTTCCATCCAGAAAAGCAAAACTTCCAGCTTCAGGACTTTATTTTCTTAGCTTGTCTGTTATCTTAGGCTACAAGCAGTCCTTAGAACAACAACATAGCAATATGTTATTTAAATTCAGTGACGAACAAGTTCATCATACTCTCTTAAAGTGTTAGAAGGGGCAAAGGAATGATGAAAAGCCCCATGTGACTACAAGGTAGCATGATATAAAATGATGGGGGAGGGTCATTAATAATTAATAATGCAAAGCAACCATCACTAACTCCATACTTGGCCAAAACTAAAAACAATCCTAAATTCTGAACAAAAGTGTTGGCAAATAAGTAGCCAGATTAAAAATGGTATTAATGCCGGGCAGTGGTGGCACATGCCTTTAATCCCAGCACTTGGGAAGCAGAGGCAGGTGGATTTCTGAGTTCGAGCCAGCTTGGTCTACAGAGTGAGTTCCAGGACAGCCAGGGTTATACAGAGAAACCCTGTCTCAAAAAAAGAAAAAAGAAAAAAAGAAATGGTGTTAATATGAGTTTATATACCCCAAACCCTGGATGGAAATGAAGTTGTCATCCACCTGTCTGGTTGACCAGGTTTATTTTACAAAGGTTGTTCAATTATGCTCTAAGTAGCATATATAAGTTAACATTATCTCCCCTTGGATAATGATAGCATTTTGCATGTGCTAAGTAAAACAGGAATTAACAAAATTCCAATGGCTTACTAAGATGATAAATAGTGGGCCAGTTTAAGGAAGAGTTCTCCAGGGTGTGCGGAAAAACCTGCCGCTGAAGGCGAGCTCGCAGGATGTGGAGCACTGAGCAGGCATAAACAGGAAACCCAGCAGCTTGCGCTGGGACTGACAGACAGGCTTGGAATGGCTTCTATGAAGAGGGCACAGGGTTTGACCCTTGGCAAAGACAGAAGTGCTTGTGTTTGTTACATTTTATTTTCACATCTGTGCCATCCCTGTCCTCAAAATCCAAAGCCCTCTGAGACCTCTATGAAAAGTACCAGACACAAAACAACCACAAAATTAACTTCATAGTGGAAATAACAGAGGTCTGAGTGGTATTTTCATTCCCCACCCCACCCCTCCCCCATGCTACCTTGAAGAACTGCTGTCAGGACAGAGATTCAAACTCTAACAAGGGTATTTGTCCCGAAGAAGGCTGTTCCAGGCCTTGTATAGGATATGAGCATCTTTGTACACAGGGACGCCATACACCTTTCTAGGACAATGTATTTTTCTTTAAACTTAAACATAAGAGCCAAAACTTTGAATCTCAGATGCTAAACACAAGGAAGATCAGCATCCCTGCAAAAGATAGGAGATCGGAACCTGCTCTTAGCAAGTTTATGAAAATGGCCCATGCATCACAACTGTGACAATAAAAATGCCCCGGTGTAGTAGATAGAGAGCAGTCCAATTTGACGGTGCTCACAAAGCATTTGCGCTAATCCTTCACTGGGGACATTTCATATCCGTGAGATTCGGCTCTGAGTCGTGCCGCATGGCATTGCTCAGTCCCGTCATGATCGCACCTCAGCACAAAGGCTGTTTCTGCAGAAGACGAGGTCAACCAATCATGATTCCTCACATGACTTCATTTACTCAGTACGTGATCACTCCTTTTTTAAAAAGCTTCATTAAAAACTTAATTTATGGTAATTTAAATGACACAACAATGATGAAATTTTTGGTTTGGTTTTGGTTTTGTTTTGTTTTTTCCCCAAGATAAAATTTCTCTGTGAAGCCCTGGCTGTCCTGTAATTTGTTTAGTAGATCAGGCTGACTTTGAACTCACAGAAATCCACTTGCCTCTGCCTCTCAAGTACTAGGATTAAAAGAGTGTGCCACCACCAACACCTGGCCCCCCCCAAAAAAATTACTTTTACACACATAAAAATCAAGCCAAAGGTGTCATAAAATGCTGTCTCAATAAATCTGCTTACATAGAAAATAATTAATTAAGCATACATTTGTAAGAGGGTTTTTTTTTTCTGCTTTTACTAGTCCTTAAATTTTAGGACAAATGAATAAGTAGTATGCTATTAGTATTTTATTTGCTAAAATATATTATCATGGGAGAAAGTCTACTGATTAAAAACTGAATACAAGGATAGTTTTCTAGATTCTTCTTTAGTTATCAGAAATGTGGAGACCCTTTATGTTAGTCTTGTTATCAGCGGCTAAAAACAAACCTTTAACAATAGGGTCTGTGCATCTGGAATGAATAAGGATGTGCCATAACGAGGTCAAAGGAAGAAGACAGCAAAGCGTGGGGTTCTCACTTATGTATATTAATCCTGAATAGACAGGACCTGATATCACGGTGCCTCGGAGGAAGAAAACAAAGTCATTACCACGCAAGCATCCCCAGTGAGGAGCCAACGAGACTCAGAGGCTCTGTCTGCAGAAGGAGATAGCAGCCTAATCCATCCATCCATTCATCCATCCATGACACGCCCCCATCAGAGGAGGGGTCTGCTTTCTGTTTAATACTGGTTGTGGAGCATAGACTTATAATCAAGGATCGTTAAGGCAGAATGGGGGCAAGTCGCCATCCTTCACTTGGCTAACTAATTATCCTCCTTCGTCTTCCCCTAGCACTAAGTGCCCTAGCTCAGTGCAACAGGAGTTTATAAAGGGTTGCTCTTGGCTGGGGAGAGAGCCGAGCACCTCAGCCGTGACACAATATAAACTTCACTACATGAAATCCTGGAAGATGGTGTAAACAGCTTTTAATAGCAGCGAACATTTGCCCCCTTTGTTTAGACCATCTGGATGTCCCATTGTGTTCAGTCAACACTCAGTGCCGCTGCCGGGTGACAGTTGATATATGTTAAGTACAAGCAAAGTGCCCCAGCCCACTCTGGGGACCTTAAAGGGAACTTTTCAGTGTTTTGTGGAATATTCTGTCAGATCGCCGAGTCGCCTGCATCCTTAATGGCTGTGTGCCAAAGTCCTCTGGCCTTTATTATTATTATTATTAATATTATCAAAGGAGAGTTTTGCTTTGACTGTTTGAAAGGTTAGGAAAACTATGCCAAAGTTCTTCCAGGCAGCCTGGAGAGCTTGGGCTGACAGGAATCATTTTCAATATGGAGGAATGAATAAAGAACTCTTGGGATCCTAGGAGATTGCAGGCTTTGCTTGTTTAACATGCAGAATGACTGACAAACAAGCCATTAAAACTCCACCACAGAAAGCCTCGCTGTAAGCATAGGCAGCTGGCTCTCAGAAAAGGAAAGATTATTCCGGAGTGCGTGTCCTCACCTGCACAGCCCCTGCACGAGGCTCAGGCGCTGTGCACATGCGCGTTTGCTTTCTCATGCAAAGTGGCCTCGCTGCTCATCCTGAGGTGGCATGCCTCGGACTTAGTCAACTGAGAAAGGCTACTACAAAAGGGGAGTACCAACTAGATGAATGGTACAATGTACAAAGATTACCCAAGCAGAGTTGGTACCCTGAACTGAATGAAAGAAAGGGCTTAGAAATCTGCCTAGGCTCTCTCAGCAGCTGGTTCTGGAGCATCTGTGACTTGCTTAACAATGTGCTTCTAGACTCTTCCCACCCACGAGTGTCACTGCTGCCTGGGTAACTCTGGGTGAGTCTTCCCTCTGGAAAGCAGCCAGAGAGGGAGCACGGAGTGCTGGAGATGAAACCGCAGCCCTGGTGTTTTGTTATGTCGTCTTACAAAATGGTTGAGTAGACAGAATTTCACTTTGCTATCAAAGATGTAGAAACTGGATAAAGAATGTGAAGCAACGTGATCTCAGATGGGTGCCCTGAACAGAGGCATACTGAGCCTTCGGAAGCTGGAGTCCTGCCAAATCTCAACAGACAGCAGAAATGGGAGGCTGAAATTCTGTTTGTGAAGCCTCTAAGACACGGGTCGTCAGCACCTCCACCATTCCCTCACTTTCCTTGTCTTGAGTACTTTAAACAGATAAAGAAAAGCCTGCAGAAGAGGCTGAGTGAGGGGTGAAAGACGCGGATCTGGTAGGTGGAGCTACAATCATGTTGGATTTCTTCTGATGAATCAATGTACACACAGAATAAATAGTCCAATACAGCCACAGCTCAGCACACGCTGGCTTGGAGCTGGAACTGAAATTCTGACCATGTGAGGCTGTTAGACTAGCAAATAACATCTTACAATAAGTTCGAGGCCAGCCTGGTCTACAGAGAGAATTTCAGGACACCCAGGGCTACACAGAGAAACCCTGTCTCAAACAAACAAACTTACAATTGTATTTTTTAAAAATATGCAGCTGAGGGTCAACCACAGTGGCAGTGTGCTCATCTAGTGTGCTTGAAGTCCTGGATTCAATTCCTACCACAGTAAAAAAAAAAAAATGTTATTTAATAGATAAATAATTTACTTTGAAGGAGAAATCTGTATGCTCTATTGAACAAATTCTACCAAAAAGTCTAAGTACCATGTGTGGCTTAGTTAACATAAAGTACCATGTGTGGCTTAGTTAACATGAAAGCAAGCTTCTAATATGTGCCTTAATCACGTCATCTTTTATTGCAGAATTAAAGAAACCCTATTCAATAGTTCAAAAGACAACACAAAGAAAATCATTAGAAATGTATTCTTTATTATACCCAATGAATAAAATCAGTATGTGTGTCATCATGTAACTGAAGGAATGATTTTCAAGATAATCATGAAAGTGCCCAGAACAGCAGTTGTCACTTTACAGAAATAAATGTTCATTGAATGAATAAAAGACCTCTTAGAGGATCCCAGAGAACTACACAACAGAAATTCTGACTTTTAGCAAACATCAAATACAATTGTCCCAGAAATTACACTGTAAGTTTCTAACCAAAGAAACAACAGACAGTTAAGGGGTTTTTTTTGTTGTTTTTGTTTTTTGCTTTGTTTTGTTTGTTTTTTTTTAAAGTGGCTCCCTTTCATCAGAACTTAACAGATTTCAAAGGACAGCACAGAAAATTGGACTAAATTGTCACTGATGCCTAAAGCCTTTTTACATTTATTTATTTTAGAGGATGGGGCATGCACATGCCGCTCTGTACACTCCTGCAGAGATCCAGAGATGACTCTCAGGAGTCGATTTTCTTCTTCCACCACGTAGGTCCCAGGGATTGAACCCAGCTCATCAGGCTTGGCACTGTTACCTTTACCCAGGGAGCCAGCTCCCTGGCAACTGGCTTCTGTTGTGTAACCCATCGTCTTTAGTTCTCGTTCTTCTTCTGTGATGGATGATGGTATGGGTGCGTCTATATTATTCACCATTTCATTGAAAATAGCCTATCTTTCTCCCCTTTTCAGAAATAAAACACAATTTAAAGCATATTGTCCTGAGAAGGAACTATAGTGAATTCTTAGAATTGTACTTTTCCCTTCATGTTTACTTCTATCAAACTAAGTGGTACCCAAAATAATATATGCCATATGATGGGTTTGAGCAAACCGTGTGTGTGGTATGTTGTGCCCAAAGACAGCCACCACATCTGCCATTCTTCAAGCTCAGTGCTCCTCCATTCAGGTGACTAGGTGAATGGCTCCTTCCCTTGAACCCAAGAACCTTCCTTACCCTGTTTCAGCCAACGGTGCAGAATCAGTATGACTTCCAGGGATGGAATTGCTCCTGTCATACTTCTGCTTACTCATGCAGAACCTTCCCTGTTAGAGCCCCACCATCAACCTGGAGTGACCCACACCACCTGCGACCCTGGCCATGACTAGCCCATGCTCCATATCTCTGGTAGAGTCCCTAATGATAGTGCCAGCCGTCAGAGCGTTGAGCTGAACACAGGTTCTCCAGGGTTCCTCCTCCGCTCCAGGTCATCTGCCACACGGGGCAGAGATGAGCACCAATCAGGCCGCAGGATGACCAACCAACCATCCTTCTGATAGACCACAGTTTTGCAGAACAGAGAGCAGAGATAGTATCTAGGATTATTTCCAGCACTCTTCAAAGGAATGTGTATGCTAATAAATTCATAATACATTGCTTAAGTGGTTGGTAAGTGTAATTACTACTTATAGGACTTAAAAGCTATAGGTCATTTCAAAACTAAAACATGTGGTGTGAATGCCCTGTTTCCATCTGCAAAATGAAAAGGACAGTTTATTTTTCCTATGCCTTCTAAAAACTAAATATGATATAGATCCTATGAAATGACAACATGGCTTCAAATCATTAGGCCTAAAGATATAACAATATCAGCTGGGTAAACTCGACCAGAGAGTCATTTTTTTAAAAAATGATAAGACATTGTTCCTAGGACCTAAAACTCAGTTATTGATCAGATGAAAGAATACAGACAGAAAAACATTTGTAAACCATCAATCATCCTTCAGAGAAGTTCAGCTCCTGATGCACACACGCAAACTTACCATTTCAAAGTCTAGCAGTTAGCTTCAGTTAGATACATGCTCAGAACATTGTAAATAATACATTTATAAATTCATTAATCCTTTTTAAAATTCCAGACTAATGAAAAATAGTGCATGTTTAAACAGCTACTTTGGCAGCAGGGGACTGGATTAGATGACCTCTTATAACCCTTTCAGGGCCGGCGAATCTGCAGAAGACAAGCTGCCCTGTTACCCATAGACACCAGATCACAGAGGACTCAAACAGCTAATTTCACTTATTTAAATTCCATGCTTGATACAAAAATGAAAAGACCCGCTTTGATGCCCGTGTTAATGAACTACTAATTCAATAATATTTCATAATACTATCGGTGTAAAGATTACTACTTTCGCAAATGCTTGAATGTTGTTTGCCTCTGGGTTTACAAATTACTACTGAGTATTTCTAATTTTTCAAATGCAGGCATCTTCGAAGAGTCCCAAGAAAAAGTGCAATTATAAATCAAGAGAACGCAAATCTCCAAGAGAGCGTATTACTAAGTAATCATATTTTATGCAGGTTCCAAAAATAACGGGTAAAAACATTTCTTAATCACATTGAAGATATATTACGAAGGGTTTTTTTTTTTTAATCCTACTAAGGAGGATTTGTTTTAAGTGTTAAGTGGAATCATATTAATATTCATGACCTCATCTGCATAACATTGGGAAATGCCTTATTTGACTCCTCAATTTTCTGTATATGTGTTTAAATATTTGCTATTTCGAAAGCAAAAACATCAGCCCACTAATCTCTCAGAAAACTGAAACAAAACGTAAAGAGGAAACTTTGGTCAGATGGAATCTCGGGAGCAAGCCAATGATTCAAACCATCGGAACCCTAACCCGTAATGTCACCTAGCTTTTTAAAAAAGTATAGATGCTAATTCTGCTGATGAAGATATTGTCTCCCCCTCTTGTGCCCTGTTCATTATGCAAGGCTGCAGATTATGAAGGGTGGATGTGAGATCCCGGCCATCTAATGATCTCCCACACCTGCTCATCTGGTACAATTTTAATTAACACTCCAAGGAGGTTTGTCAAGAGTAATCAAAAACATTGTCGCTTATAAAGCTGTGGCAAGAAATCAATAGTTTTCATCAGAAAAGGTAAAGGCTAGCATAACTGAGCCATTTAATTGCTTCATTCCAATAAACAAAAACTGCACATTTTAATGACCTGATTCGGGAGATCAATATCCAACCGCATATTGCATTAAACAGCAACATGTGGTGGGATATTCCGAATCATTTCCATCCCGCAAGCCGCATTGGTCTTCTCTATTTCATCCCGAGCGGCAATAGGCTGCTGCGCCTCCGAGGTGCTATGATTTATTTCAAACGAGTGACCTCTAGGGCCGTAAGACTAGAACGGGTGACTAGTTCTCAATGGTAAGCTACTGGCACTTGACAAAGAGCCTGCGGCAGAATGAATTTACTTCTCTTTTCCTCAGTCATCAACAGGCTCTGCCCTGACCCCCGTTCTGACTCCTATAACAAGAGCTCCTGTCTCCGCGTGAAAAATTTACTGTCGCCTCTACTTCTCATTGAGCTGGAGTGAGGACTTCTGTCACCTTCAGTGAGCTGAGTCCAGAGATTTAACTAAACAACAGTTCCAATTTAAAAACCACCTAAGTGTGTTCCCCGTAAAGCGGGTAGCGTTCGTAGGCATCTGTTTCCAAATGGCACAATTGTCTACAAAGTGAAATCTTTGCGCTACGTTTAATTCAGAGCAACATCGAGGCCCCAAAACTCGCTTATTGATGTGGTGCCATGAAGGGCGTGAAGCACTCATTAATACTGCAGACTTGGAGAGCTATGTGTTTATTACTGGTGGCCATTAGAAGCCTGAAGAAGATGGGGTACTTAAGTCATTTTGAAGGTTACTTGAAAATAGAAATTCCAACTAACCAATGAAAAATATTGTCCCTGATAAGTATAGGCTGAATCCCTCCATGTTCAGCCACAGAAATACAAAAGCATGCAAGACACAATAAAGACATCAGATTAAACAAGGTAAGCCTGCTAACACCTGTGGTGTCTGCAGCGGCTTGTTTAGAATCTATTGTTAAAAGCACTTTCAACTTGAAACAAGTCCAAATAGTAACTGTCAGTGTATTATGTGGTCCACAGAAAGAAAAAAAAAAAAGCATAAGCCCACATTTGTTTAATGCACCTGATTTTAACAATCAACTTAAAATAATTAAGCAGTCAGGACAAATGCTTCTGAACCCCCACATCAACTGCGAGGCAATTAAAAGGCTGGCATTTGATGGTTTATTCCGTCCTACTGTCTGTTGCCTTCCGCAAAATTTCCACTCCCTCTTTAATTTTCAATCCCTCTGCCCTCCCTGCTTCACAGCTCCTGGCTATTGGCTTTTATAATCTGTCCCTTGGGAGTGAGGAGTTATTACCCCTGTCGATGGAAGAGAAAGGGATGTTATTCCCTTGTCACCCTCACCGGCTCCAGCAGATTCCAGCCGCTGATGGATAGCCTTCATTGGGGAAAGGCGAATACAGCACGGTTAGTCCTCCGGCTTGTCAGATCCGTCTACCTGTGCCACCCGTATTACTTACTGGAGTCACAGTGACACTCCTTGTCCCCGGAGTTGACAGAAAAACCCTACAGTCAATACTGCACAAGGGCATTCTGCCACTATGGAGGAAATGTCACAACACTGTCCAAGTGCCATAGCAAAGGGGACTCTCGGGCTCCTGTGCCTTCATGTCCTAGACACAAAAGCAGGTGGAAGTGCTGGAGCAAACCCCTTCAGAATCAGGCCTTTGAAGGTAAACATTGGGATGAGGGGAAACCTGAGAAAACTGACTAAAGGTAGGTGGAGATAGGCTGACAGCTCTGGGAGATGCCCAACTGTCTGCTCTTGTAATTCTGCATCCTTTGATCCCTCTCGATACGGTCCACAATTGTGTCACGACCTAGAAACATGGAAACTTCTACCTGAGTCTTAGTTAGCAGGTGCATACGTTTATGCTCTGTGTTATCCAAGATTTGAATAAGTGTTTCAGCTAATTGCCAAAACAATTATAATGTTTTCCATTGCCAGAAAATCTCAGTGTCTAGAATGAAGTGGTGAGTTCCCATCCTAAGAGATGGGCTTTTTCAGGGGAAGATACAGCAGGCTCTTCATTCTTTCTGCTTGCGGCTTACACCTCACCTCCTCTGCCTTCACCTAAGGCAGGTAACCAATGGGCATCAAGAGGTCACTGCACGTGGTACCCAGGCAGAATTGCCTGCTAAGTGAAACCTCAGGCCCTGCTGAGTCAGCGCTGCTCACCACACGTAGTGAAGTAAGTGGAGAGTCTCATCACATGACCCTATCAATGGAAAGAAACTAACAACAGCAACCACACACTTCTGGGCCTGCACCATGGATAATTTTCTTTCTGTGTAAGTTAGCTGTAGGTACAGGTCTCAAACACTCATCCAATGCTTAGAGCCAAATGTCTCGAGTATTCATATCCTAGGAGAACCAAGCCAGCAGTGCCTGGTGAGACGATATCAAGAGACACCAATAATTACTCCATTTATTCCAACTCCTTGGTTTAAGAAAAGGTCATTAAGAGCCACACAGGTAGGTTCAGGCTGGGTGATCAAATTAATTACCAAATGACTGGCTTTCTGAGCTTTGTCGATGCCAGAGTTATGGCTAACTGAGCTGAGTCTGACACTGTAAGACCCTACAACATGCATTAAAAATAGGAGAAAGGAATGGGAGCCAAATGACAGAGTTCTAGCACATTCCTTTTGTACTCCCATGGTGCACACACTTGATTCTAGGAACTACTAGTGGCTGGTCTAGAATAAAGCAGCCAGACATGGAGGGCGGGTGATATAAGGAAAGGGAGAGAGAATTTCTTTGCCACCTGTTTTATTAATGAATAGAGAGGCATCTATCTGCCTCAAATTCTTCTTCTTCTTTAAATTATTTTTTTAAAGATTTATTTTTAAGCACATTGAAGCTTTGCCTGCATGTATGTCTGTGTGAGGATGTCAGACTCCCCTGGAATTGGAGTTATAGACGGTTGTAAGCTGCTATGTGGGTGCTGGAAATTGAACCTGGGTCCTCTGGAAGATCAGTCAGTGCTCTTAACCGCTGAACCACCCCCGCAGCTCCCTGAAACTCTTGTGAGAGCCTAGGCTTGGTACTGATGTCACTTCCACAGGGCGGGCGCGGCCTTAGCATGCTGATGGTAACATTTCAGTGGAATTCACAATCCTGAATGAATTCCTGAGTGCCCTGCTGTCTCCCAAGAGACCAGGGAAGAAAGGAACACGAAAGGGCTGCCATGCATGGACAACGGGTTGGCCTTTGCTTGAAATGCTCTCTGAAGTAAGTTTTAAATTGCAGGGGAGACATTTTCAATAACGGAATAGTCATTGTAAAGACCTTCTTCCTCAACCCTCATGGCCAATCCCTCTCTCACACAGTTTTTACTTTTATGAGGAGAGCCCTAGGAGGGCTAGTAATGTCACACAGCACAGACAACACCCAAGTGCTTACACCCAGTGATCGCACTAGAGTGTCTCATGCAGAGGCTACACCCCACTTCTGTCTGTCCCCATCCCCTTCATTCCCTATCCCTACCGTTCAAGCCCCACCCACCAAGCCCCTGGAAGGTCAATAGTTCCAGAATCTTCAGAAGTGTCAGGTTCCTTACAGCCTCCTTTCTAAGACATGAGTCAGAAAGACACAGAAACAAGCCCTCTCCTCCAGGATGGTGACTTGGATTCCAGAGTCACACTCTGTAATGCCACCCACAACTGTAATTCAAATTTTCTCAAGTTTTCGATGAGTGAAATTTTGCTGTGTTTTAGTATATAAAAAAAAAAAAAAATGCATGAAGCAACTATTGACTGCTGAAAGAATTAGCCTCTCCCAAGGATGAACCCCCTTATTGGCTGTCTAATACAGAGTAACCAGCTTTGAAACCATATACACAGAAACAATAAAAACATGTGCAGCTGGTTCTGTTTATATATATTTGTGCATAACAAATATAATCAAAGAAAAAGAAGCCATCAACTTGAAGGTGGGGACCATGGGAGGGATTTGAGGAAAGAAAACTGGCGGAGGCTGGCAGGAGGAAAGTGAGGGGGAACTGGAGTCATTCTATTTCAATTAAAAACATGTATATGTAAAATTATTGATGATATAATTTATGCTCTAAATGCAGTGTTTATTTTACACTATCAATCCATCTCAATTTGAATTTTAATCTCCGTTAGAAGTAGTTAATTGTGGAGGCTGGAGAGATGGCTCAGTGGTTATGAGCACTGACTGCTCTTCCAGAGGTCCTGAGTTCAATTCCCAGCAACCACATGGTGGCTCACAACCATCTGTAATGGGATCCGATGCCCTCTTCTGGTGTGTCTGAAAAAAAGCTACAGTGTACTCATCTACATTGAATAAATTTTAAAAAAAAAAAGTAGTTAATTGTGTCAGCACCCCGCTGTAACCTCAAGATTTAGGAGTTAAAGCAAGAAGTAGGAGAATCAACATTTTGAAGCCAGACTGGGAAACAAGACACAGCCCCAAAAAGAAAAAGAAAACAAAAAAAGAAAATAGAAAAGAAAAGGAAAACAAGTCAGAGAGATAAAGAATACGTATCATTTAAAGTTGAAAATGTAAATTCACAGACTTTAAAGCTTTTTAATAATAGACTTGTATCAGTTGTTTAAAAGAATTGTTTATGTGTATATGTATGCCTGAGTGTATGTATGCACACCAAGAGCATGCAATGGCCCAAAAGAAAGCCTCAGACTCCCTTAAACTGGAGTTACATCTGTTGTGAGTTTCCTCATGTGGCTTCTAGGAATTGAAAAGGTCCTCAGGCAGAACAAGAAGGGCTCTTAACCCTCTAACCCCTAAGCCATTTCTCTGGCCAAAGTTATCAGTTATTTCATGTAAATTTAAATTAATTAAAATATAAAATTCGTCCAGGTAGTGGTGGTGGTGGCATACACTTTTAATCAAAGTACTTGGGAAGCAAATGCAGGTGATCTCTGAGTTCGAGGCCAGCCTGATCTACAGAGAAGGACAGCTAGAACTACACAGAGAAACCCTGACTTAGAAAACCAAAAACAACAAATGAAAAATTTTAAATTCAGTTTCCTAGTCATAACGTTATAAGTACCCAGTGGCCTTCTGTGACTTGTGACTTCTGAGGGAATGAGGCAGCCATAGAGGAGCGTGTAGCATGTTGGAGACCTGTGAGCAGCTTCAATCCTCTTGGAGACTTTGGGATACCTTCAGTCCAAGCCAGTGTCTTATGTGGCTAGCTCTCTGTGAGGAATTAGAGTCGCCATAGGGATGGATTCCATTATCCCCTTGTAAACCATGTCTCAGAGTAGGATTAGGAGTCAGGAATGTGATGCTAGGGACTAAGGGACTTGTTACACCCTGTCCTGCTTGCTTGCTTCCTCCCTGTCTGCCCTCAGACCACCTAGAGCTGTCTGAGGAAGGAGATCCTGGAAACCATCCCTCTACTTGGCCAACTAACACAAAAAGGGGGGAGGGGCCTGTGGGGCATTGCCTTGATTATTGACTAAAGTGGGAGATTTCAGCCCATTGTGGGCAGTGCTACCCCTGAGCAGGTGGTCCCGAATCATATAAGAGACCAGGCTAAGCCATGGATAGCAAGCCAGTCAGCAACACTGCACGCTGGCTTGTGCAACAGTTCCTGACTCCAGGTTCCAGCCTTGAGTTCCTGCCCCGACTTCCCTCAATGATGGGCTACAACTGTAAGCTGAAAGAACCCCTTCCTTCCCAATCGCTTTTGGTCATGGTGTTTGCCACAGCAACAAAAAACAAACCAATGCACCTAGCATCATGATACCATCTACCATGGAATCCTCTCCAAGACTGGCAGATTTATGCCGTGGACACGCCAGAACGATGAACAAAATAGACCTTTCTTCTTTGTAAGCTTATCTCAGCTCAGTTAGTTCACTACAGTCATAGAAAACAGATCAATACACTGATACACAATCCCAGAGCAGCATTCTGGTTCCCCTGAATACTTCAAAATTATGAAGCTTACAAGGAGGCCTCTGAGACCCACCCACAGTCACTAGCTATTGATCACTCCATTTCCCCCCACACACACACTCTAACCGCAAGATGACGTCATACACTCTGTTATTGCCTGTCTGGTTATTTGTGTCCACTTTCTTCAAAAGGATGTAAGAGCTAGGAGGGCGGTGACCTTGCCTTGTTCACTGATGAATCCCCAGAACTAGAACAGTGCCTGAAGCTAACCTGTCTCTCACTCAGTGCATGTGTGATAATAGGCAATGAGTGAATGGGCAGTTGATGCACGAGCTGAGAGCTACTTCTCTTTTCGTTGTAAAATAACCTATAGTTAGGGGCTGGAGAGATGACTCAACAGTTAAGAGCACTTGCTGCTCTTGCAGAGGACCCGGGTTTGATTCTCTGCACTCACATGGAAGCTCACACAGTGTCTGTAAATCCAGTTCCAGGTCATCTAACTCCCTCTTGTGGCTCCCATGGGTATTACATGCATGTGCTGTGCAGACATACATGCTGCAAATTACCTGTGGTGGCTTCAATGAGAATGGCCTCCACGGCCACACGCCTATAATTCCAGCACTTGGGAGGCAGAGGCAGGCGGCTTTCTGAGTTCGAGGCCAGCCTGGTCTACAGAGAATGGCCTCCACGGGCTCATATATTTGAATCCCTGGTCCCCAGTTGGTAGAACTGTTTGGGAAGGATTAGGAGGTGTGGTCTTGTAGAAAAGTGTGTCACTGGACTTTGAGGCTTCAAATGCCCATGACATCCCCAGCTGGCTGTCTATCTTCTCTCTTCTCTCTCCCTCTCTCCTCCCCCACCCCTAGAGTCTTACTACGGAGGTCACCACTATACACATCTATTCATGTCACTGCTATCCCCTGCCAGGCTAGCCCTGAATTCTCAATCCTCCTGCCTCTGCCTCCCAAGTGCTAAGATTAAAAGCACGTGCCTCCACACCTAGCTTCCAAGTCAGCTTTTAAAGCCCTCAATCAGCATCATACGGAATTAAATGAATGCATTTTTATTTATTTATTTATTTATTTATTTATTTATTTATTTAATATATGCAAGTACACTGTCACTGTCTTCAGACACCAGAAGAGAGCATCAGATCTCATTGCAGATGGTTGTGAGCCACCATGTGGTTGCTGGGAATTGAACTCAGGACCTCTGGAAAAGCAGTCAATGCTCTTTAACCTCTGAGCCATCTCTCCAGCCCCAAATGAAAACATTTATGATTGGCATTAATGTTGACATTACTCATTCACATGTTTGAGGACTGAACCCAGACTTATATCTCCATAGCAAGCCTTCAGACTCCTCAGCTTGGCCCGGCACTCACTGGACTCCATGCAAGGGATTTTACCTCAATTTGTAACCACACATTTGTGTCTCTCATTAGCCACAAGATCAGGGCTGACACTCAACATTCGTGTACCCATGATGACCTTTATAAATGGTGAATGTGACAGTTTATAAAATGGCTAGGCTACTTTAATATGTAATGTTGCTATGTGTTTTTATACCATGTCTAAAGTTCATGTCGAGAAGCCCAGGGGCAACAGCAGATTACGTCAGCTTATGCACAGCAAATGAACAACACAACAAACTGCCCAAACTCAGTATTCCATGGCAAAACAAGGACTGAGTCCAAGACTAACCCTCTGTGCTTCTGTACTGTAGTGCACATGTCCTGTTTAGGACATGGGCTGGGGAGAAGCTTGCTCCACATGTCTCTGGTCCACACCAGACCTGGGACACTCACAGCTCAGTGTAAGTCCCTGGAGCCAAAGACCCCCTTCTTGTGTGCAACGATCTGATGTCCCCAGCTCATGGGTACATCTCCCACCAGGCATTTGATCAAAACAAGTCACATGAACACTCCCAAAGTCTAGGACAGTGTATCTTAGGCTTCCTACTCTTAACCTATTTGTCCTGGACAGGTTTTTTTGTTTTGTTTTGTTGTTGTTGTTGTTTTGTGTTTTGGGTTTGTTTTTTTTTTTTTTTTTTTTTTGGTTTTTCGAGATGGGGTTTCTCTGTGTAGCCCTGGATGTCCTGGAACTCACTCTGTAGACCAGGCTGCCCTCGAACTCAGAAATCCACCTGCCTCTGCCTCCCAAGTGCTGGGATTAAAGGCATGTGCCACCGCTGCCCGGCTGCCCTGGACATTCTTATGTGACCCAGGTATAAATTAAATGTTGGCTGAATGCTTAATACTATGGGATGAGAGGCATCCTCTGGGTTGTGTCACCGGTTTAAGAAACTGAAGTTCAGCTGAGTGTGGTGGTACACGCCTTTAGTCCCAGCACAAGTCTAGCCTGTACTACATAATGAAAACCTGGCTCGGGCTGGAGAGATGGCTCAGCGGTTAAGAGCACTGACTGCTCTTCCAGAGGTCCTGAGTTCAAATCCCAGCAACCACATGGTGGCTCACAACCATCCATAATGAGATTCGATGCCCTCTTATGGTGTGTCTGAAGACAGCTACAGTGTACTCATAAATAAAATAAATAAATAAATCTTTAAAAAAAGAAAAGAAAACCTGGCTCAAAAGAAGAAAAAAGAAAGTGGAAAGGAGTAGGAGGAAGGAAAAAAAGAAGGAAGGAGGAAGAAGAAGAAAGGAAGAAAGGAGGAGAGGTAGGAAGAGGAAAAGGAGGAGGGAGAAGAAGGAGAAGAAGGGGAGGAGGAGGAAGGAAGGAGAGAAGGAAGGGAAGAAGGAAGGAGGAGGAAGAAGAAAGGAAGAAAGGAGAGGTAGGAGAAGGAAGAGGAAAAAGGAGGAGGAAGAAGAAGAGGAGAAAGAAGAGAAGGAGGAGGAGGAAAAAGAAAGAAGAAGAAGAAGCTGCTGCCACAGACAGTTGTAGTACTCGCCCTTAATCCCCAGCGCTAGGGAGACAAAAGCAAGTGAATCTCTGAGTTCAAGGCCAGCCTGGTCTACAGAGACAGTTCCAGGACAGCCAGGACTACACAGAGAAACCAAGTATTAAAAAAAAAATCTAAGGGGCGCGGGGAGGAAAGCAGACAAGCAATGAAATAAAAAAGGAAGATGGAAAAGAAAACAGACCTGGGGTTCCAGGCTTACAGCGGGAAGGCAAAGAGGGGATATTTGCTGAAGACTAATCTCAGCTCTCACAGACAGTCACGCCCGCAGAGCGATGGCATCAAAGGTAAATGAGAAGCCAGTGCCCACTGCCAGCCTGGGGAGACCGCTACAATTATGAAGTCACTGTGAATAAAGAAAACAAACAACGGTGTTCAATGTAAGCCCGGAATTCAACGTCACAAATAAGAGGAACCACTGAAATTGATTTATAATTGAGATGCTTCTTACTCCAGCAACTCCACAGCATGTGCAGGGGTGAGGAACAGCTGGGATTTATTTGCTGTGCAAATGCATTAGAAAGAGGCCGCCTAGCATGGCAGCAAACAGTGCAGAAGCAAGCAGGTGTGGGGGGGGGGGGGGGGGGGGGAGCTGGAGGGAGGGGTTGATACAGAAACTGGACTGAGAGAGGAGCTGTGAGGAGCTGTGAGTGCACCGAGGCAAGAGGATTAATTTTTGTTTTTTTGGTTTGGTCTGGTTTGGTTTGGTTTTTTGGGTTGTTTTGTTTTGGTTTGGTTTGGTTTGGTTTGGTTTGGTTTGGTTTTTTGGTTTTTTCGAGACAGAGTTTCTCTGTGTAGCCTTGGCTGTCCTGGAACTTACTCTGTAGACCAGACATTTCTGGCCTCAAACTCAGAAATCCACCTGCCTCTGCCTCCCAAGTGCTGGGATTGCGCCACCACTGCCCGGCTAAAGGCAAATTCTTAGCAGCCAGGTTTGAACTTCTTCTTGTCCTGTTACTGTTCAGTTCAAATAGAAGAGATTATTTCAAAGCTTTCGTATGACTCCACAATAAATATCCAATCACTTCTCCTGCTTACCCCTCACCATAACAAGTGTAAGCCTTACCATGTCGGGCCCTAAGGGAAACTCTTCCAGGGTTTCCAGAGGCTCCCTTCGGTGGCTCTCTAGAGCTTTCTCGGCCTGTCTGCCAGCCCTCTTCTCTCAGCTGCTCCCTTCACGGTCCCTGTGCTCTGTCTTTACAGATGGCGGAGTTTAACTCACCCTCCTGGTCTCTCGGGTTCCACACTTGCCCCTGTCCCTCCTTGGCTGTTCTTCACTCTTTTCCGCTGACACCTCATCTCCTGGAGCCCAACCGCACCGTCTGGAGTCCTCTTCCTCTTCCCCATCGAACATGAAGCCCAGGACACCATTGTGTCCTCAGTCCCCTGGCACATAGGCGGGACCCCAGAATATTTACCGAATGAAGTTCAAGGTCGAAAGGCACCTACAAGTACCAACTAACCCGGGGTAACCTTGTCCGCTCACTGCACAAACAGCACACACACACAGGCTCATTTTCAGTGTGCCAGCTTAAAATCAGAGCGCTTTTCTCTGTTTCTGCCATTTTTGTCCTTATATTTCCCAAAGGCTGCTAACTCTAACACCAGGGAATTGTCTCTACCAAAGAAATAGTCACACACACACACACACACACACGCACGCACGCACGCACACGCACGCACGCACACACATCATCACTGAAGGTAGTGAAATGCACCGTGTCTCAGGCACCAGTAACAGACACTTCACTTCTGACTCTAATTGTTCAAGTGGCAGCACTGCCATCAGCACTTCCAGAGCCAAGAAGTCCTCTTCCACTCACACTGCTCATTTCTCACTCTGCTCACTACTGCTCACTGCTCACACTGCTCACTACAGCTCACTACTGCTCGCTGCTCACACTACTCAGACTGCTCACTACTGCTCACTACTGCTCACTACCGCTCACTGCTCACTGTTGCTTACACTGCTAACTGCTCACACTACTCACTATTGCTCATACTGCTCACTGTTCACACTGCTCACTACTGCTCACTGCTCACACTCCTCACTGCTCACACTGCTAACTGTTCACATTGCTCACTACTGCTCATGGCTCACTGTTCACTACTGCTCACACTGCTCATACTGCTCACACTGCTCATTATTGCTCACTGTTCACACTGCTCACTGCTCACTGCTCACACTACTCACTGCTCACTACTGTTCACACTGCTCACTGCTCTCACCGCTCACACTGCTTACTGCTCACTACTCACTACTGCTCACTACTCACTACTGCCCACACTGCTCATACTGCTTACACTGCTCACTCCTCACACTGTTCACACTGATCACTGCTTGCACTGCTCACACTGCTCACTACTGTCCACTACTGTCCACTGCTCACACTGCTCACTGGCTACTCACACTAGTCATCACTCACACCAGTCATCACTCAGAGTGGACACTTACCATTCACACTGGGCACTGACTGCTCACACTGGTCTCTGTTCACACTGGTCACCACTCACACTGCTCACCACTCACACTAGTCATCACTCACACTGGTCACCAACTGCTCACACTAGTCCCCACTCATACTGGTCAGTGACCATTCACAGTGGTCACTGACTGCTCACACTGGTCACTGCTCACACTGGTCATCACTCACACTGCTCATTGCTCACACTGGTCATTGCTCACACTGATGGCTGTACACACTTCCCAAGTGCCACTAACCATAGTCTTACAAGCAAACTATTATGGAGCACAGAGTTCAGGGGGACTAGGCATAAGTAGCAAGTAACACAGTCCTTTAGATTCCAGTTTATGCCAACCCCCAGATCAACACAAGCATGTTCCCATGATCCTATCTGCAGAACAGGGTGCCACAAATGTCACATCCACATCCACAAGTGTTTAAAGTAGTGAGATTTTAAAGGTAAGCATAACAATAGCTCATGTTGCAGGTACATGTTTAACACCCCCCCACACAACAATCACCATTGGCATCCTCGTTTTGTTTATAGGGAAACTGAGGTACAGAGAGATTAAGCAAAATGCTTAAGCTCACATAGCTACCACTTGATGAGGTCAGATGGAAGGAGGCACTGAGACAGTCAGGCTTAGCAGCAAGTGCTTCACCCACTGAACCATCCCGCTGGTCCGAAGTGGTAAGGTTTTAAATAATAATTTCACATTAGACTTGCAAGCACTTCCACACTGCCCATGTGGATAGCGCTAATTCTCTGCAAATGAAGAGGTAAATTGGGTATGATCATCATTCTCCTTCCCCTTTGACCACTGGCTTTGGTGAAAGTAGAAGCATCTCAATGTGGCCATCAGAATTCAGGTCAGATCCTCGCAGACCCGACGAGGAGCATCTGGAGGTAGACGCATGAGCACTGCACTTTCTATGCCCCCCTTTCAAAGACTGTTCCTTCAGCTTCCGGCCATCAGGGACACAAATTCAGCAGCATGAGGCCACATGCACCCCTGTGCACTCCAGCTCTGGGGTCAGAGTCAGTAATGGGCTCTGCTGATGACTTTGTCACTGAGCAAACCCTGGGAAGCTGATGCTCTCTGTTTAAAAGAAGAAAATTTTTATATAATATTTTCACTGTTAGCATTCTCAAAATAGATACTTAAAGCATATGTGAGGTCAGCAGGACGGTCCAGCAGGTAAAGGCACTTGTTGCCAAGCCTAAGAACCTGAGTTCAAACCCGGAACACAGGTGATAGAAGGATGGAATCTACTTATACAGTTGGTCCTGTAACCATATACACAGACACATGTGCACACACACACACACACACACACACAAATGTTACAATAAGTAAATAATAAACACAGCAGATATGTTTTGGTACTTGAAAGTTCTTAATCATAAAAGAAATTTGACCATCAGTGAAAATGTACAATCTGAGTGAAGAATGCCTGCCTCTCCCAAGGTCAGCTGAACTAATCACAGTGTACAGTGCTCACAATGCACCAGAATCACAGTGTGCCCTGCTCACAGTGTACAGTGCTCACAGTGCTCCATGTGGACAGTGTGCACTGTTCTCAGTGTACAGTGCTCACAATGCACCAGAATCACAGTGTGCCCTGCTCTCAGTGTACAGTGCCCACAGTGCTCCATGTGGACAGTGTGCACTGCTCACAGCATGCAGTGCTCACAGGCACTATGCTCACAGTGTGCAGTGCTCATAGTGTACAGTGTCCATAATACACTGTGCTCACAGTATACAGTGTTCAGTGCAGGCAGTGGTCACAGTACACTATGCTCACAGTGTGCAGTGCTCAGAGCATGCAGTACCCACTGTGTACCATGCTCACAGCATGCAGTGCCCACAGTGTACCAAGCTCATAATGCATAGTGCTCATTGTGTAGTGCTCATAGTGCCCCATGCTCACACTGTGCAGTACACATAGTGCACCACTGTGCAGTGCACACTGTATACAGTACTCAGTGCACTGAGCACCCACTGCACCATGCCCACAGTGCTGGTGCATCACAAGTGATATATTAGAGTCCACAAGGCCTCTCCGACACTAAGCTTCCATTACCCTCTGGTGCTAAAGAGGAGTTAAAGACATAAGTTCAAAGCCTGAAGACTCCAGTTCCATCTCCCAACACCAATTACATTTATCAAATGATTTTCATCCTTTAAGTAAAGGCCTGGAGGTAAACAGATGTGTTCCTTTAAACTAGGCAATGTCGCCGCTGTGTCCTTACAGATAACCATGACAGAAATAATAACACCTTCAACAGAGGGTGTGCGGATAACCTTGCCATAACTCCATGTTCTCCTGAGGGGTCTGTGAGACAACAGGTTGGATTTAGATAGTGATGACTTATCTAAAAAATGGATGGACAACAAATACCTCAGGCGATTCTCCATAAATATCATTTCCTCTGCGAGCCTCAGAAGGTATTAATGGCAGGGAGCTTAACGCTGCATCTCCCAGTAAGAAGCTGGAAGGCATGTAGGTGCACAGTGGTAAACAGCCAGAGAGACTGGACGAATCTGGGAGACTTTAACAAGGCTCACCTTCCGTCTCAGTCGCCACAGTAACCATTTTCTCCCTTTAATTTTAGTAACCAGCTGATGCATAACTTACTGTAAGATAGGCATGCCACCGACAGGGAGCACTGAAAATGAAACACACACATAGCACGGGCTCTTGAGGGTTGCAAATAACATCAGATGGGATTTGACACTTGAGGGTCGCACCAAACACTTTATAAGTAAGGGTAGTATTTCACCCTATTTGTATTTGTTTGCCTCCTCCTCCTCCTCCTCCTCCTCCTCCTCCTCCTCCTCCTCCTCTTCTTCTTCTTCTTCTTCTTCTTCTTCTTCTTCTTCTCTCATTTGATAGTCAAGAGAGCCAATTTCCAAAGATGGACACTATAGACAGTAGTTCAGTCAGTTACCAGGCTTTGTGACCCACTCCTATAATCTCAGCTCTAGGGAAGCTGAGATAGGAGGATTGCTAGTTTGGGGCCCATCCTAATGTACAGTGATACCTGTATGGGAAAAAAGAGTGTATTCAAAAATACAATTCTAGTTGTATTATTGAAGTCACTATGTAAAACAGGCTGGGCTCATCCCAAGATAAATGTCCCTTTTTTTTTTAAGATTTATTTATTTATTATATATGAATACACTGTAGCTGTCTTCAGACACACCAGAAGAGGGCATCAGATCTCATTACAGATGGTTGTGAGCCACCATGTGGTTGCTGGGATTTGAACTCAGGACCTCTGGAAGTGCAGTCAGTGCTCTTAACCACTGAGCCATCTCTCCAGCCCGATAAATGTCCCTTTATCTTAGCTTGTCTTTGTTGTCAGCCCCTGGTCTACTTCTCCTTAAAGAAAGACCCTAACTTTTGTTTCCTTTTCTCACTTGTAATTTTCATCTGGAGAAATGAAACATGAAGTCACAACCAACAGCCACACCAATGTCTGTGAACCATACAATTAATTCTGTGATTGGGCAGAGGAGAGCTGTACCCTACAATGATCACGACATGTAAATCTGGACACAGCTAACTTCCACATGCGTAGAGCAGGGGAGCATTGATTTTTTTCCCTCATGCAAATCTGAAACCCTGACTATCTGAAGTAGATAGGCAGGTACTGCAATAGGAGTTACGGGTCGTCTGTGTTAAGTTAACAATGCATAGTGTAATGTCTACAGCAAGCCCCAGAACACACACATACAAGGCACAGTCAAGCCCTCGGAAGAGGAGGTGAAACAGAATATTAAAAATGTTTACCCAGGGGCTGGAGAGATGGCTCAGCAGTTAAGAGTACTGGCTGCTCTTCCAGAGGTCCTGAGTTCAATTCCCAGCAACCACATGGTGGCTCACAACCATCTGTAATGGGATCTGATGCCGTCTTTTGGTCTGTCTACAGTGTACTCACAAATATAAAATAAATAAATCTTTAAAAAAAAATTATATAACAAAAAAAAGTTTACCTAAAAGAAGGCAAAAAAAAGTAGAAGAAATTTTTAAAAAACTGTAGCAAATATGAAGCAAAGATGGTTGGTAGGTGTGTACTTGGTCATAATAAACATCCAGTTAAAATGGCAGAGAAAGCATGAGAAAGATGTCAGCTAACAGCACTGCTGTCTAACAGCTTTGGATACAGAATACGTCCTTTTCGAAACTTTGTCTAACTTTAACTTTCTAAACACAGTCTCTGCATATAGTTCTAGTTGTACTGGAGTTGCTATGTAAGACAGGCTGGACTCAGACTCAAAGAGATCCTCCTGCCTCTGCCTCCCGAGGGCTAGGATTAAAGACATGTGCTGCCACAACCTTTAAACTTTTGAAAGATGTATTTATTCTTTTTGTGTATATCTGTGAGAGTTTAAGCACACCACATGCATGCAAGATCCAGGAGTACCCCAGAAGTCAGCAGAGACTGTAAACGCTGATCTGTGTATGGAGGCCGCTGTTCGGAATTCCATCCCTTGACAGGAAGAGGCAGGAGGGTAAAGAGTTCAAGGTCATCTGCGACTACGTTGCAAGTTCAAGACCTGCCTGAACTACATGAGTATTAAAAATAATTAAAAAATAATTAATTATAAAAGTACTACAATCGCCGGGCAGTGGTGGTGCACGCCTTTAATCCCAGCACTTGGGAGGCAGAGGCAGGCGGATTTCTGAGTTCAAGGCCAGCCTGGTCTACAGAATGAGTTCCAGGACAGCCAGGGCTACACAGAGAAACCCTGACTCGTAAAACAAACAAACAAACAAAAAAAACAAAAAGAAAAAAATACTACAATTAATACTAAAATTAATAGTAATTAATTAAATTAGTAGTAATTTTAATATTAATTCATTATTAAAAATTACAGAATGAGTGGATCTACCCAGTCCAACTACTACCTCTTTTGTATTTTTCATTCTTGGAAACTGCTAGAACAGATACCCTAAACTGTACACTTTTTTTTTTTAAGATTTATTTATTTTATTTATGAGTACACTGTAGCTATCTTCAGACACACCAGAAGAGGGCATCGAATCTCATTATGGATGGTTGTGAGCCACCATGTGGTTGCTGGGATTTGAACTCAGGACCTCTGGAAGAGCAGTCAGTGCTCTTAACCACTGAGTCATCTCTCCAGCCCCAACTGTACACTTTAGAATAGAAAATTGATGCTTCTCTATCTTCAGGCATGGCCCAAGATCGCTCACTCCATCAATATCAGTGGTATTCCTTTACCGTTCTGCACCACTACCTCACCACAGGGGGCGCTGCCTCACGCCTCTCTTCCCTCACAGTCTTGTCCAGGATGGGTCCCTCCGCTCCCTGGCTGCCTGAAACCTTTCTTCCACTCAGGCTAGGACTGTCCACATCTCTTAAGGTAAAAGCTCAGTCTTTGCGTAAAAGATATTTTTTTTCTTTTATTGTTATTTTTAGGCATACCCCCTTTCCTCTGCTCACCGGCCCAACATAGAATGGCTGACTTCTGACTCGAGGTCCCCCACCCCCCACAACACAACATTCCTCTCTCTCTCACCGCACACCAGGCAACTCCCTGAAGACTACCAATTGAGAGTTCTGCAATTCACTCTCTAACACTAAAGATGTGGAATTAAAGGCAGCGCTCATCTGCCAAGGGCTCAATCTCACAGGACTTTGCCCTTTTCAGACAATGTTGTGATCTGGTTCTTAACTATCCTTTAAGCCCCTGTATTGACGCCTGGCTGCCAGCCGACGGCGCTGTTGGGAGGTAATGGAACCCTCAGGAGGTAGGAGCTAGTAGGAGAAAATGATATTGTAGTGCCCCTGAAGGTATGTATGAGGATTCCCTCCCTCTCTCTTTTGACCGACTGACGACCGGCCACAGTGTGAGCAGCTTTGCTTGATACCATGGTGTCCAGCCTGGCCACAGGTTCAAAGCAACCAGTCAAACAACCATAGGCTGAAACCATGATCCAAAGTCAACCTTTTTCCCTTACAAGTCATCTCAAGTATTTAGACATTGTGATAAGAAGCTAACACACACATCAATCACAGCCAGCATGCTGACACTTCTGACCAGCAGCTTTACACGGAGGATCCTCACGACCCTCTCATTAGGTTGGTTTAATTTACTAAGACAGCAGAATTCAGAACGCTTTGGTTTCACTTACCCAGTTACTACAGTAGATGTGATGAAGGCTTTGCAGAAACAGGCAGATGTGGCACTGTGTCAGGAAAGGTACCTGGAATGGATGCGAGCATTCCCACGCTCTATCTGCAAGCGCCACATCTGGAATCTCCACCTGCTGTCCAACATCCCAGAAGCTTCTCTTTTTTTTTTTTTTTTTTTTTTTTTTTTTTGGTTTTTCGAGACAGGGTTTCTCTGTATAGCCCTGGCTGTCCTAGAACTCACTCGGTAGACCAGGCTGGCCTCAAACTCAGAAATCCGCCTGCCTCTGCCTCCCAAGTGCTGGGATTAAAGGCGTGCGCCACCACTGCCCAGCCCCAGAAGCTTCTCAAACCCTGTCCTTTAGGGGTTCAATGGAGACATTACTGAGAGAACATGATTGATTACATCACTGGACATTGGTAAGCAACTCAACTTTCAGCTCTCTCCATCCCTGGATGACCAGGGTGTCAGGGATAAGTGCAGGAGGGGACATGGTATGTTTCTACCAGAGGGTCACATGATTAGTTTCCGCTGTCCCAAGGCTGTGCATGCCATTACTCCTGAGTCCACTCAGAATTCTCATCACCCTGGGGCAGGAGCGTTGCCCAACAGTTAAGAGCAATTCCTGAACTTTTGCAGGATGAGGAGCCGAGTTCAGTTGCCAGCACCCATGATAGACAGCTCACAACCACCTGTAACTTCCACTCCAGCAGATCCAACACCGTCTTCTGGCCTCCACAGGAAACTGCACTCATGTTGTGCATACATGCAGACGCGCGTGTGCGCACACACACACACACACAAAGAAAATCTTTAAGAAACCATTTCCCATCTCCCTGTCTTAAGCCTGCCTTCTCTGAGGACCCTTTATAGCCAACAAAGTGATTACCAATGGGGTTTATAAGAGGAAAATAAACTATTTCTAGCTCCTGAATGTGTTTTCTTTTGTATTTGATAAATGTGTGGCAGTACCAGCACCCCTCTATTAAGGAGGACAAAGGCAATGGCTGACCATCTATACCTGTTCCTGAGTTTGCCACCTGAAGCAAATTATTGTTATTACCAAGTTATCAACCCTTTAAGAATCTCATAATGGAAACGCTAACAGCTCATTAACTATAATGACTACCATCCTTCCAGCAGAGGGATAGCAACAGCCTGAAGCATCCTCTCACAACCCAAAAGGGCTCCTGTGAAGGATGGACAACGTGAGACAGCAAGAGCCTTGCATTGAGACCATCCACTCCACAGTTGTGTGTGACTCTTGCTGTGCTCCCAAACCCTCTGTGTTTACAGGACCTGGTTTGTACCCTGAGAGGGTACAACACATCTGTGGGACCGTTGACAAAGAAAGAAAGTGAGCTACTGATGTCAGCTGACACAAGACATTAGCGTCAGACACCGCACTGCAAGGCGGACTCTGTTATCACAAGTGAGCCGTGTGCTCACAGTTTGTTTTGGTTTTGGGTTTTTTTTTTTTAATTGTTTACCTAAATGAAATTGGTTATCCACTGGGGCAAGGTTCAAAGCTCCAAAAATAAGTGCCCTCAGCTGCTAAAAAGATGTAAGCCTGGGAAAATAAGGGCAAAGAACATTCAATGAACCCCAAGGGGAAAGTTCTCATGCCATAAAAACTACACAGCATTCTTTGAGTCCATCAGCCAATTTTCATTCCAAAAGTTCAAAGCCAAAGCCACTATTTACAGGAACTAATTAGCCGCTAATACGCCCTCTAAAGTAATCACCCAGGTTTGTAAGAGCAGAGGTACACAAGGGTTACTGCATGCTCTTTCTTCCTCTGGCTGTCACAGCTGATGTTATGTGAGACAGGTCTGTGAAGTCCAAGACTCAGAACAGCAACAGTGGTCAATGCTCACCAAGCGTCAGGTAGATTGGTTACTGAATCCCTGAGGACTTGCTCAGCACACTAACCCATCCCCTAGCTGGTGCTTCTCAGCCTTCCTAATGCTGTGACCCTTTAGTACAGTTCCTCGATGTTGAGGGGATCCCAACTATAAAATTATTTTGTTGCTACTTCATAACTGTAATATTGCTACTGTTATGAATCATAATGTAAATATTTTTGAAGAGAGAGGTTTGCCAGAGGGGTAGAGACCCACAAGTTGAGAATGGCTGCCAGAGGCCCTGAGGAGAAGTGACTTCCAAGGCCAAAGATGCATCCCACCTTAGGTAGATGTTAATGTGTCCTTCATAAGTCACCCTGGCTGTTGTGCTTTAAGAGAAGCCGTCGTGTAGCTTCTGATCTTTACATATGGTCATCTGTATGTGGGTGAGTACTTACCGAGGGCAGGAGGCTAAAAAGGGACATGAGAGAGGAGAAAAGAGAGAAGGTGACCACAGAATGCGTGTGATGCAGAAGTGGAAGAGGGACTTCTGGAGTCAGAAGGGTTTAGGCAAGAACGGGGAGAAGGAAAATGGGGGTGGAGACAAGATGGGAGGAGAGGCAGCCTAAGGCAGTGTGTGAGGAGCTCTCTACTCTATAGGCCGATTCTTAAAATTCATCTTTAATCTCTATAAGAGAGATTTTATACGGTTTCCATTGCTGTGAAGAGACACATGACCAAGGCAACTCTTAGAAAGGTAAACACTTAATTGCGGCTGGCTTACAGTTTCAGAGGTTCAGTCCATTATCATCATGGCTGGAGGCACAGCAGCAGGCAGGCAGACATGGTGCTGGAGGAGCTGAGAGTTCTAGGTCTCTATCTGAAGTCAGCCAAGAGGAGGCTTTCTTCTGAACTGGGCAGAGATTGAGCACTAGGAGACCTCAAAGCCCGCCTACAATTACTTCCTCCAATAAGACCCGAGCTATTCCAACAAAGCCACACCCCCTATTAGCATCACTTCCCATGGGCCAAGCATATTCAAACCACCACAATCTCCCTTCCCACTTCCATTTACCTCTCTTCCCATGCATAGGTAGCTCTCCGTGGGTTTGTCTTTATTTTGCTGGCTTGAGTATTGCTAATTTTGTACCCATGTATTTTTCTTTTTGCTCAAAATCCTACTGTCTTTAATCCAAGTTACAATCCTGCCTTGTTTACTTGCATGCTTGTGGAGTATACATTTTTAAACAATCAGTGATGAATCACTATGTTCTGATTCTATACTGAAAAACTTTTATCATGATTTTGGTTTTGTTTTTAGGTTTTTCCTGCCTGCTTTATTCCTTTGTTGTTCTGTTGTTGGAGTTTGCTTCTGTTTTCTTATCTCTCTGCACCCCCAACAAGCATCTGAGGCTAACAGTGAGAGAGTTATCTACCTCTCTACACAGCTCTCCAGGGTTGCTGAATCCATTAAAGGAATGCACACTCAAACACATCTACAGGCGAGAGATCAGGCTTAATGAAACCGGATTCACAGTCCACATCTATGGGCTTGGCTTTGCTCATTTAAGAAAATGTCATGAGGCTGAGAATGAAGCCCACTGACAGAGAGCTCGCCCACCATGTACAAGGCCCTAATTCCACAGCACAGGGGGAAAAAAGGAAATTTTTTAAAAAGAAAGGGAGAGAGAGAGAGAGAGGGAGGGAGGGAGGGAGAGAGAGAGAGAGAGAGAGAGAGAGAGAGAGAGAGAGAGAGAGAGGAGGAAGCTCACTTTTTAAGGACCAGAGGATGTACCTCAGATGGGTAGAATGCTTGTCTAGCAAACGTGAAGCCCTGAGCTGATCTCCAATACCCCATAAACAAAGTACATTAGTATAGCACTCCAGAACTATAAGCAGAGGGATCAAGAATTCAAAGCCATGGGGCTGGAGAGATGGCTCAGCGGTTAAGAGCACTGACTGCTCTTCCAGAGGTCCTCAGTTCAAATCCCAACAACCACATGGTGGCTCACAACCACCCATAAGGAGATTCGATGCCCTCTTCTGGTGTATCTGAAGACAGCTACAGTGTACTCATAAATAAAATAAACAAATCTAAAAAAAAAAAAAAAAAAAAAAAAAGAATTCAAAGCCACACTCCAAGACTCTCTCTCAAAGAACAAAAAGCATGTGAGGTTCTCTTTAGAAGTGGTAAGTCTAGGTCTGTTGCACCCTTTTTAATAGCTAAGCATTGCATGCTGACAAGCATTTACATTGTGCTCGGGTTAACCACTTCAAATAGTGCTGCAGTAAAGACTAAGGAGCGTTCACTTGTATCGGATAGGATTCTGGCCGTGTTCGTGTGTTTCTACCGTATAAACAGCATTGAATTAGACGTTTCTTCTTTCTTCATTTCCCTTGATGCACTATTACACGTCTAGCAGGGATGACACCTGCAGACCTACTCTGTGGGTTTAGTCAGCCACACATCACTGCAGTGAGGCCCAGTCCATGACACCACGCTCGTCATGACTTTGTCACTAGCACACCAGCCTGGTACTTTTTCAAATCACACTGAAAAGTTAACACACTTAAAAAATAAAACTTCAAATGTAAATAAAATATCTAACAAAGAAGAAAAAAAAACAACTCCAGGAGCTGGAGAGATAACTTGGCACTGGCTGCTCTCACAGAGGACTCGGGTTCAGTCTCAGTACCCACAGAGTGGTTCACTACCACGTGAAGCTCTAGTTCCAGGGAAGCTTTTCTGGCTTCTGCAGGCACCGGGCACATAAGTGGTTCATAGATATATATGCAGGGGACACACCCACACACATAAAATAAAATAGCAGGCCGGACATGATAGTGCAAATATAATCCCAGCATTTGGGAGACTGAGGCAGAAGGATCAGAAGTTTGGAGGTAGCCTGAGCTACACATGAAGAACCTGTCCCAAAATAAGAAACAGCTGCACAATCACACAAGTATTTAGTGTCAGTACTTGGGAGGCAGAGGCAGTCATATCTCTGTAAGCTTATGCCTACTTGGTCTACATAGTGAATTTCAGACTAGCCAGGGCTACATAGAAAGACTGTCTCAAAGTACACTAATAATTCATCATCATCATCAAGGGAAAACTATAACAAATCACAAAAGAAAAATCACCCTTAGAAAAGAAAATAAATGCCAGGCAGTAGTAGTTCATGCCTTTAATCTCAGCATTTGGGAGGCAGAGGCAGGCAGATTTCTGAGTTTGAGGCCAGCCTGGTCTACAGAGTAAGTTCCAGGACAGCCAGGGCTACACAGAGAAACCCTGTCTCAAAAAAAACAAAAAAGAAGAGAAGAGAAGAGAAGAGAAGAGAAGAGAAGAGAAGAGAAGAGAAGAGAAGAGAAAAAGAA
>NW_021604679.1:2910415-2932639 GCF_004785775.1 Grammomys surdaster
GAAAGAAAGAAAGAAAGAAAGAAAGAAAGAAAGAAAGAAAGAAAAGAAATCAGTTCAGCTTTTCTGAACACTTGAGAAGATATTAAGGAAAGAGGTGATCTCAGGGCAGAGGAGATCTTGTACTTAATGCCAAGGATTTTACAAAAGCCCAGGGCTGAGATGTGACACAGTGACAGATCACTCACCTACCATGTGCAGGCATCGGTTCTATCCCCATCACTGAGGAAGGAGAACCTGGGTGGTGCTACTTACACACTGACCAGAAACAAAAGCACAGAGGTCTTAGTCCTACACCTACTGTGGCTCCTGCATTTAAAGACAGGGCTGTTTGACTGCAGGGCCCAGGGCTGCCTGTCTGGAGAGCCCAGGACTCGGGTCTGCAGGACCCAGGACTCGGGTCTTCAGGGCCCAGGACTCAGGTCTGCAGGGCCCAGGACTCGGGTTTGCAGAGCCCTTCCCGGTTTCTGTAAACTCAACCCACACTAAGCTCAGGATACACTTCCCACACAGCTTTCGAGGCAGTGAGGAAAGTCACAGAAGTATCCAAGGACTTTCAATCTCCAGTTTCATCAAAGAATTCTGAGCACACTGAACACTGATATGCTACCTAACAAAAATAGTCTTAAATCAGTGTTCCAAGAAGCCCTAAAAGTCTAACAAATTTATAGAGCTTTTGCAGAAGATAGTGGTGGATTCAGCAATAGGACGACTCGGGTTGAATTCTGGGTGAGCCTTAGCTCAGGGAGAGGCAGGCCTGAGGAGAGCAGGACGGCAGGGAGGTGTGTGGAACATGATGCAGTCATCAGTGACAGTCCTGACATAGCCGGTGTGACCAAATGTTCCAGAACATGAGCAGACTTCCACCAAGGATCCTTCCCTGCCACTGAACTTTCTCTTCACAAACCCATGAGTCAGGCTAGAGAGTACAGGACTGGAAACTCATGTACTCAGGATGCTGAGTGAAGTAGATCACAAGTTCAAGACCAGCCTGTGAAGCTCAGTGAGACTTTTATCTCAAAAAGGAAAGATATGTGTGTGTGTGTGTGTGTGTGTGTGTATCTATGTCTGAGAATGTGGTTCAGTGGAACACACATGCACACCACACGTACTACACACACAACAGATACACAGCACACAGACAGACCACACGCACATATACCATACACAACAGACCACATACCAGGGCTTCCTGTCTGCAGAGCCCAGGACCCCAGTCTGCAGAGCCCAAAGCTCCGGTGTTGCAGAGCCCTTCCCACAGTTTCTGCAAACTTAACCCAGGCTAACATATACAAACCCACATACACACATCATAGCACACACACAGTGACCTCAGAGCTGTAAGGAACGACTCCAGAAACCATCACGATGCAGTTACTGGTAATTAGGCCTGTGTGCCAGGCCATGAAACTGCACAAAGGGGACAAAGACCATCAATTATTGGCATCATTTTCTCCCCAAGATCCAAAGTCTAAACACAGGGCTGATCACATGCAGAAGTGTTAAACTCAGTGAAGTGACTCTGCATGCGTGTGCCTACTCGGGTGGCTGTGCCGTCTCCTTGTGACACACATGGTAATGCCACAGAAAGCAACACTATCTGCAACCCTGAACTGACAGGCCCCATCCCCACCAAAATGTGACAAGTACATCAGCTATAGAGGTCTGTGGAGGACAACCTAGTGAAGATAGGACAGAGTCCTACAGAGGTAGATGTGCCAAGAGTTAGGTCGTCTCACAGATGGCAGAGAATCTTCACCATAAAGAGGTGTTAGTCACCAAGAACCCACACAACATTAAAAATGAATGAGAGGCAGGGTTCTGTGGCAAAGCCTTTGGCTACTATACACGAGGCCCAGGGTTCATCCCCAGAAAGATCGAGTAGGGGGAGTGTCAATGGAACTTGATTCTAGGCAGCATCTGATCTGGGTCTTAAGGGAAAGCCGGAAACCAAAGACTTCCTAAGAGCCAGTGTTTCCTGGAGTTAGTTCGTGCAGAGCTTTGTGTGAATGTATACCATCTTCGAGGGTCTGTGCTTCCTGCCCATGTGACCATCACTGCTCCATCAGGAGACGGGCCTATGACGCACTTAACTAGCTAAGTAGAACAGCTAAGTAGAACATCAAACAGCTAAGTAGAACAACAGAGAACTGAATCCAGTTCTTTTTATCACTACAAAACTTCCAGATTTCCCTTAGTTCTCTACGTTGAGCATTTTTTGACGATTCCTACCAAAAAGGAGTACAGAGGGAGGTTAACCTTATCGGTACAAAGTGCTGGGACTTGCCTCAAAGCCACTAGGGGGCGATAGAAGGGAGAAGGAGGAGAGAACCTGTGGAGACAGCAGAGCCCAGAGAACCTGCAAAGAGCTGGGAGCATGGCAGACTCAGAAGTGTGACCTTCTCTAAGAGCCATCATACGGTTGGGTTTTATTGGTTTTAATTACAGTAAAATGCAAATAGCAAATGAATTGCTCTAAGCAAACAATGCCATGGTGTTCAACTCATTCACAGTACTGCACAGGTACCACCTCTGTGTAGTTACATTTCCATCATTCAGAAAGAAAACCCCATATTCTTTAAGTGGCCCTTTCATGTCTCTCCACACCTGCCGCTGGTAACCACCAATTTGCATTTCTTATGTGATCTGGATGGTTCATAATGGAATCATCCAGAGTCTGGCTAGTTTGTGTTTAGCTTCTTTTATGTGTGTTCTCAAGATTCATATAACATATATCCATCTTCCATTTCTTCTTATGGCTAAATAAAAGTCCATTGTCTCTCCCTTCACCCACTGATGGACACTGAATTTTTTTAAAAAATATTTCTGTAGCCAGTCAGATGGCGGGGTGGTAAATTTTTTTTTTTAAATATTTCTGGAGCCAGTCGGATGGCTGGTGGTAAAGGTGTTTGCACCAAATCTGACAACTTGAGTTTAGTCCCTGAAACACAAATCATGGAAGGTTACTGAGAGTTGTCCTCTGACTCATAAAACTGTTATGACACACCCGTGCACACACGAACACACAACAAGTAAGTGTAAAGATTGTTTTAAGATTTCTAAAGCTGCCAGGCATGATAGTGCACGCTTTTAAACCCAGCATTTTTGAGGCAGAGGCAGGTGAATCTCAATAAGTTCAAGGCCAGCCTGGTCTACAGAACGAGTTCCAGGACAGTCAGGACTACATAGGAAAACCTTGTCTCAGAAAAACCAAAGAGATTTCTGAAGTCAGAAATGGTGGCAGCACCCATAATCCCAGCATTTGAGAGACAGTGGCAGGAGAATTACAAGTATTGAGAACAGGACTGGAGAGATAGCTCAGGAGTTAAGAGCACTTAATACTCTTACAGACAACCCAGGTTTTATTCCTAGCATCCACATGGTAGCTTATAACCATCCATATATCCAGTTTCAGGGGTTCATATCTCTGGGCCTCCAGAAATGTACACAGTATGCTTACATATATGTAGACAAAACACTCATGAACATTTTAGAAAGGAAGGAAGAAAATTATTGTGCTGGACACCTTCATGTAAACTTGACACATTACAGTTATCAGAGAGAAGGGACTCTCAATTGAGAAAACACCCCTATAAGATTGGGCTACAAGCAATCCTATGGACATTTTCTTAATTACTGATGGCTGTAGGAGGGCCCAGCCCATTGTGGGTGATGCCATCCCTGGACTCGTGGTCCTGGGTTCTATAAGAAAGCAGGCTGAACAAACTATGAGGAGCAAGCCAGTAAGCAGCACCCCTCCATGGCCTCTGCATCAGCTCCTGCCTCCAGGTTTCAGCCCTGTTTGAGTTCCTATTCTAACTTCCTTCATTGATGGAAATAAGTAATGATATGGAAGTGTAAGCCCGATAAACCCTTTCCTCCTCAAGTTGCTTTGGTCATAGTGTTTCATCAAAGCAATAATTACCCTAATTACTGACAACTACAAGATAGTTTTTTTAGATTTACTAATTTATAGTATGTATATGAGTATACTGTGGCTCTCTTCAGACATACCAGAAGAGGGCACCTGATCCCATTACAGAGGGTTGTGAGCCACCGTTTGGTTGCTAGGAATTGAACTCAGGACCTCTGGAAAAGCAGTCAGTGCTCCTAACCACTGAACCATCTCTCCAGCCCTAAAAGATCAGCCTTGTGAGACTCTGTCTCAAAATAAATAATATATGAATAAATTCCAAGGCTGGAGCTGAAGCTCCACACTGGGCAGTGTGCTCTAGGCCCTGGGTTCCATCCCCACTGTGTGTGTGTGTGTGTGTGTGTGTGTGTGTGTGTGTGTGTGTGTGAGAGAGAGAGAGAGAGAGAGAGAGAGAGAGAGAGAGAGAGAGAATTTGCTTATATCCCACACTAGAGTTATAAACATATAAACACCTATCCTGAAAATCCATGGAGAATAGAAGCAGGTTACTTCTACAATTAAAACTAGTCAGACACGGCTGGAGAGATGGCTCAGTAGTTAAGAGCACTGACTTTTCTTCCAGAGGTCCTGAGTTCAATTCCCAGCAACCACATGGTGGCTTACAACCATCTGTAACAGGATCTGATGCCCTCTTCTGGTGTGTCTGAAGACAGCGAGAGTGTACTCGCACACAGAAAAGAAAGAAATAAATCTTAAAACAAAACAAAAAACAACAACAAAAAAACTAGCCAGACATAGTGGTACATATCTGTGATCCCAGAACTCTGGAGGCAGGGGCAGGAGGACCATGAGTTCAAGGCCAGTCTGGGATGCATCATGAGTTCAAGGCCACTATGAAGAATATAGTCAAACATCATAAAAACTGACGAGCACTTAACTTAGCACGTCCGAGATCCTGAGCTTGGTCCCAACACTGAGAAAAGCAGTTCAGTGGCAAGTCTCTTGTCCACAGGACACATGAGTCTACATTGTTTCAAATGCTTCATTTTATAGCTCAGATATTTAGGGCAGAGAGCGGTCACTCTGTTTTCTATGTGCACTTTGCCTCTTAAGCCTTTATTTCATGTGAATACATGATTTTTATATCATATATATTTAAAATACCAGTTCTTACTTTTTTTGTTTGTTTGTTTTGTTTTGTTTTTTTGAGACAGGGTTTCTCTGTGTAGCCCTGGCTGTCCTGGAACTCACTCTGTAGATCAGGCTGGCCTTGAACTCAGAAATCCTCCTGCCTCTGCCTCCCAAGTGCTTGAATTAAAGGCGTGCACCACCACTGCCCGGCTTAAAATACCAGTTCTAATGTGATAAAGAACACTGAAAACATACTACTTCTCTGAGGGAAAAAGAAACAAAATCACCTCATTTAATCCCTAAATAAACCCAATGGATTCTTTCATTTTAATGGACTATATTTTTAAAATCCAGCATTGTAGACAACAGAGGACCAAATTCAAAGCAACTGATGTCCTCACCTAGGCTGGAAAAAAAAAAAAAAAAAGCAGGGCCATGTGGCTCAAGCCTGTAATGCCAGCTCTTGGGGACGGGGACTGCTGAAGGTGCTAAGCCAGCCTAGTCTACACAGCAAGTTCTAGACCTGCCACCGCCACATAGCAAGACCCCATCACTCTCAGACCATAACTATAAGACAAACACCGTAAGAATTAGAGCCAGATGCTGTCAGAATACAGAAAGAGATCTCATGGGGTAGAGGCAATGGGATTCTGTAAAGGACGTTACAGGCTGTGTGCAAAGAATGGAAGACATTCCAGGTGGAGAGAGTGGGCACAGTTTGCACTGCTTGGACATAAAGTGAGGTTTTAAATGAGCTTAAATTGTGCATTTGTGGAACTACGGAACAATTTTCGAAGAAAGCAGTGTAAAAGGAAATCAAATGTCTGTCGTCTAGCACTTTGGGCATAATTAAGACACAAAGCACATGCATTAAACCTTGCTGTCTGCTTTAGAACAACATTAGTTACTACTAATGTTTGTCCTGTGATTTCCAGCACTGCGTAGCAGTTTGGAAATTTGCTTCTGGGTCACCTGGATATTCAGAGAAGCATTTCAGTAAGAGGCTTCTCAGTCTCCTTTGCTAAATTCTACCATAGCAGCCACAGGCATGTCTCACGGTGCATGTGACAGGAAGCAATGGCAGCTTGCACACCCACCCTTGTGCACTACTGCCCAACTAATTCACCATGAGCATTGCGTGATGCTACATCATGAAAGAGTTCAGCTGGACGCCAGTATACTTCAGGCTGCAAAGTACAGTTGAGCAGAAGACAGTGGCACTGAAACGCACAAGAGTGTTGGCCCAAAGGAACTGTACTTCTCATCAGCATAACATCCAATTCACCTGTGCCTGTGAAACTAACGTACCCAGAGGGGGTGGTAGCATTTCTCCATCACTTGAAGGCACCATGTTTGGAGGAGACGCCTTGCAATCCCTCTCCAGTCCAGCTTACCTGTAGTTTCTCACATCTCTATACTAGCAAAGTCCTTACTCATTCAGTGAAGGTGTTCAGCATTGTGTTCTGATGGATGCCAGAGGGGACGCCACTGCTAAGGACAGGATCACTCTGACAGAAGCCCCAGGAAACTATCAATAGAAATAAAAGAGAACCCCCTGCATCTCTCCCCAGTGACTATTTTCCCTTTACCAAGACATCAAGCCATTAATCTTTGCATATCTAAAACATTACCACCTTTTATATAATTAAAATAATGTATTCACTATTACAAAATGCTTCTTTTTCTTTTTCTTTTTTTTTTTTTGTTTTTTTGTTTTGTTTTTTTTGTTTTGTTTTGGTTTGGTTTGGTTTGGTTTGGTTTTTCGAGACAGGGTTTCTCTGTGTAGCCCTGGCTGTCCTGGAACTCACTCTGTAGACCAGGCTGGCCTCAAACTCAGAAATCCACCTGCCTCTGCCTCCCAAGTGCTGGGATTAAAGGTGTGCGCAACCACTGCCAGGCTTCTGTTTCATTTCTTAATAATAAAACTGTTAATAAAACAATAAAAATCACCAACAATGATATAGCTATTTTCAAGAAACAGATGAGATAAGATTCAGTATTTAGGAAATATTCCTTGGTGGTAGTGACACAGCCTTAAATCCCAGCACTGTGGAGGCAGGTGCAAGTGGATCTCTGAGTTCAAGGCCAGCCTGGTCTACAGAGCGAGTTTCAGGACAGCCAGGACTACACAGAGAAACCCTGTCTCAAGAAAAGAAGAAGAAAAGGAAAAGGAGGAGGAGAAAGAGGAGGAAGAAAAACTATTCTTTTTTAGTGAGCCACTAAAGACATAAGATGTTTCTTGTGATTAATGTTCCAATCCAAAAGCTTGGTAGTCTACAGAAGCCAACAGTGTTCATGCTTCCAAGTCCTGAGCACAAATAACAGAACCTAACCCATAGGTGGCTCCTGCCTGGGCGCTGCCACCTCACTGTGAATGAATCCCATTCACAGTGAGGATTCCCTGACACCGCCTAGGACACTGCCTGCACGCTTCAGCCAATGACAAAATGGTCCAGCCTTCTCACTGGACCATTTCTACCAAGGTCCTCTCTGGTCTGTTGTAAAGTTCAGGATACCTCCTAAGCAGGACAAGAAAGGGAGAGATGCCACAGAATCACCAATCTGCCAGCTCCAGAGAGTGAAAAAAAGTATCAAAGAGCCTCCAGGAAGCTTCCAAAAAGAGAGGTCACAAGTCATAAGACTCTGCTTTCATTGGTGCCCGTAATAGTTAAACTCCCTTAGCTCTGTTAATTTCATAGTATAGAAAATGTATGTGCTGTTTGCATTTAAAAACAAGTATCATCATCAAATAAGAATATTAGAAATTAAACAAAGGCCGGGCGGTGGTGGCGCATGCCTTTACTCCCAGCACTTGGGAGGCAGAGGCAGGCGGAGTTCGAGAGTTCGAGGCCAGCCTGGTCTACAGAGTGAGTTCCAGGACAGCCAGGGCTACACAGAGAAACCCTGTCTTGAAAAACCAAGAAAAAAACAAAAAACAAAAACAAAAAAAAACAAACAAACAAAAAAAAACTTCTGATGTCTAAGAGCAGGTGCCTTTGCAGTGGGGCTCATGGCGAGGTTGCTCTTGCCTTCTGCAATTCAAGTCTTGTGTATTCCCACAAAACAGGAAGAACGGCCATCTTATCCACGAAGGCTCCACTCTCATGCCTTAGCTACCACCTGAGGACCGGAACATCCCATTCACAGTGAGGATTTCACTATGGGGACAGAAACATTCAGCACTCAGCGAGCAGCCGAGAACTCCATGCTGCCATCGCAAGTCTAGGAAGGGGCCTTTAGGATCTCCAGATTTCCTATTATCCATAGTCAGTCATTCTTGACTTAAAAACTTCCCAGTCAATGGAGTGCAGGTCTTTAATCCCAGCACACAGGAAGCAGGAGAAGGAAGATCTTTCTGAATTCAAGGCCAGTCTGTTCTACACAGCAAGCTCCAAAACTATATAGACCCTGACTCAAAAAAAATTAAAAAATAAGCTTTACCTATGTGACTTCCCCCAGACATACCAGGAACTTTGCACATAGCAGAGAAGAATTGAACATTCAAGAATATTTGAACCAGGAGACAAATGTGTGGCATCATCATACATTACCATACAAAAAAATTAAGTTTTTGATTCAAATACCTGAGACCCAGCAATGGTGGTAACTAATCCTCCCTCAGAGGGACCAAGAAATCAAGTGAGAAAGTGTCTCATGTACACAAAATCAGTAGAGCAATAATTGATTTTTTTAAAACAGTACCTATTAAAACTAGTTTTAAAAAAGTGTTCAACTAGCCGGGCAGTGGTGGCACACACCTTTAATCCCAGCACTTGGGAGGCAGAGGCAGGCAGATTTCTGAGTTCAGGCCAGCCTGGTCTACAGAGTGAGTTCCAGGACAGCCAGGGCTACACAGAGAAACCCTGTCTCAAAAAAAAAAAAAAAAAAAAAAAAAAGTGTTCAGCTAAAGCTTGGATGTCATAAACTTGACGCATGCTTGTAATCCCAGACTCTAGAGCAGGAGGATCTACAGATTAGGCCAGGCTGAGCATCATGGTAACATCTTGCTTGGAAAAAAACAAATACTGTATGGGTACATGCTCAATAATCCCAACAGGCAGAAACTGAGGCCAGGAGACCTCTGGGAATTCAACACCAGCCAGTCTACACAGCAAATGCCAGACTAGCCAGTGCTACATAAAAGATTGTGTCAGAAAACAAACAGGAGACTAAAGAGATGGCTCAGTGATTAAGAGCACTGGCTGTTCTTCAAGATGACAGAAGCTCAGTTGCCAGCACCCACATGGCCGCACACAACTGCCTATAATCCCAGTTCCAGGGACTCCAATACCCTCACACAGACACACATGCAGTCAAAACACACGTGCACATAAAAATTAAATTATAAACAAAAAAAAAAACCAAACAACGAACACGAGATGCCCCATTCTGACATCTTTAAAATGGGCAGCTCAGCTCCTAGCACACGTTAACTAATCTGTGTTCCAATTTGGACTTTGCCATACGAAACAGAGAACAAAGCTACAGAGTAAACCTGCTCCTGCAGGGCCTGCTCCCTGCTGCAACCCACAGTTCCACTCAGGAGCTTCATGCCCGGTCCTTTGAACTACACAGCACTAAGTTCCACAGCTTTTATCTCCTAAACAACACATCAGCTGACAAGGAGGCTACTGGCTGTGACACATGCCAGCAACTTATTTGTCTCCAATAATGAAAAGCACCATCAGACGGAAACATTAAACATGTCTATATTTCAAAATCAATAAAACACACTATGTCCAGGATCTAAGGTCCTTCTGATACCAATGTCCCCACCCTCTTCCTGTGTCACCCAAAGCTCACTGGTTACTGTCCAGTCTCCTTTATACTCTTTTTTCATAATCATGTGTCTACTTGTGTGTATGCAAATCCATGGGTACCACAGACTGCATTTGACGGTCAGTGAAGAATTTTTAGGAACTGGTTTTCTCTGTCCATCTGGTGCCATGCTGCATACATATTCTAGGCTAGCTGGCCTTTGGGTAATTCTCCTGTCTCCTTTTTCTCCGGAGGAGTACTGGGATTACAGATGTGTACCACCGCACCCAGCCTTTTTAAACACGGGTTCTGGGTCTCAAACTCTGGTCCCCAACCTGTATTTTATCCTCAGAGCTGTCTCCCCAGTTACTATTATATTTTACTCTTAACCTCTATAGTCCATTCTCTGCTCCACAGGTGCAGTTTTCATACACACACACACACACACACACACACACACACACACACACACAGAGAGAGAGAGAGAGAGAGCTGATTATTTCCAAATCTGTTTGTTCTTGGCTTTAAAGTCTTTAATGGCTCCCTAGTGCCCCTGAACAGAAAGATTAAGGATTTAAGGATGCTTAGTGGATCCTGTGACTGAATGTCCTGACTCTCCAGCCGCAGTTCTCAGCCTACCTCTAACCTCCAACCAGACCCTGGCCTCTCTCAGTCCTCTCTATACCTCAAGGTTTAACTCCTCTCCTTCCTGGAAGCCTGTCTCCCCTTCACCTCCCCTAGCTCAGGCTGACTTCTGCTGAGCCAGCTTTTCTCCTTGTTTCTAAAAGCTAGTCTAAATGATACTCCCTCAGAGAAGGTATGGTCCCCTAAGAACAGTGTGCCCTTCTGCACTTCACTTGCAGAGCTCTCTGGAAAGCCTGCCGTCTTTGCTGTCCTATTGGCTGTATGACAGGAGTTGATTGTAATCAGAACTAACTCTGCTGTCTAGCACAGCATGTGCACACGAAGGGTGCTCTGTATTTGTTGCCTACAAAGAACAGCCCACGTGATGCCTAATGCCATTGGCCAAAAGTGGTTCTGCAGAAACTCCTTTCTGCTGAACAGAGGTAGTGGATGTTTTAAGGCAAGTAGTTCTTAAAACATGGTCTCAGGAATACACCATGCTGTCTAATCTAGGCCTACATCACATGACCTACCAAGGATCACTCATTTCGGGGGGACTGGCATCAGATTCGGTTGAATATCCTGAGTCACAGGTGGGAGAGGCTGCGTGGGTTCCCCAAAGAGAATTTGGCATATGAACAGCAGATGGATTAAAAGGTACTGAACAAGACAACCGCCTCTAAATACTTACATAGAAATAAGTTATAGGTTTAGCCCACCAGAGACAACCCTATCTTATAATATTCATCTGGAGGTGGGATCCTTGAATATGACTGGCAGGTCATGTGACTTCTCAGTATCGCTATACATCCCCTGAATATTTTTTTTTAAGTTTTTTGTTTTTATTTTATGTGTATGGGTGTTTTGCCTGCATGTATGTCTGTGTACCACATGTGTTTGTGGCTGCAGAGGCCAGAAGAGGGCAGTGGATCAAATGGTTGTGACGTAGGTGCTGGGAATTGAACCTGAAAACAGCCAGCATTTTTAATCACTGAGCCATCTCTCCAGACAGTTTCCTGGATTTTTAAAAAGATTTATTTTATATTGGTGCCCACCTTTAATCTCAGCACTCAGGAGACAGAGGCAGGCAGATCTCTGTGAGTTCGAGGCAAGCCTGGTCTACAGAGTAAATTCCAGGACAGCCAGGGCTATGTAAAGAGACCCTGTCTCAAAATGTGTGTGTGCCTGCGTACGTGGGTGTTGTGGGGTGGGGGTTGAGTGTTTTGCCTGCATGTGTGCCTGTGTACCTTGTGCATGCAGTGTCTGTGGAGGCCAGGAGAGGGCACCAGCTCACCTGGAAGTGGAGTTACTGGGATTTGTGATTTGCTGTGTGGGTGTTGGAATTGACCCAGGATCCTCTGGAAGAGCAGACAGTGCTGCATTTAGATCACAAATAAATGTTCTGGCAGAACCTCATTTAGATATTTTTTACACATTTTTGGAACAAGACAACTACTTTGCACTAAAATGAAAGACATTCATTCTTAATCTACACAAGCACAGCAAAACTGTGTGACAAAGGACTCAGGGACTGCGACTGACCGCACTGGAGGATGGGGGTTGGGGAGACGCTGGGGTGAAGGAAACCAGATATGAAGAGTTGGGGTGGAGATATGAGTGAGGGAATCCAAGAGGAGTAAGAAGCAAGAAGAGGGTGAATATGATCAAAACATATATTATATATAATATGTATATTATATACAAAATATATTATATAAATGTGTAACTGTGTAATATAATTAGTATAATATATAATATATATTTAGTTCTCAAAGAATGAATAAACACAATATAAAAACATAGGCTCTGTTATGCTTGCAGACAGGATCCTAGCATAACTGTCCTCTGAGAGGCTCCACCCAGCAGCTAACAGAAACAGATGCAGACACCCACAGCCAAACATTGGAAGGAGATCAGGGACTCCTATGGAAGAGGTAGGGGAAGAATTGAAAGCCCTGAAGGGGATGGTAACTCCACAAGAAGACTAACAGAGTCAACTAACCTGGACTCCTGGGAGCTCCCAGAGACTAAGCCACCAACCAAAGAGCATACATGGGCTGGACCTAGCCTCCCTCCCCGCAAAACACACACACATTTGTAGCAGACTTGCAGCTTAATCTGCATGTCCCCCCCACACCCCCTGGAGACTGACAACTGAAGGGGAGGGGGCTGACTGCAGGGCTGCTTTGTCTGGCCTCAATGAGTGAGACTTGATGAGCCAGGGGGAGGGGGGGAGGGGGGTTGGGGGCCTGGGGAGTGTTGGGGGGTGTGGGTATTGGGACAGTCTCTTAGAGGATAAGGGGAGGGGGGCAGCATTTGGGATGTAAATAAATAAATAGACTCTGACAGCCAGGCACCTCCACACACCTTGATTAAAGAGCCACCAATCACAGTGACAAGTCAAGACACTAAGCAGAGAATCGACTAATATTAATAAAAACACATGATGTGCTACCTTTTTTTAAGAGAGAAAACTTGGGTCTCTATTTGTGTGTATTTCCGCACATACAAAGACTGGGAGGTTGTTACAGTATTTCCCGTGCCTGCCTCAGCTGCAGGGTAGTAGCTTCCAAGGTCATTTTCTTTAGTTTAATGTTGTTTTTAATTTCGATTTTGAATTTCTTAAAACAAAATGAGTCCTTTCTAAAAGTAAGGATAGGGCCAGCCAGGGGTGTTTGATGTACAGGGCTGCAGCCTGAGGTCAACGGCCAGAGCCCATATAGGAGTGGGAGGAGACCCGACTGACAAAAGCTGGTCCCTGACCTCCACATGTACACAACCACCCATACAGCCATCTCTCTCCCTCTCCCTTTCCCCTTCCCTCTCTCTCCCTTTCCCTCTCTCTCCCTCTCTCCCTCTCTCTCTCTTTCTCTTCTCTCTTTCTCTCTCTCTTACACACACACACACACACACACACACACGAATAACAAATACAATGGATTTTTTTTAGAATAAAATTAGGTAAATTGTCAAATACTTTACAAACAGACAGCACATAGTTTGTACAGTGTGACTTTGAGAAAATCACCTAATTATTTCTAATCTCTCTGTTTCCAACTATGAAATGAAAACAGGGCGGGGGAGGTAGCTCAGTGGTAGAGTACTTGTCTAGCATGTGCAAGGCCCTGGGTTCAAGCCCCAGCATTGGGAAAGAAAGAAAGAAAGAAAGAAAGAAAGAAAGAAAGAAAGAAGGAAGGAAGGAAGGAAGGAAGGAAGGAAGGAAGGAAGGAAGGGAGGGAGGGAAGGAAGAAAGAAAGAAAAAGAATGAAAGAAAGGAAGGAAGGAAGAAAAGAAGGAAGGAAGGAAGAAAGAAGGCAAACAAGCATTGGATACTTTCCTCAGGATTTGACTTAAAACTAACAATTTGTTTTAATTGTGTGAGGCCCTATATGCACATGAGTGCTGTGTCCAAGGAGGCCAGAAGAGGGCATCAGAGTCCGGGAATCTGGAGTCACAGGCGGTTATGAGCTGCCCCGTGGGAGCCCAGGAACTACACTTAGACACTTTCCATGAGCAGCTCTTAACTGCTGTGCCATTTCTCCAGCCCCTAGAGTACAGAATGAGCCCTAGCAAAGTACAGAACACAGAGGAAACACCTAATGAACGTCAGGTGTGACATGCCAAGTGTCACACACCAGGCATGATACTGCTGCTGCTTATGATGGCCAGGACTGAGATACAGTGACAGAGCACTCTCCTAGCATGCAGGAGGTCCTGATGGAAAAAGTGTGTGTGTGTGTGTGTGTGTGTGTGTACATGCGCGTGTGCATGTATGTGTGTGTCGGGGGACAAGGGGGAAGAGGTCCTGTTTTTAGCCTGTCTAATTCCGTTTTAGGAAAAAACAAAACAGAACTCCTTCACCTTTGACATCAGATCACCCTGTCTTGCCTTCAGGAAGATTCTTATCTCGGTTGTTTAGTAAGAATCCCTTCAGCAATTGGGAACAGAGACAGAGTCAGAGATGGAAGCTAGAGATTCTCAGAGATCCGTATCTCCATCAAATTCCTTCCCTCAGGGATCAGGGAACTCCAAAGGAGAGGAGGCAGAAAGAGTGTGTGTCCCTTGCCTGTGTGTAATGACTTCCAATTTAGTGTTATTTGGGAATCCTGAGTAGGAACCAGTGGCTCTGTTTCTTATTCCTTCTCTTGGGCTCTTTTCCTTCCTTCTGTTTGTTTTTGTTTGTTTGTTTTGTTCCAGTTCCAATGTGTTAGTTTTTTTTTTTAATCTAACTATATATATTTTTTTATTATCCCATAGAAGCCTGTTCGTTTTCTAATGAGAGACAGAAAGGGGGCGGACCCAGATGGAGATGAGGGGAGAATGAGTTGGGAGGAATACAGAGAAGGGAATCCACCGTAATCGGAATGTATTATGTGAGAAAAAAGTAGTTTGTTTTATTTTCAAGACAGGGTTGCTCTGTAGTCCTGGTTGTCCTGGAACTCACTTTGTAGACCAGGCTGCCCTCGAACTCAGAGATCCTCCTGCCTCTGCCTCCTGAGTGCTGGGATTAAAGGCGTGAAGCACCAACTCCCCAATGTTTTTGGGTTTTTTGTTTTTTGTTTTGTTTTTATTTTTTTGAGACAGGATTTCTCCTTGACGACCACTGGGAATATACAATGAATTTTTCCACAGCTACGTAAGTCACTATGACAGTGTCCATAGTTCACGCTAATCGCCCCATGGCATGATGGGATATCCTGCAGATTAACAGACTTTTTTTTTTTTTTTTTTTTTTTTTTGGTTTTTCGAGACAGGGTTTCTCTGTGTAGCCCTGGCTGTCCTGGAACTCACTCTGTAGACCAGGCTGGCCTCGAACTCAGAAATCCACCTGCCTCTGCCTCCCAAGTGCTGGGATTAAAGGCGTGCGCCACCACCGCCCGGCTTAACAGACTTTTTATATAAGGATATGCTTGCTGGATTCAAAAGATTTTATGAGTCCATGTTAAAACCTGGACACAATTTCTACCTAGGCCCTAGGGCAAAAAGAAGAACAATGAAAAGTTCACACACACACACACACACACACACACACACACACACACCATCCCTTCATACCACCTCAGTGCCATGCCAGCATTAGGAAAGAAAGCTGGGAGGCACTTCCTGAGTCAGAGTGCATCCTCCACCCCCAACCTCAAAAGGCAGGCTCAACTTTCTGCTTGTTACACCTTATCAGCACTCCCACTGGAAGCCCCTCACCCACATTAGCCCCTTGGGACCACACCCTCCCGCAGGTCCTCAGAATTGCCAGAAACAGCCTGAGTTAGAAGACCCCTAGGCTGCATAGTAAGGCCGTCTAAAACAATTAAAAAAAAAAAAAAAAGGTGCTCCACGTCCCCATGTCCCCACAGAACTCACTCCTGGGCTCAAGGGATCCCCCTTAGCCTCCTATGTGCCGGGACTACGGGAAAGCTGCCACGCCCCGCACCCGACAACAAAGTCTCTGCACTAAGAACGCATCCACGGAAAGAGCATCGTAGCAGCACCTCATTTCATTCGCGAAACTGTGAACTCGTGGTCCCAGAAAAATGTCACGCATGTAGTAAAGACTCGACACCACTGACTGGCTGGTTAGAAGTGTGTGCATGTGGAGAACTCGAATGTTGCAGGTTCCAGGGCCCGATGACCTTGAGCTATCTTTACACTCTCTAGAGGCATTTCCTGACCATCTTTGTGTCTGACTTACACTCTTATACCTAACATGTAAAAGTCTTTGGGATGTATTAACAGACCACCAGGCTGACTTCCACAAACTCAGACGTTAAGAATATAGCATCAGGCCGGGGGCAGTGGTGGTGCATGCCTTTAATCCCAGCACTTGGGAGGCAGAGGCAGGCGGATTTCTGAGTTCCAAGCCAGCCTGGTCTACAGAGTGAGTTCCAGGACAGCCAGGGCTACGCAGAGAAACCCTATCTTGAAAACCCCCCCCAAAAAAAAGAATATAGCATCAGGACTGGAGAGATGGCCCAGCGGTTAAGAGCACTGACTGCTCTGCCAAAAGTCCTAAGTTCAATTCCCAGCAACCTCATGGTGGCTCACAACCATCTGTAATGGGATTCGATGCCCTTCACAGTAGGCTCAGTGTATATATATAAAGTAAATAAATCTTTGAAAAGAAAGAAAAGAAAGCATCAACAAAAGAAAGAAAGATTAGAAACAAATGGAGGAGGGGGCTCCTTTCTCCTCTTAGCCATTCTTTCTCCATTTCTGGTTTTTCGGAGACATGTTTCTCTGTGCAGCCCTACCTGGCTGTCCTGGAACTCACTCTGTAGACCAAGCTAGTCTTGAACTCAGAAAGAGATCTCTTAATCCCCGATTCCCCTGTGCAGGGATTGAGAGAGTGTGTCACCACATCTGGCTCTTTCTCCAACTTTTTAAAGGAATTCTTTTATACTCAAAAAGGGCATGACGGCTTTTTAAGCAAAGAGCATACTAAACACACGGGGAAGTCCCAGCCACCGGACTTTACATCCAGGCTCCAGTTTCGGTGTTCTAGTAGATATGTACCATCTTGGATTGTTTTCTCAAAATCCAGAGCATCACTCCCCAGATCAGTGGGATCCGAGAAGGCCTCAGTGGGTTTTCGTTTTATTCCTATAAAACTTCCTAAACTTTAGGACCTAAAGCACCGGAGGTCGGAGCCCCCCAGTGTTCAAAGGAACACTGACCACGGAGTCGGAAATGTGGGAGGGATCCCGGGATACCACACAAGGCTGTGACGGATGGATTCAGTGGACTCCCCCTGTAGGGCAGCCCCTGGCTAACAAACCTCAGTGAACCCCGCTCCAGCATTAAAGAATCTGCCTGCTAATCCATTTGCACGCTGCTGGGAGGCTTTTTCTACTCATCCAGAGGGCAGTCCTGGTAACCCAGCGTGTTCCTCCGGCTCTAAACGGAATCTAAGTCTGGTCTCCTGTCTTCTGGAAACCCATCAAGTGAACTTTCTCTGTGTTAGGTGGCCTTGCTGAGAGGAGCCAAGGTCATTTCCAGCGCCTAGGGTCTAGCCTAATGCCCTAGGTAAGTCAGACTCACTCCCAGAGCACTGACAGGTAAAAATGACACCGTGTCTCCTTGATGCAATAACCCTCGTCACTGAGAATCAAGGCTCCTGGGTTTTGTTGTTGATCTTAGGGAAGCTTATTAGCTTCCCATTCCCGCAGCTGGAGCCACAGCAGGGCAAGCTAAAGAGGCTGTGGCCGGCCGCAGCCAGCCTTGCAGTCACTGAAAGGTACAAACACCCAGCAACACTGCTGAAAATAAACACCACTTCCAACTTTCACCGCATCCTTCCAGGGCCACCCTGCTGAGCATCTCAGCTGCTCTGCCAGCGGCAGCCCAGGTGTTGCTCACTGCCTGAGTACCTACAGATAAAACTGCCTGCTGATGATCCAATTCAGAAAATAAATCCATCCTACCCACATACTGTTGTTATGGTTTCCATTCTTAAATTATACATATAGGGTCCGAGCTTTACCCAGCCTGTTTTTACACGTTGCAGAACATGAATCTTAATAAGATGCATATTTCAAGTTGTGCCCCAAAATATGTATTATCTGAGACGCTCCTGCATAACTTCACACCTGTTGTCCTGAGCATATTGTTAAAATGCTGTAACAAACGTGTTCATTCGCTACCTTAGACCTGCCTGCTGCCTTTTTTCGGTCTTAGATTACTTTTGGGTGACATAAAAAAATAAAATGTGGGATGGAGAAATGGTACAGTCACTAAGGGCCCTTGCTGCCAAGCCCAGTGAGTGATCTTTCATTTCTCCGGAGCCAACACTGGCCCTGTGTGTGTGTGTGTGTGTGTGTGTGTGTGTGTGTGTGTGTGTGTGTGCCTGTGTGTGTGTGTGCCTGTGTGTGTGTGCACAGACATGAATATGTACACACACATTCTTTCTCTCGATAACAAAATAGGTGGACACCTTCAAAAAATAATAAACAAAGGCATCAAGTGTGATGTCATCTTGAGAGGCCATGGCAGGAAGATCAAGGTTCAAGGCCAGCCTCCCTTACATGAGCCCCTACAGCAAAAGAAACACATAAACAAATTAATTCGATTTTTAAATTCCAAAATGATACATCATATCATACTGTAACTCACCTTCAAATCCCTTTACATGTTCCTGTTTAGTTTGTCTTCCTTTGTGGTGGTCATTTTAAGCATAAATGAATTCGTATTCATTTCTGAAGTATTTCTAAGTCCTACAGGGCATTAGGGAGACCATGCACATTCTCCTTCTGGGCTTCAAGGGTCATAGGCTTCCTGTCAAGAAGCCTTCTGAGGGGTGGGCTGTGGCTCAGGTGGTGCATCGCCTGTCTGGCACTGAGGCCAGGGGTGGGGTTGGGGATCCCAGGCTCTGCATAAACCCAAGCAATGGTTCCTGTCTGTAATCCCTGCACTTGAGAGATGAAGATGAGAAGGTCAGAAGTTCAAGGTCATCCTCAGTTGCAAGGTAAATTCAAGGCCAGCTTGGGCTGCAAGAGATCCTACGTAACTTTTTAAAAATTCCACGATAGCAAAATGCAGTATAAATGAAATTTCAAAGAAGTCATGGACAAGCCTATCCTAGACTTGACTGTGTAGCCCAGGCTATCCTAGACCTGACTATGAAACCCAGACTGACCTCAAACTCAGGGACAATTCACTTGCCTCGGCCTTCTCAGAGCTAGGATTACAAGCCGGTACCACATCTGATAAGACACTAGCCTTAAGTGCTATTTGTGAATTTTATAAATCCCGTGGATAGCTGAGTTGGAGGAGGGTTGCTTTTGGTCCATTTTATCTTTTTGCCCTAAGTGGCCATACATGGGACCAACATGTCAGACTCCTGAATAAGAAAAGTTCCAAAAAAGAATCCTTTTCCTTAACGGAGAAATTAAACCAAAGTGTGCTGCCCTCAACTTTGGTTGAGTCACTCGCTCCTTTTCCCGCCACACCTGGAGCTTTTAAAACAGTCCCAGAGGTGTAGGCCGATGAAGTGATCAGGAGAAAAGGCCACCCACCGGGTCCAGACCCATCAGCCTTCTGGGTCACAGCTAACAGGAAAATGCACACACACACACACACACACACACACACACCTCACCCCTGAGAACAAAATAGCAGCCTAGGGGCCTTCAAACTGAAACTCATCTGGTCTTTTATCCAATAAAAACATTTTATAAGCGAGAACTCCAGGTGTGTCAGGCACCGGGACTAATGGGAGGAGGGAGTCCATGGGAGAGGGCTTGCCCCTGAGTCACAAAGGCTCACATTGAGACACCTTCTAACCCGGGAAGCCTGGCAGAAGCTGAGACAGGGGGACTGTCAAGTTCAAGGCAAGCCTGAGGGATTCAGTGGAATCTCAAATTTTATAAAAGAAGGGAGGGAAGTAAGAGCTGTGGAGATGTAGTTCAGCGGTAGAGCACTTGCTAGTATGTCTGAGGCACTAGGTTCAAATCCCAGCACTGCTATAAACAAATTACCATCAAACAATTGCCTTTGACTCTGCCTACACACCGCACCCTGTGGCTCACTCTCTCCCTGGCCCCACACGGCAGGACAACGGGACTACAACCAGGGGATTAGGGTTCAGCTTGTCTCCTGTTGCTCACAACATTTAATGGAAGACTAGACAGAAACCACATTTCCATAAATACTAATTGATTGGTGGCGAATTGACCCACTGAGGTCCTTCCAACAGTAATTATTATCCGAAAGAAGCTGAACTCAGATGCAAATTACTGGCTCCCGGGTTCTGCCCGAGGCTATTTTACATTTCAAGAGAGCCTCGCGGTTTGAACTGAACTGTGAAAAATGAACCCAAGCAGGCTGGCAAACAGTTTCCAAATTCTATTCTCCCGGAGACATTTGCATCTCTTCTGTAGATATTTGTCAACTGTCACCAAGTCCTCTCTATCTATCATCGGCTCTCTACAGGACAGGCTGCGACACTGAAGGTCCATCTATTTGGTCCCCGCACCCAAATAACAGAATTTTATGGCAACTTTTCAAAGGAAAGGAAGCAATAGGCGTTATGGAGGCCACCAAGCCCACTTGACCTTGGACTTGTTTCGGACTTCGACGAAAGCTTAATTCCACATCTAAGAACCACATGTACCACAAGGCAGGCTTATACCAGTAAACAATTAAGTGAATCCTGATCAACGTCATTGTCTTCAGCCACATTAAGGCCCAGAAATGCTAGGCAGGAGGGGCGTGGGCCTTTAATCCCAGAACTCTGGGAGGCAGAGGCAGGCAGATGTTTGAGACTTGAGGCCAGCCTGGTCTACAGAACAAGTTTCAGGACAGCCCAGGCTACACACACACACACACACACACACACAAAAAAAACCTGTCTGGGGGTTGGGGGAGGACCCAGAATCTTCTGCCTAAAATACTGACAATTGAATTAGCTAGTTACAGTTAAAGAAAAAAGAAATGCTAATGTACACATTGTTAAGAATTCATACGGGCTGGAGAGATAGGCGTCTAAAGGCCTGGGTTCAATTCCCAGCACCCACATGGCAGCTCACAGCTGTCTGTAACTCCAGGATCCGACACCCTCACACAGACCGACGTGCAGACAAAACACTAATGCACATAAGTTAAAAATAAAAGAATTCATAACAGACGTCCACCTCTGCCGTTCTCATGTGTTCACAGAAATAGAAAGTAATACAGAAAGTGATACTTAATAATCAAAATTAAAAATCCTCAGAGGCACAAGTGCAGGACAACTTCCTCTTCTTCTGTTCTACACAGCCCCCTGGGGAGCTGAAGAGGTGAAAAGAGATCTTTCAGCTGTGGGTTCCAAGAAATGGCTTTGCTGTTGTGAATGAGAAAGTACTTAGAACCATTCACTACAGATACTGTTTGAAACTATGATGCTTGGTAGTAAAGCACTAACCACAGCTTGGGAGATCCTGTTAGATTTTACAGTCTGTGCAGACCTTTGAGTGTTCAACCAGCTGAGTATTTTTTTTCCTCTCACGAACAAAAGCGTATCAAATACTGTTTCTCCATATTTGTGACTGCTATTTAATCTCACTTTACTCTTCCACATAGATTTTGGGGGCAGTTTGATGAGACACTGTGTCAACAATCTACGAAAGCCAAATCTAGGTTGCTAATGGGATCTGAACATTACATTTTACTCCTCAAATTTATTTGAGGTCAGGAAAGGCTGGGGGTGGGGGTGGGGGTGGTTGAAGGTTGGTGTCTACGCTGCCACCTGTTGGCCGTAAGAGGAAATACACAGCAAGGGAAGAAAGTGCTCTATTTGTATTCATAGCCTATTTATATTCTGGTCCATAAGTGCGTCTTAGACGCTGGGAAAGGGAGCTCACAGACCATTTAGAGGATATTGCAAAGCCCTGGACCTGTCTCCAGGAAAACAAATAAAAATAACACATATGATATATTTTTAATAAAACCTTTTTTAAAAGATTTATTTAGTTTATGTCTATGAGTGTTTTTGTCTGTGTACCACATGCATGCCTGGCGCACTTGGAGGTCATACGAGGGCACTGGATTCCTTAGAACTGTAGTGATGACCAGTCGTCAGGTGCTATGTGGTTGCTGGGACTAGAACTCTGGCCTTCTGCAAGAATAAGTTCTCTTAACCACTGAGCCGTCTCTCCAACTCCTACAATAGATTTTTGTAGACAAATATGGATAGCCCGAGGTCCATCGGTAAACCCAAGCAAAGCAGCCTCATTATTTTGTGCTGTGGGGAAAAAAAATCAGTACAAATAAATCATACATCCATCCTGGGACAATAATTTAAATACAAGATTATTCTTAGAAATTTCTTTCTTTCTTTCTTTCTTTCTTTCTTTCTTTCTTTCTTTCTTTCT
>NW_021604679.1:2932649-2968382 GCF_004785775.1 Grammomys surdaster
TCTTTCTTTCTTTCTTTCTTTCTTTCTTTCTTTCTTTCTTTCTTTCTCTTTTAAACACTAACAGATTTCTGGTTCAAATATGGTGGTTAATCACTGAAAGAAAAAAAGAAAATCAAAACCCTTTAACTTTGTCCCACAGCCAGAGAGAGTTACATTTCTGGGGTAGTTGAATGGGAATGGCTTATGGGTGTTCTGGGCTGTGTCTCCATCCGAAATAGGGTGCTTTTGACATTCTCCGGATTCTGGATCACCATGAGATAAAAGCAAGGGTGTGAGGACTAGTCTTTCATTTAGCTTGTAGAAATGCCTTGTATGTTTCTGTGAAACTCTGCACAGTGAAGGTTACGCAGGGCCATCATCTGCCTCTGGCATTGTCTTCTCTAGTGCTGGGAATGAAACCCAAGGTCTTCCTTATGTGCTAGGCAAGCACCGTACCACAGACCAGCTGCTAAGATGTTTTGAATGTTCTCCAGTGGCCTCCAAATTTGGAGACTTTCTCTCCTGCATCCCAAAAAGAAGCTATTTTTCCCGTGTCCTATCTAGGAAGAGAGACCTGCTCAGTCCTTGGAGCATCTTAGAACTGCCCAAAATAGCCCTCCTGCTTTCCTCCTTTATGGTGTGAGGGACAGGCTCCATAAGGAGTAGCGACTGGTCCAGTCCATCCTGAACATCTGTCCTGTCCTGAACATGACACACATGAAATTAAAATGTTTATGCATAGCAATGGAAACCATTACCAGACAAGCTTCAAAATGGGAGGAAAATGTTACCACCTATCTATTGAGCAGGGGATTGATATCCAGAATCTATAAAGAAAAAGAAACACAGGACAATTTTCAGTCAGTAGAAGGGCAAGATGATGTCAAGCTCATAGTACAGGTGTGTAATCAACTACTCAGCGGACTGAGACAGAACTGCCTGGTGGCCAAGGCCTATCTGGGCTATAGAATGGGTGTAGCGGGATATCCCCCCACCCCCTCCCCCACTACATTTTACAATAAAACTAAATAAAATAATTTGGGAGGAGCTAATGTGGGAGGAGAGGAAGAGAAGAAGGAAGTGGAGGAAGAGGAGAAGATGGTGGAGGATGTACGAGTGTCACTAGCAGTCTAAGGTAGTTGTAAGATCTAGATTAAATATTGGGTAACACCTCTAATTGTGTAGGCATCTGGTTAATTGAGCATTACCAAATATATAAAGCCTTTAGATAATCTTTAAGCACTAGAGTCTCATTTCTACCAGGTACCGAGTAGATGGCAAATATTGTCTGGGTTTCAGCCAAGCTTTGTGGAGACAGCGTGGTAGATTGGCAGAGCCATCTCCCATGCTGGTGTCTTATGGGTGCCAGGGCCGGTGCTTCTGGCTGGTCAGACCCGAGCACCTGCGAGAACACACCGCCACTCTTGGTCTCAGGCCTTGCCTAGTGGGGAATATGGCGGCCCCATAAGAACAAGCCAGATTGGGTGCCACTGTTTTATATATTACCCTCAACAAATGGGTTCCAACCTGCCAGGGATACAGAGCAAGACCCTATCTAAAAAGGGAAAAAAAAAATGTGACTCTACTTCATCCCATGAAGAATGGCTATCACCCAGAAAACAGATCCTAACAAACGCTAGCATGGAAGGAGGGATGCAGACACAATAGTGGCAGATGTAACGTGGCACGGCCATTCTGGAAATCAGCATGGGCAATCCTTGAAGAATGAAGAGAAAGCTGGGAGGTGCAATGCCTACAATCCCAGAACTCAGGAGGCAGAGGCAGGTGGATCTCTGTGAGTTCAAGGCCAGCCTGGTCTACAAAGTGAGTTCCAGGACAGCTGTGGCTACACAGAGAAACTTCATCTTGGAAAAAAAAAAAATGTGTAATGGAGGTGGAATATAATCAAAGAACATGATACACATATGAAAATGTCACAATTCAGTTCATTAATTTGTACAGTAAATTTATGCTATTTTTGAAAATAGAAATATAAACATCATCCTTTTGTGTACTGTGTGTGTCCCTCCTGGCTAACAGCACCCTGCAGACTCCTGACAGACAAAGCAGCGAGCTCTAGCAGCGTCGTCACTGCTGTCCGCTTCTGGGTAGCTTCAGGAGGTTTTACGTTTTATTAATGTAATAAAATGTAGCTTTCAAAGTTATCTACAGTATGTAATTACAAATGCATGTTATTGATATTACCAGCGTGATGCTTGAGTTTGCTTTTCCATTAGTAGAAACTCTGCATTTTATGCATTAATTATACAAAGGATTAATGATGGCTTACACAAGTCCGGCTACAGGAAGACAGTGTCGAAGCAATTACACTGATGGTAGAGTGGTCCTCTCTTTAGTAAAGGCGACGTTCCAAACAGTGGTTTTAAGTGCATTTGCTCTTAAACATAAAATGATGGGCGACGAGGAATAAATGAACCTATGCCTATAAACCCCGCTTTCGTGAGAGAATGGTAGGTACTGAGCAGCCCCACTCCTAACACTGCCTGAATTCAATTCTTATAAAAGTCCAGCTAAAGGGATTTACATTTTTTTAGCTTTATTATTTTTTTTTTGCAACATTAAACCTGCAATGTCAACTCCAAACTCAACTTGCCCAGGGCAGACCCACCCTGGTCTTATCCAGGATCTCATCAATACAGATAGCACCTTCCTTAAGCCCCAAAAGCAAAAGCTCATGAACTATGGAACAACTGCCCTCTCTTTAGTTCATCCATGCTTTTTGTCAATTTTGCCTCCCATTAATGTCTTGAATCTCTCCACACCACCACCACCCATCCACTGATGTACTCTGGCTCGAGTTTTTCCATTGATGGTACCTGAGCCCTGCAGGGGTCCCAAGCTCGATCCTCACGTCCACCTCAAGCCCATCTCAAGTCCATCCTCTTCACTGTAGCAAATGGAACAACAAAGAAACAAACGGTAGCCCCTCTTCCTGCTGCAAACTCTTCTGGTCTAGAGAGAAGCCTTAAAATCCTTTGCACACAGCCCACATAGGTCAGCCTGTGTCCTGGCCTGCTCTAGCACTGGGCTGCTACTGACCTCATCGATCTCCCCAGGCACTGAGTTCCCTGTCCCAGGAACTTGGAAGAACTGACTCAGCTCCCATTTGGTGGTGAACTTCATCTCTGAGATCCAACCATTTCCTCAAGGGTCTTGCTAGGACAAATCCCTTCCAGTACCTGCCACCTCTCTTCCCCTGCAATGTTATAATTACTTACGTTAGTATCTCACTAAGATGAATACCTGCTTTGCTTAGTTATCTGTAAATTGCATGAAGGCGCCATCTCTTTTTTTGTTTGTTTGTTTGTTTGTTTTTTCGAGACAGGGTTTCTCTGTGTAGCCCTGGCTATCCTGGAACTCACCCTGTAGACCAGGCTAGCCTCGAACTCAGAAATCTGCCTGCCTCTGCTTCCCAAGTTTTGGGATTAAAGGTGTACGCCAAAACGCCCGGCAAGAAACTTGAATTTTATTGTGGAAGTTGTTTTAGTTTCATTTCTGTTTCTGTAATAAAATGCAAAGTCAAAAAAAAAAAAAGAAAGACAGAAAGAAAGAAAGAAAGAAAGAAAGAAAGAAAGAAAGAAAGAAAGAAAGAAAGGCTGCTTACCATTCTGGGTCACAGCCCATCCTTTTGAGGAAATCAAGTCAGGAGGAATTCAAGCATTCAGTCACATCACATTCAAAATAAAGACCAAGGAAAATGTACACACCCTTGCTGGTCTGTGCTTAGCTGGCTTCCCTCATTTACATATCGGTCAGGGACCAGCCCAAGGACTGGCTCAGTCCTCCCACTGTGTAGGTCTTCCTTCCTCAATTAACAATCAAGATAGTCAGGGCTGGACCGACAGCTCTGCAGGTAGGAGCATTCCTCACAGCTACTGCAGGGCATCTGGACTGCTTGATCCCAGCACCCACAGAGAGCCTCACAGCCACCTGTAATTCTAGTTGCAGGGGATCGATCCGATGACCTCTTCTGACCTTTGCAGGCATTGTACACATGGAAGCAAAACATTCACAGACAAAAAGTAAGTCATATGCACACATATGTGTATGCATGTGTGTATATATATATATGTATGTATATATGATTTAAGTGTGTGTATATATTTGTATATTATACATGCACACACACATATACACATGTGTGTATATATGCATAGGCTCTTCTGATTAAGACATGTCCTCGTTAGGACTCTCTTCTCAGCTACTCTAGGTTATGTCAAGTTGACATTTAAAACACAGAGGGACAGGGGAGCCACAGAAAGCTTTTAGCTGGAAGAGAGTATGACAAGTTTTGGGAGGCCTGGCTTGTTCCACTTGGCAGTGATGAGCAGAACGGTGGACAGACATCAAACTGAGTCATGACAGTGTTCTGTAACACAGAAGTACTTGCCTTCTTTTTTTTCCTCTGTGTAGCCCTGGCTGTCCTGGAACTCACTCTGTAGACCAGGCTAGCCTCGAACTCTCGAACTCAGAAATCCGCCTGCCTCTGCCTCCCAAGTGCTGGGATTAAAGGCGTGCGCCACCACCGCCCGGCCACGCCATCTCTTTCTAACCCCTATTCTAGTTCTCATCTTGCCAGTAGAGATCAAATAAATACATTGGTTGGTTGGTCGGGTAGGTAGGTGGATGGCTGAGTTGTTGGTTAGTTGGTTTGCTAGTTGTTTGGTTAATTGTTTGGTTGGATGAGTGAATTAAGAAACAGTGCTTTATGCCAGGTTTTATAAGAATTATGGGGACGGGCAGTGGTGGCGCACGCCTTTAATCCCAGCACTTGGGAGGCAGAGGCAGGCGGATTTCTGAGTTCGAGGCCAGCCTGGTCTACAGAGTTCTAGGACAGCCAGGGCTATACAGAGAAACACTGTCTAGAAAAAACCAAAAAAAAAAAAAAAGAATTATGGGGCCCTGAGTATCCTGCTGTCCCAGGGGACCCGCCACCTCTCCTCCCACCTTCATCAAACCTTCAGATTCTGAACCATATAGACAGGAGTCTAGCGTGGCTGTCCTCTGAGAGGCTCCACCAAGCAGCTGACCCAGATAGATGCAGACACCCACAGCCAAACAGTGGATGGAGCTTGGGGACTCTTATGGAAGGATTGCAGGGGATAGGAACTCCACGGGAAGACCAATAGAGCCAACTAACCTGGACCCTTGGGCTTCTCAGAGACTGAACCAGCAAGCAACGAATATCCACAGCAGGACCCAGGCCTTCCTGCGCATGTGTAGCAGACGTGCAGCCTGACCTTTATGTGGGTCCCGGACAACTAGGACAGAGGCTATCCCAAAAGCTGTTGCCTGTATGTGGGATATAATCTTCTAGCTGGGCTGCCTTGTCTGGCTTCAGTGGGAGAAGAAGCGCCTAGCCTCACAGAGACATGAAGTGCCAGGGTGGGAGGATACCCAGGGGGGCTCCCAGCAGCTCAGAGGAGAAGGGGGCGCAGGGAGGGAAGAAGGACTGTGGGAGGGGGTGCCCAGGAGGGGGCAGTGAGTAGGATATAAAGTGAATACATAAAAATTAATTAATTAATTAATTTAATTTTTTAAAAGAATTGTGGAGGCCAGACTTGGTAGCCTTTAATCCCAGCACTCCAGGGGCAGAGGCAGGTGAATCTCCTGAGTTGAGGTCTACAGATTGAGTTCCAGGACAGCCAGGGCTACAGAGAAACCCTGTCTTGAAACAATAACAACAACAACAACAACAACGACAACAAAAAGAACCATGACTCTGACACCAGACTTTCTGGATTGGGGTGTTTTGTTTGGTTGGTTAGTTGGCTGGTGTTTGTTTCTTTGTTTTTCTAGTGGGGTAATGAGAACAGTAGCCCTGGCTGTTTGGAACTTACTATATAGACCAAGCTGACCTCAAACTCACGGAGATCCACCTGCTGACTAAAGGCATGTGCCAGCACTGTAGACTGAGACTTCTTGAGTTTGAATCCCAGCTCTTCCTGAAAGACCACAGACATATTTCATAACTGTCTGTACCTAAGTGTCCTCAACTATAAGGGTAATCATAATATATATGTAATAAGTGGCTACTTAGTACTTATGCCTGGAGCATAATAAATACATATATGTACTGCTATGATATCATTTCATAGTATATTCCAAGTACAGTCTTGTTTTCTTATTGACTACCATCGTTACTGCCTTTTGTTCAGACATTTGTTTTTGCAGAACAAACAATGAGGGGCTACTGGAAGATATTTTAAAATCATATGTTGGGGTGGAGAGATGGCTCAGCGGTTAAGGGCACCGACTGCTCTTCCAGAGGTCCTGAGTTCAATTCTTAGCAACCATATGGTGGCTCACAATCATCTATAATGGGATCCGATGCCCTCTTCTGGTGTGTCTGAAGAGAGCAATGGTATAGTCATACGTATAAAATAAATAAATAAATCTTTTTAAAAACATATGTTCATTTATTTTTAAATTATGTGTTTATGTGTCCTTGTATGTGCATGTGAGCACAAGTTCCTCTGGAGGCCAGAGCATCCAATCCCCTGGAGCTGAAGTTTCACTTGATGGTAAGCCACCCACCATAGATGCTGGGAACCGATCTCAGGTCTTTTGCAAGAGCAAGGTAAACAGTCTCTTAAGTGCCAAGTATGGCAAGACCCTGGGTTTGATCCCTAAAAAATAATAAATAAATCAAGTAAATTGACATTAAGGTTCTCGTTCAGAGTCCTTCAAACGTATGACGAAGGCAACTAAAATGAGAATAAGTTTTGTTTACTGACAATAAGAAACGTCCAGAAATTCCTTTCACAAGGATGGAATGGATCTCATCAGATTCATCAGATCTGAGGGGAAGTAGACATCCTTGTTCCAGAATGGAGAGGATAGAAGAGGAAGCGAGCAGGTCCTGTGGGCAGCTGCAGCGCCACAGCCGCCCCATTAAGCCCCTCCAGTTGTTTGGCTGAACAAGTGCAGCCTCCACCTCATCCCATTTTACAGATTAGATTCTGGTACTGGCAAAAGTCACGTCTGCTAAAGATGCTACAGCTACCGCCGGCAAAGTGAAAGCTGGAGCCGCACAGAGATGAGTGTCATGTCTATCCCTCTCCGCTTTGTTATATAGCTCCTCAGAGTGGACTGTTTCCCAAATCTCTGTCCCTGTTAGAATCCTTTTTATATTCTGCCAATATTTCTCTCCCCTAGTATCCTCTAAAATGATAGAATGTATCTTTCTTCTCGGTTTTGTTGCCTTTTTTGCTCTTACAGAGCCGCCTCCGGTTCCTAGCTTATCTTTGGCCCAAGGACATGTTCATCGGGTATGCTGTTCCACTCTGACCCTCCCACTACGCATGCTCAGGACCTTTCTGGAGTCTGACATTTGACTAAAGCATGCCTGTGTATTTGGTCTGGATCACTGACAACTATATAGCAGTCTGACAGCCTTCCATATTCAGAAGCCAAGCCACCATCAAGGGTGACAAATGACACCAACCTAATGACCACAGTAATTCACTGTCCTGTTTAAAGACACTATTTAGCAAAGTCAAGGTTAAAACCATGTAATGGAACAAACGAAGGGGCTCTGCTCCAGGACTCCACACTTTAGCATAGACTTCCATTACTAGGAAATGGCTGTCCTGCGTGTCCATCCATACTTTTAAAATTTTCTTCTTGGGAACAGCTGTGGAACATCTAAAGAGAGGTTGTTTGAGACCTTATAAACACTTAGGCTAAGGCCAGGCATGGTGGTGCAGGACTCTTCTCTGACCACTCGGAAGGTAGAGACAGGAACATCAGGAGTTCAGTGCCACCCACACCTACAAAGGCAGACTGGGCTACAATCAGATAAATTAAACAAAGGAGCTAGAGAGGTGGCTGAACAGTTAAGAACACTTGGTCCTCTTGTAGAGGACCTGAATTCGTTTCCCAGCGCTCTTGCTCACAACCCCCTATCATCCAAGGTCCTCAGGATCCAAAGCTTGCTTCTGACCTCTGAGGGCACCTACACTCACATGGACACAGACACAAGAATTAAAAAAATAACCTTTTAAAATAAGGAATAAGCTGAGAGATAGAGAGAGAGAGAGAGAGAGAGAGAGAGAGAGAGAGAGAGAGAGAGCGGGAGGGGGAGGGGGAGAGAGAGAGAGAGAGAGAGAGAGAGAGAGAGAGAGAGAGAGAGAGAATATATCCATAATCTGGACTCATGAAACCATAAGTACCATAAAAAATGAATAAAGATAAAAACACGAAAACACAGAATTGCCCTTTTCATGACTAAAAACAGTAAGTCCCTCAAGGGCTCCAGCTCGTCTTAGTCGTGTGCTAACATGTGATCACACTTAGGAGAGCTTAGGAGGGGGGACACCAGTAGAGACGTCCATCTGAGAAGCTGTAGCTGAAGGCTCTTCTGCCCAGCCTTGTCTCAAGGACACGATGAGGAAGGAGGGAGGGGCTACCCCACAATCTGTGGGAAAGAATGCAAATACAGATGCACCCAGTGAGCTGCACGGCTGCTGAGCTAGCCCTCTGTGAACCTTCTGCATAGGAAAGGAAGACAGGAGGGAGGCTCTGTACCTTCAAGAAACCCACAAGCCTTAATCTGGTGGCCCAGGACATTTGCAGCTGCAGGGGTGAGGGGTGGGGGAGTGCTACCCACTCCGCTTGGCCAGCCCTCTCTGCCAACCATCCATACCACTCTCCCTCATGAGCTCATCTGATTAATATGTAACCAAAGAAGTGAAAGGCATTTCACAATCTGCATGTCTCGGCAGTTCTGACATTCCTCCAGGTTGGAAGCAATCGCCAGCCAGGCCTTCTCCCTCGTGACATATTTATTCTCCCTCTTCAGATTCAAACCATTCCAGAAGGTGAGTTTAGAAATACAGCAAAAGCAGCCTGCTTGTCTGCAGTATTTACATGCCTTACATACCCTGGAAATATGTAGCTTATTAATGACTGATTTCCCAACCTCTTCAATAAGCCTTTTTATTAGCATGACACTCCTTAACTTACAAATGTCAAGCCGCTGTGCCCTGTGTGCGTCTCCTTTATGATATTTAGTATAAAGATGGAGCAGTATTTATGTCCCTCACAATCAGAGAATGGATTGTTTTAAGATCACACAGCCTAGATGCGATAAAGAAAGACGGAAGCTCGCAAAATGATAAATATTTTCATTAAAAACTTTAAAACTAAAAGTTCAAAGATATGTTCTCCTCTCTTATTTCTTGTCAAAACATGACTTAAGACCCAAAACTAATCTACTTTCAATTTTATTCCATATTTCAGCGCTGTCATAGTACTCAGCGGAGAGTATTGGAATACGATCATTTTTTATTTTGTTGATGTTACCGACAGCTTTATTTCACAAAGCAATCTTATACTATGTCTAGCAGGAACAGGGCATAGAGGTCAAATAGTCTATCCTTACAGGTAGAGAGCTTATTAAATGGAACGTCTATTAAACCCGATGGACAACATAAAGAAACATTTCAGCAAAATACTTTTAACATAGTTCAATGAAGATACGGCTCGAAAGGGTAGTAAATAATTTAAACAGAGACCGGTGGGGAAATTGTTTTATTTTTTTAACAGCATCTTCAATTTATATTTCAAACAAAGCGGGTAAATAGAAAGACAGAAAGGAACAACAGCTAAGAGAACACTAAGGTTTACCATTCTTGCAGGATGGATATTTCCCTAGCAAGCGAGGAGGCTTGTAGTGCCTAGGCCCAGAGCTACAATTCTCTGCTACAAAGTTCATTTAAAATAGTCCAGCAGCCGGGCGGTGGTGGCACACGCCTTTAGTATCAGCACTTGGGAGGCAAAGACAGGTGGATTTCTGAGTTCGAGGCCAGCTTGGTCTACAGAGTGAGTTCCTGGACAGCCAGGGCTACACAGAGAAACCCTGTCTCAAAAAACAAAATAAAATAGTCCAGCCAGGAGGCACAGTAGGAGAGCCCAGGATCCCAGCACTAAGGAGCCAGAGCTCAAGGCCAGCCTGAATTACACTGTACCTTGTCTCTAGAGAGTAAATAATGCAGAGATGGAGAGATGGTCCAGTGGTTAAGAGCACTGACTGTTCTTCCAAAGAACCTGAGCTCAATTCCCAGCACCCACATGGCAGCTCACAACTATCTGTGGCTCCAGTTCCAGGAGACCCGACACTCTCACGCAGACATACATGCCGGCAAAATGACAATGTACATATAATAGATATGTAGCCATAAGCCATCTAGCTGTAAGCATTTTATGATTGTAGGTGAGAAACCTTTTTTTTTTGTGGGGGGGAACGTGTCTCCTGTCCATGTAGGCCAGGCTGGACTTGAACTCGTAAGGGTTTTATATGTCTCTGCAAGATTTATAGGTGTGCACTTCCACATCTGGAGAGAACTTTTTTTTTAAAAGGTTCTTCCTGGAACCTGCTTTAGAGAATAGTTCATTTTTAAATTATGTTGATAGACCATAGTCCAGCACTTGGGAGGCAAAGACGGGAGGATCTTAAGGCTAGCCTGGCTTACATATCAAGCTCTAGGACAACCGGGACTACAAAGAGAGAGTCTCTCTCTCTCTCTCTCTCTCTCTCTCTCTCTCTCTCTCTCTCTCTCACTCACACACTCACACACACACACACACATTTATATATGGTTTTACTTCTAAGAAAGTACAAAGCTTTACTTCTAAGAGAAAAGCTTGACTAGATAACATGTGTCCACTTATTGAATAGATTTGGTAGAAGAAGCTAAACGTGGAGTTGGGGATGTGGATCAGACAGAAAGTGCTTGTCCAGGATTCTCAAGGCTCTGGATTCCATCCACACTGCTACAGAGAACAGAATTTTCATTTAGATATCCCTGGTAAATCCTTAATTTTGTGTGTATGTGTGTGTGTGATTAAGCTTATCATTACTTTAATTATATTTAGTATTTACTCTCTGTATATGAGAGAGAGAGAGAGAGAGAGAGAGAGAGAGAGAGAATGAATGCACAAACTGAAATAGCTACCACACTTTATGTTCATGCTTTGAGATCCTAAGAAGACAGCAACCAGCGTCTGCAGTATCAATGAAGGTTAGTATGAGTCTCACACCTCTTATTCTTGAAACTGGGTACCCAGTCTCTCACCAGGAAATCAGGTCCCTGGTCTCTTGCCAAGAATATAAACTACTTGATGTAGGGTTATCAGTAGATTTACCTGGCGGGATAATTAATAAGCCACAGAAACATAAAACCTGAGTTGTTAAAGTTTACAGTCGCCTCCCTTGCAGCATCTCCTCGGCCACTGTCCTTGCTTCAGCCCACAGTAAATCATCTACCTAAATGTATTTGCACCCAATCATTTTTTAAAGTCACAATCTTTGTAGTGTCAACTTGTCAAGGGTCAAAGGGAAGAACAGGCAAGATTCCCAAATCAATCTGCTTGTAGAAACTGTCTCATTTCATTTCAAATTACCTGCTGTGGTGGACGCCGGGTATGGACAAACTGCCTTCCTCCATAAACCATGACAGCATGGGTCGAACTTCGGCGATCACTCATAAGGGCCGAGTCACGTCTCTTCTGTCATTAACTACTTTTAAACGGCTCTGCAGGGTAAGTGATCTTGCAGGGCAGCCACAGATATAAATACTGTTTGGACAGTTTAATGTCAAGAGACAACTCCTCTGGGATTAAAACTGTGTAACCCAGTAAGACGACTACCCACACAAGGACTAAGGTGCTTTGGTATCATTACTGGAAGTCATATCTTTACATATGTTTTGTGCAAGTGAGCCCATAATAAGCCAAACATCATTCATCTACATTATGTAATGGCATGGTATCCTGAAATATTAAAAAACAAAAATTACGGTGCCTCGGCCTTTCCAGAAAGCATTCTTCCACAATTTACACGGTGTCCTTATGAGGCTGACCAGAAAGTAAGGGCATAAGATGGAGTGGTCCTGGGGCTTGTGGGACTCCACAGACTGTTCTATTTTTTATTTATTTTTATTTTTTTAAATTTTTAATGGCAAAACCAAAAATATACCTAAAAGCAAAGCTTCTGGAAAAAACATTTGTTCTCCCCTGTCTTGTATTGCTCCTCAAACTTGAACTTGGCCTCCTGTCTGGCCTTGCATTTCAAAGCTGAGTCTCTGAACACATCCTTGTTAATAGTTTGGTCCAAAGGGATATCCACGGAGTACCTTGTAGGCATGAGGTAGCTGTAGTTATAAAAATTCACAAAGGAATTGATCTTGGATCGCTTGGTGATTTTCTTCTTGCCCATGGCAGCTGTCACTTTTCTGGGATAGGGTCAATCCCACCCACCAGGGCATGGCTGTAAAGGCAGTCCGTTGTGCCACCATCAATGTTCTTCATGATGATGGCTTTGTGTCCAGAGTAGCATCCAGCCAGGACCAGCACCACCTTCCCGGGTTTCATGAACTTGCCCATTTTTACAGCAAGGAGACACCCAGCAGGAAGGAGAGGTCAATGGACTATTAAAGACCTAAAGCTGTCCATAAAATCAGAGCAGTAGGATACAATAATGTGTGCACAAAGAGCCAAGAGAGAGGAAACAGGACTGGAATAATTATTCTATCACCATCTTGGCTACCCATGCTGGTAAACACAGCAATGCCTAAATTAACAACTGATATTTACTCAACATTTGGTATACGCTGTGTACTGTATAGAGGGCTTTACACATACGACCTTGCTGAGACTCACATCCTAATGAGGAATCTGTTTTCATCTCAGTTCAAAGGTGCTAAGGCTGTGCATCAGAGCAGACAATGATTTGCCTCAACATTTTGTATGCAAATAGAGAAGTCAACTATGATGTTATGCCATCTCCCCGCAAAGGAATTTTTCTTGCTTGACATATGAAGTATTGCATGGTATAAATACAGCGACCCTGCTTTCTTTAACATGCACGCTATGTGCAAAATCCTTCCGAATCACTAAAAGGAAAGTGTTGCTTAGTTACGGGAAGGCGCATTGAGTCAAATCGAGTGGATGTAAGAATCCCTCTATGGGAACATGAAGACTCTCCAGAGGGTACGTGGGCATGGAACTTTTAAGGAAATCAATTTCAAAATTCTGTGTCCATATGTTTTCTTTCCTAAAATTAATCATCCTGAGAACATACGCTAATCCACTCTGTACCCCAAATCACAACAGATGTTCCCCAACCTACTTCAAAAGAAACACCCACACGCACACCCCAACTCTTATCTCACCCAGAGGGTGACAGCCTCTACCTCCTTACTAGTCCATCCCCAGAAGAGATGTGTGTCAATCAAAGGCCTTCTGTGTTTAAAACTCACCTACCAAATGGAATGGATCTGTGAGGTTCTCGTCAGTTTCTGATGCTACCTCAATGTGGAAGGGCAGCTGCTGACCTTCAGAGCCTCTCTTTAGGATGCTTGCACACACAGCTGTACAGTAGAAAATGAATAAGGACAACCAGCATAGGACAAGCTGCCTTAGGATAGCATCTACCAGAAAGGGGTGGGGGGAGGTTGGGAGGGAGGGATGGAAACACTGTCTCAAAGGGAAAGATAGAGGAGAGTTTGGGTATCTTTAAATGGGTGCTGATGAGTGCAAAGTCCCTGTGAAACCCATATTCCTCTGCAGATATCCCAACCAGTTTCTCATCTGGAGCACTGTGGACAGTCAGGGCTGTGGTCTGCTGACTAAACATAGGATGTCAGCAACACACTTGGTCTCTGCGCATATGCAAACATATATACTCACACATGCCTGCATGTACATAGCGTGACCTCTAAAAAACACAGGTGCAGGGTGAGGAGGGAGGAGTGCACTTAAAGAAACAATGTAATGGATTTACTATGTTTTCAATTTTTGATATTAAATTTATTCACATTGAACTTCCAATTGAAATTGTGTAGAATAGGGCATAATTAATTTTCTTTAAAAAGCATTATTATTGCATGTGCACCCAGGATGGGGGAGGGCATTTGTGTAAATTTTAGAGAACATTTTTTTTTAATTTACTTGATTTTTATTTTATCTGTATGAGTGTTTTGCCTGGTTATATATATGTAAATATACACATACATGTAAATGAATGTATATAAATATGTGCATATGTAAATGCACATGACTTACACATGGTGTCTACGGAAGCCAGAGGAGGGTGTGAGATTCTCATGGAACTGGAGTTACAGAGGGTTGTAAGGTGCCATGGGAGTGTAGGGAACTGAATTCAGCTCCTCTGCAAGTGCCCTTAACCGACGAGCTATCTCTCCAGGCCTGTCAGAGGACAACTTTGTGAGGTCTGTTCTCTCTTTCTTTAGTTCCAAGAATTGGACTCAATTGCCAGGGTTTGCATGACCTTTACCTGATGAACCATCTGCCCAAGACTAAATAAAATTTTTGAAAGTTATTTTAAGAAGTGTACGTGGGAGCTGGAGAGATGACTCAGAAGTTAAGAGCATTCATTGCCTGCTTTTTCAGAGTGGTGGCTCACAACTCTCTGAAATTCCAGGTTCAGGGGTTCCAACACCAGCTTCTGGCTTCCCAGGGGACCAGGCACACAAATGGTACTCAGATGCACATGCCGGCAAAACACTCATAGAAAATTTGTTGTTTTGGTGTTTTGAGACAGGGTCTCTTCTCTGTGTAACAGCCCTGGCTGTCCTGGAACTCACTTTGTAAACCAGGCTGGCCTCGAACTTGCTGTCTTCCAAGCGCTGGGATTAAAGGTACGCGCTCCATCAAGTGTAGCCGCCCGAGCTGCCTCACATTCGGTGGGCCACTTTGTAACAGCCCGTTCTGCTGCTCCGGTCGGCGGGTCAGGGCCTAGCAAGAGAGAGAGTGGGGACGGAGAGGCGAAGAATGGAGACAAAACAGGGAGTCTGATCAAGTCTCTCAAGTCTCTCTATTGAAAGGAAATCCTGGGTATTTCTACCCTTTACCACGTGCCTTGCCCTCGTGGACAAGGACAGCTGAAGGCACTACGTCATGTGCCTTGCAGCGTGGAGACCACGTGCACCTAGCTAGCAGCGTGGATATCATGTGCGCCTAGCTGTTGGCGGCACTAAACAGCAAAACAAGATACGTGAGAAAAGTGTCAGAGTGTGCTCAATTGTTGTGGGCTGTTGAAAACAAGTCTCTTGTCAGGGTATATGGCCTGAGATGGCTGTAAAGATGATAGCCACTTTTGGCTAGGAGTCGGCTCCCAACAATCAAGTCTAATTTTCTTTTTTTAATTAAAAAAATTTTTTGAGGAAGTGTATGTGGGTAAAGATGGTCCCAAGGCCACAGAAAGGGAACAACAGTGATTCGGGTGACTGAAGGGTTCTGAAGGAAGCGCTCCTGAGGACTGACTTCCATTGCTCCAGTGACTCGGGTTCCAAACTGAAAGGAAGCTGCAGCACCACTGACAAGGCCATGTGGTATGTGGATGCAGCAACCTGCCAGTGTAGAAGCAAGGGCTTACAGGCACAGCAGGGGCCACACAGAGTGCTTTGCAAACAACAGAAGCATAACCCGGAGTAGGTGTCATTCCTCAGTAATTTCAGGATTTTTCTCCTGTTATTTTCTCTCTGTGTGTGTTTTGCCTACATGTATGTCTCTGTAGCATGTGGGTGCCTGGAGCTAGTGGAGGACAGGAGAGGTAGGTGGACACCCCCCCCCCCGAACTGGAGTTACTGATGGTGATGGATTGCCGCAGAGGCGCTGGGATTGAAATCTGGGTGGGCAGCCAGTGCTCTCAAGTGACAAAGCGTCTTTCCAACTCACTCTTCAGTAATTTTACAGCTGCATCGTTCTTTCTATACTTTTTTGAGTAGGGTCCTACTTCATAGCCTAGATTGTCCTCCAACTCAAAACAACTCTTCTGTCTCAGACCCATGACTTATTTTTAATGATTCAAATACGTTTTTCCCCTCTCTGCAATTCACAATGGCAAAATTAGGTAGTGCACACAGGCAAGGCTGAGGAAACGATACAAGTCATCATCTCATAATCTAGAGGTAACAAAAGAAATAGGGCCTTCTGGGGCTGGACAGCAGCTAAGAGGACTCAGCGGTTAAGAGCACTGAATGCTCTTCCAGAGGTCCTGAGTTCAATTCCTAGCAACCACATGGTGGCTCACAATCATCTATAATGGGATCTGATGCCCTTTTCTAGTGTGTCTGAAGACAGCTACAGTGTACCCACATATATATATGTATATATATATACACTCAGTTTCTAGATTCAATTCCAATTCTTCAATTTTTTTCACCATACATATTTAAAATGCTTTCTATTTTTACAGTATTTTATAATAATATTGCCTTTCAGATCTGGTATCTCATCTGAGCTCACCAAGTTTTGGGGCTGCGCATCCATCCAGGTTTGAACGGGAGGTAGTGGGCCCTAGAAGCTGCGTGAGGGAAGCTCTACGTTCAGTGTTCTTCCAGGGACCACACAGCTTCTGAAACAAAGGCAGTCAACAGTCTGCAGAGCGTGGCAATGACTGCCTCTGGAAGCACAACCCTGGCGAAGACAGTGGCATGCATTTGATCGGACTTAGAAAGGGGGGGACGTGGTTGCCAAGTTCACATTTGGTATCTGAATCTTTAAAAGAAAGTCAAGATTCCCCAACCTCCGAGAGTCGGAACAATCACACTTCTTAGTTTAGTTGGAGCCATGAGTGAACTCAAGGCGAAACTGGCCTCCTGAAACCGTGTTGGCCAGGGACTGGCAACACACAAAGCCTCCAAGACAAAAGGCAGCATAGTAATGCATGCAGTGCAGTATCATGGGAGCCAAATCCTCAAATGGCCAATGGACCACATAAAAGAACGGCCACGGTGGAAATGGGAGGCATTTCTGCAGCCAGCCTGTGTGCATTCAGTGAGTCCATCAGCAGTAGTGTCTTGGGTTCTGGGGACCTAGCATCAGGGCAGCAGAGTATCATGGGGAAGCATCAGAGTCAGGAGATGCCCACAAACAGATACCACCTCCAAGTCACGCTTTCATCAAACACAAGCCGGGGGGATCTTTTAGTGAAACAGAAGAATATACTCACAGCACATGAAACATTAAAAAGGTCCATCGAGTCTTATTCATGAATGCTGACCTTGTCTGTCATTTTACTATGGTCTAAGGCCTGGGCCAGTCACCTCCATATATTACCCCATGTGACCTTCACTGTCCACAGCATTGCTAGCACTGTATGGAAGATGACCGTGACACTCTCATACAAGTGTGAACGGACAGGCACAAATCCACCTGGCTTGTCTCCAGAGCTCGTATCATCAACAATGACCTACATCGACCAACTGCCTTTCACTTCTTCCCCATATCTTCAGTATCACCGCAGCGTCTGGCCTCGCCTTTTTTCCGAAAGTAACTTTCAGCCTAGGTTGTACAGCAGTGTTTATCAACCTGTGGGTCGCAATCCCCATGAAGGCTGAATGACCCCTGCACAGGGGCCATCTAAGACCATCTGAAAACACAGATATTTACATTATAATTCATAGCAGTAGCAAAATTACAGTTATGAAGTAGCGATGGAACAGTTTTATGGTTGAGAGTCACCACAACATGATTCTAGAAATGTATGAAAGGGCTGTAGCATTAGGAAGACTGAGAGGAAGAGAGGGAACCTCTGCAGCTCTCCCCTGTAGATCAGTGCCTTGCTCTTTGCTCTCTACTGCTCCTAGCCAAGTCCCTAATTCTAGCTAGCTACGTTGTTTATGTGTGTTTGTTTGAGACAGGGTCTCACTATGCAGCCCCAGATGGCCTGGAGCTCACAGAGATCCACCTGCCCTTGCCAGTGGAGAACAGCATGTACCAACCAACATATCAGCTTAGATTTTTGGTTTTGTGTGCTTGTTTATATTTAATTATTTTCCTTTATGTGTATGAATGTTTTGCCTGCATATATGTATGTGCACCATATGCATGCCAGTTGGGTCCCTTGGAACTGGAGCTATGGATGGCTATGAGACACGGAATGGGCCGGGTGGTGGTGGCGCACGCCTTTAATCCCAGCACTTGGGAGGCAGAGGCAGGCAGATTTCTGAGTTCTAGGCCAGCCTGGTCTACAGAGTGAGTTCCAGGACAGCCAGGGCTACACAGAGAAACCCTGTCTCAAAAAACCAAAAAACCAAAAACAAACAAAAAAAAAAGAATAAGAAGTGCTCTTAATTGTGAGCCATCTTTCCAGCCCTTGGACTCAATTTCTTTTTATTCATTCATTTGTTTGTTTACTGTTTTTTTTTTTTTTTTTTTTTTTTGGTTTTTTGGTTTTTCGAGACAGGGTTTCTCTGTGTAGCCCTGGCTGTCCTGGAACTCTGTAGACCAGGCTAGCCTCGAACTCTCGAACCCAGAAATCCGCCTGCCTCTGCCTCCCAAGTGCTGGGATTAAAGGCGTGCGCCACCACCGCCCGGCTGTTTACTGTTTTTTGAGACAGGGTTTCTCTGTGTAACAACCCTGGCTGTCCTGGAACTTGCTCTGTAGACAAGGCTGGACTCAAACTCCAGACATCCATCTGCCTCTGCCTCCCAAGTGCTGGGATGAAAGGTATGCAGCCTCATACCCCACTTGGACCAGAATCGATCCTCCTGGCTCTGCCTCCGACGTGTTGAGTTTATAGTATGTGTGCTACAGTGCCCAGCTTCACAATTAGCTCTTAACTAGCTAGTAAGTGGAGCTGAGAGCCACCAGGCTGGTTCAGCAAGCTCCTGCTCCAGCTCTGCGGTGTGCATGGGGCACACAGTAGGAACAGTTCAATAGCACATTAGTGCTTACAAATTTGGGTTATAAATCTGGGCACATGTTCAATCCAAATTCCTGTGTGTGTACACAGTCTTATCTCCCTGCTGTGGTACTGAGGATTATGTCTGGGGACCATGCCTATCAGCAAGTTCCTACCACTGAGCAGTATTCTCAACAGCTTTTATGGTTTGTATTTTAAGACTTGGGGGGGGGGGAGTCATTAAGCTGACTAGGCTGGCCTAGAACTCACTCTGTAGCACGGGCAGGCCTTGAATTGGGGATCCTTCTGCCTCAGATTCGCTAGTACCTTGATGTCAGGCCTTTTGCCACAGAGCTAGCAAACAGATCCAGAGTGCACAGTCCCCCCCCCCCCACCCCCAGGCAGTGGCCATAAGGGCTCTAAGTTTGAGCTTTGGTATTAGAGGAAGACAGTTGACTCTAGTGGTGGCCCTCCCTAAGGCTTTCCACGTTAAGACAAAACAAGCAAACAAAACAACAACACAATCCACCTTAAACCTTGACTATCTAATTTGTCCTCCCAACTCCAACACTTTGGATCAGTGGTTCTCAACCTTCCTAATGTGGCTACCCTTTAATACACTTCATACTGTGACCACCAAGCATAAAATTATTTTCGTTGTTACTTTATGACTGTAATTTTGCTACTGTTATGAATCATAATATAAATAAATATCTGATACACAGGCTACCTGATATATGACCACAGGTTAAGAACTGATTCTTTCGACAGTGAAAGGGGAAGCTGGGCACGATGGACCAGCTGTAAGCCTAGCGATGCTGAGGCAGGAGGATCAAGACCAGCCTAGGCTGCGCAGTGAGACCCTGTCTCCAGCGTGGGCAGGGAAGGGGGGTGCCAATAACACCCTACTCCTCCTTGACACCTGACATTTTTTCAAGTCATGAAAAGAAGTGTGCAAACGTGCCATGGCACACATGTAGAGGTCAGAGGTCAGCTTCATGATGGTTTTTTCCTTCCACTTTTTTTTTTGTTTTGTTTTTTGTTTTTTGTTTTTTTGTTGTTGTTGTTGTTTGGTTTTTCGAAACAGGGTTTCTCTGTGTAGCCCTGGCTGTCCTGGAACTCACTCTGTAGACCAGGCTAGCCTCGAACTCTTGAACTCAGAAATCCACCTGCCTCTGCCTCCCAAGTGCTGGGATTAAAGGCGTGCGCCACCACCGCCCGGCTCCTTCCACTTTTTTAATTAAGTTTTTTAAAAATTTTATTTATATGAGTACACTGTAGCTGCTTTCAGACACACCAGAAGAGGGCATCAGACTCAATTACAGATGGTTGTGAGTCACCATGTGGTTGCTGAGAATTGAACTCAGAACCTCTGGAAGAGCAGTCAGTGCTCTTAACCGCTGAGCCATCTCTCCAGCCCCTCCTGCACTTTAACATGGGTTCCAGGGCTTGAACTCAGCTTGTTAGCCCTGCATGGCAAGCGCTTTTACCTGCTAAATCATCCTGAAGGTCCTACGCTTTCCCCTTAGAGGAGACATGTTTAAAGGTTATCTGAGAGGAGAAAACAAATCAAAGAATTTTCTCTACTTAGCCATCAATCATCAAAGAAAACATTTGTGCACAGGTGTGGGAGGGGTCATCTACATACTCAGCCATCAGAAGGCCCTGAAGCAGATGCCAGCTCAAAGTCCCGTAACTCACTCTGGATCTGATACAATTCAGCCAGTCCTAGGTTGACGACTTTGGTCCCAGGTTTCCCACATTCAATGCCAGTCATTATGAATCATTCTTGGCTTGTGCTTCTAACCAAATAAAACCCAGCTATCTTAGTCAGTGTTCTATTGCTGTGAAGAGACACTGTGACCACAGTAACTCTTATGAAGGAAAACATTTCCTTGGGGCTGGCTTATAATTCAGAGGTCCATTATCGTCATGGCGGGAAGCATGGCAGCACGCAGGCAGACATGGCAAAGGAGATGTAGCTAGAGTTCTACATCCAGATTGACAAGCAGCAAGAAGAGACACACTGGGCTTGTCTTGAGCTTCTGAAACTCAAAGCTCTTCCCCCCTACCCACGGTGACATACTTCCTCCAGCAAGGCCACACCCACTCCAACAAAGCCACGCCTCCTGTAGGGCCACTTCCTGTGAGCCTATGAAGGCCATTTCCATTCAAACCACCACACCAGCCGTGCCTCTCTACTTGTGTTGGGGCTGGTGTTGCAAGTAAGGAAATAGGCTTGCTGGCTTACTATAAAGCTAGGTAACAGATGCAGGGGCGCACAGGGGTCAGTACAAAGTCAAGGCAGGGGTTTAATCTAGAGCCAACCCCTAGGTGCTTGGAACACCCCGCCATCTCATGGCTCTCTGAACTCAGGTCTTTTGTTGAATGTTCACTGTATAAGCATGACTGAGTTAACCACTGGTAATGAATTTGCAGCTTTTCTCCTTTCCCCGCGCTTTCCAGGTGCCCAGCCTTCATCCTAAAGCCATTAGCTCATTAGCATCCAAAAACAAACAAAAATCTCACATTTACCATACATTTACTAGCTCGGCATTACCCATTACCCGAGTGTGGTTCAGGCACACTAGGCAATATACAAGTTGGGAACTCGAGAGATGCTGATAGGCTGCTGGGATGGCCTAGCAGAGCCATAAGGTGCTGGGTTCCATCCCAAGCATTGCTTAGGAAAAAGTCTAGTCAGGATAGCACATGGATTCCATCAGCTGAGGTGATTTTCAACATGGAGCAGGGCCTACTGCAGGTGGGCTTAACCCAACATGGCCCTGTGGCAGGAAAACGGCTCCTATTTTGTCACCCCTAGGACTGCCTGGCAGGCCTGACTTTTGTTTCTTGTTGCATTTTGAGGAAGGGATCTTTTGGGCCAGAAGGGCCTCGGGAAGATGTATGAGCACAAACTGTTTGCACCTAAGATGGCCACCAGAGCAACAGCCAGACATTTAACTACACTGTAATCTATCTGCCGGCTAAATGGCGAATCTTCCAGCACCATGCCTGTTGACAATTGTCATGGCAATGGTGGCAGGGAACTATAAAAGGAACAAAAAGCAGCCCAGAAAAGAGATGAATAAATATCTCCACTACCGGGCTGGAGAGATGGCTCAGTGGTTAAGAGCACTGACTGCACTTCCAGAGGTCCTGAGTTCAAATCCCAGCAACCACATGGTGGCTCACAACCATCTGTAATGAGATCTGATGCCCTCTTCTGGTGTGTCTGAAGACAGCTACAGTGTATTCATATATAATAAATAAATAAATCTTTAAAAAAAAAAAAATCTCCACTACCTATCACTCTTAGCAGCCATCCTTCATCTTATCTTTAAAACTTTTTTAAAATTTATCTTTATTTTATGTGCATTGGTGTTTTGCCTGAATGTATATCTGTGTGAGAGTGCCAGATAGTTATAGATAGTTATAGATAGAGTTATAGATAGTTGTGAGTGCCATGTGGGTACTGGGATTTGAACCCATTTCCTCTGGAATAATAGCTAGTGCCTTCAACTGCTGAGCCATCTCTCCAGCACTCTCTTCCCCTCATTTTTGATACTGTATCTACAACCTCCCTCCCAAGCCCAAAAGTTAAAGGTGAGTTGACAAATTTGTCCCCGTTTCTCCTGTTCTTGTTGAATAGGAAGAAGTTCGTTCCACTATTTAATCGATGCTCAGTCTTATCGTTTTCACAATTCAGAAAAGGAAAAAGAGCCAGTCTAAAAGGGGCCAGTCTAATCAGTAACAAATCAGGCTGAGAGAATTCAAGGCCAGCCTGGACTACATAGAAAAGTACAGATGAAGGCCAGTCTGTCTGAGAGACAAAGAAGACTGTCTAAAACCAACCAACCAACCAACCAACCAACCAGCCAGCCAGCCAGCCAGCCAGCCAGCCAGCCAGCCAGCCAACAAACCAACCAACCAATCAACCAACCAACTAGCCAGCCAGCCAACCAACCAACCAACCAACCAACCAACCAACCAACCAACCAGCTAATCAACCATCTGATAGCAACTAGGAATCTCTAACCATGTTAGGAAAAACAAACCAGACTCAGAGCTGGGTGTGCTGGCTTACTCTAGGAAAATTAGCCCTTAGGAAATGGAGATTACGGAGGAGTCTCATATCAGTAGATTTAGGACTAAACCAGGCTACATGAGACTCTGTCTCAGAAAATAAGAACAATGGGAGACACTACTCCCTTGGGAATATATATATATATATATATATATGGTCCTATATATAAAGTAATGGCACAATCGCCAACTCACAAATGGGGTATAGTGGCACAAGCCTGTAATCTCAGGAATAGGGGAGGATAGTCAGGAGGATTAGAAGTTCAAGGTTGGGGCTGGAGAGATGGCTCAGCAGTTAAGAGCACTGGCTCTTAAGAGCACTCTTCCAGAGGTCCTGAGTTCAATTCCCAGCAACCACATGGTGGCTCACAACCATCTGTAATGGGATCTGATGCCTATTTCTGGTGTGTCTGAAGACAGCTACAGTATACTAATGTAAATAAAATAAAATTCTAGAAAAATTAAAAAAAATAAGTTCAAGGTCATCTTCAGCTATATGGTGACTTACAAGATAGCCTCAAAAACATGAAAAATTATATATGTATATATGTATGTATGCATATATATACTGTATATGTTCCTCTTATATGTGAAATCTATAAAAAATATAAATCTATAAAAATAGGGGACTATGGGAAGATAAATATGATCAAAGGACATTTTTTGTATATACAAAAGTATCTTAATAAACCCTGGCATACCATAATGACCTATGCCTGTAGTCTCAGTCCTTAGGAGGCTTATGGTAAGTTCAAGGCCAATCTGAGCTATGACAGAAAAACCTGTCAAAAATAAATAAATAAATAAATAAATAAATAAATAAATAAGAATAAAAAACACTATAAATAAAGATATAAAATACTATAGTGAGATCCATTATTATAAACAATGAATACTTTTATGATTTCTTTTGTTGCTTTTCTTTTTTGTTTATGTAATCCAGCCTGGCCTACTCCCTTTGAACTTCCCTGTCTGTCTCCATGAGTGCAGAATTACAGTGTTTCTCACAATGGGTTCTATCCTAGCCTTTGCAGATTGGTTTCCCGTCCCAGGACTTTCCTCCCTGTCTAAAAACTCAGTCTATTCACCCAACACTTAAGTCACTTAGACTTTACATCACCTGTAGCCAACTTCTGTGGCCAGGAAACATTGTGTGGTTACTGGCTTGCCTCAGGCCAGAGGGGTCTTCTTCCCTTAAACTGCTGTGTCAGTGGCAGATGGGCAGGCCAGCTGCCACGACTGTGCCTCCCAGTATTTTTGCAACCTCTGTGCAATCCTTGCCTTAGAAGGTACACATCCCGTGGCTAGCTCCTCACCAGTAAATAAAGTGGCCAGCTATGCAGTTACATGTCACAAGGCTTGAGAGTCCACATGCTAATGGTATCCTGTTTTTACTGGCTTGACAAAATAAGGAGCCATGTTGTGGCAAGGAATTGAGTGGCCTCCAGGAATCGGGGCTGGCCAACAGATCACAGCCAAGAAGAGGAGGCAACCTGAGAAGAACTGAGTTCTGCCAATAGCCCTATTAGTTTGGAAGCAAGCCTCAGATCCAGGCAGCTAGCCACAGCAAGCTGTGCCTCCCCAAACTCTTGCCCTCAGAAACCGTGAGATGTTAACATCATTGACACCACTATGCTCAAGATTGCACTGTACCCAGAGGCCAGTAACTAATGTACCCGCCAAGGCGAGGGCAGGTTATCACAGAATAGGGACTCCAGGTTAGAAGGCAAAAGCAAGTGTCCATCATTATCCCTACCTGGGGATTACATGTCCCACACTTTTATCCTGAGGTTTCTTTGAATGGCATAGAGAGCAAATTGTTTGCATATAGAGTCTGGGAAAATAAGTTCCCTTAAACACACACACGCACACACACACACACACACACACACACACACACAAAGCCACATGTTTAAAAGTAAAATCAAACATGTAACCTTTGATTTTGACCCATCCATACCAATTACTGTGACCACCCAATAACAGAAAACTGACTATAACCAGTATTTTATGGTCCGATGGTGTGGATTTTAAAAAGAAAGCATCATAATGGATTCAAAAGTAATTAAACACACTATAACATTTTAAAATAGTCTCTATTAGCCTGACATGGTGGAGCATAACTTTTTTAATTCCAGTACTCCAGAAGCAGAGACAGGTGGATTTCTGTGAGATCAAGACAGTCTGGTCTACATAGCCAGTTCTAAGACAGTCAAGGCTATACAGTAAGAACCTATTTCAAGGGCTGGAGAGATGGCTCAGCAGTTAAGAGCACTGACTGCTCTTCCAGAGGACCCAGATTCAATTCCCAGCCCTCACATGGTAGCTCACAACTGTCTGTAACTCCAGTTCAAGAGAATCTGGCACCCCCAAACAGATAAACATGTGGGCAAAACATCAGTGGAAACAAACATAAATAATAAATCTTAAAATAAAACAAGCCGGGTGGTGGTGGTGCACACCTTTAATCCCAGCACTTGGGAGGCAGAGGCAGGCGAACCTTTATGAGGCCAGCCTCGTCTACAGAGCGAGTTCCAGGACAGACAGGGCAGTTCCAGGACAGTCAGGGCTACAGAGAAACTCTGTCTCAAGCAAACAAACAAAATCAATGTTTTTAAGTTTTATATACAAAAAGTCACAAACTGTAATTACATGTAAATATATACATACATATATATATTTCTTGAGATAAGGTTCTGTAGTATGAGGAAGACTAGCCCTAACTCACTGTGTAACCCAGGTGTTAAAAGCAAAAATAACTGGGGGCTGGAGAGATGGCTCAGAGGTTAAGAGCACTGTCTACTCTTCCAGAGGTCCTGAGTTCAATTCCCAGCAGCCACAAGGTGACCTACAACTATCTGTAATGCATACAATTCTCTCTTCTGATGTGTCTAAAGGCAGCTACACTGTACTCATATGGGCATCAAGTCACATGCTTGTAATTCTGGCACTTGGGAGCAGGAAGCAGGATTGCCATGAACTCAAAGCCAGGCAGGGCTACATAGCAATACCCTAATTTATAAAAAAAAAATAAAATTAAATTAAAAAAACAAACCACCTCTTGTAGCCAGCACTTACATTAGGATGATGAATACTCAACAGCAGCAGCATCCGAGCTCCCTTGCTCCATTCCCTGCAGCCTTCATCTTGTCCTAGTCACTGTCCCAGCCATTGGCTTCATTTGCATACAAGGACCACAGTGTGTGTGTGCTGCCTGCTTCCTGTCACTCAGCATCACGTGTGTAATGCTCACCCGTGGTCTCATGTGTGGAGATAATCTAATTTGCTCAGAACCTCAGAGAAGACTGTCATAAGCAACCAGCATTCAGGAAGTCATAAGGTATACTAGGAGATTAAATAGAGGGGTGTGGGGTGTGGGTGCCTGAGCAAAGATAGGTCCCTCAAAACAACACACACACACACACACACCCATCTCACTTACATGTGGCTGAGTAAATCAGAACACCAGTGTTCCCAGCCAAAGCTCTGTCTTTCTTGAAGCCTAGGAAGGCGCTTAGGCATGGAGGCCCTGGTATAGGTACAAAAATCCAAACCAGAGATAGTACCAAGCCAAGGGAGGGGTCAAAGTAGGACAAGAAAGGAGATACGATTAGAAAAGAGAGTCTAGCGTGGGCTGGAATATAGCTCAGTAGGTCATTCTCCTATATTTTAGACCCAGTCTCAAAACAGGGAGGCAGGAGGCAGGGGGCAGGATCTAGTGTTTGAAGTCTCTCCAGACCCCAAGCCAATCCCTACAGCCACTTCATTCCATGCTCAACTGAAAAGAACCAGGTACCTTTGCTCAGCTGGAAATGTCTTTAAAAGTGATTTTCAAGTATAACTTATAAAAGGATGTATAACTTTTATATCTTCACTTAAGAAGAAATAAGGTCAGCTGATTAGTGGAGGTACAGGCCTTCAATCCCAGCACTCAGGAGGCAGAGGCAGGAGAATCTCTGTGAATTCTACAGCGGGAGTTCCAGGACAGCCATGGCTACACAGAGAAACAGGGGTGAGAGGAAGAAATAAGGTCTAAGCTCAGTAATCCTAACTTATACTCAAAATTACTCCCTGGAAAAGTCCTTTCAACCAGGCGGTGATGGCGCACGCCTTTAATCCCAGCACTTGGGAGGCAGAGGCAGGCGGATTTCTGAGTTCGAGGCCAGCCTGGTCTACAGAGTGAGTTCCAGGACAGCCTGGGCTATAAAGAGAAACCCTGTCTTGAAAAACTAAAAAAAAAAAGTCCTTTTAAATATTCAAAAGATATGAAGCTTACATAAGCCGGCTACAGTAGATCACATAGTCCCAAGGACTTGGGAAGCTGAGACAGGAGAATAGTGAGTTCAAAACCAGTCAGGGACTACAAAGGGTCTGAGGGCAAGTGTGCTTTTAGGAGGAGGAGGAGGAGGAGGAGGAGGAGGAGGAGGAAGAAGAGTGTTGTTGAAAATGGTCTAGGCAGAAAGACAAGATCTATCTGTCGCTATGACTCCAGCTACTGAAATTTCATTCTAGACTTTCTGGGATGTTTTGTAGTCTCAAGATAAGAAAGGAGATGACAAGACAAGTTGTGCACCGTGGCAGGAAGCAGAATAGACTGCTAGGGAAAGATGGAGACAGGAATCCTTCTAGGCGTTAGTGGAGGTGCACACCTAGAGAGGAAACACAGGCATTAGAGCTGCAAAGTGGTTTTAAGAAAATTCGTGTTTCCTTTTAAAAATCATCTTGTAACACTTATTTACTTTGCTGGGGAGCACATGTACGAAGGTCAGAGGACAACTTTCGTTTCTACTCTTGAGGATTCTGAGAACTGAACTCCAGCATAGCAGGGCCTGCACCTACTCAAATGCTTAAGTAGTATTTCCTGGAAACTGACAGCACGCTGCTTCTTGAAGACAATACTCCTTCCATTCCTCAGGTTAAACATCACTGTCGGTCAAGGCAGCCAGTCCTCCTGGTCTCACACCTCAGAATAAACAGTCACCTTTCCCTAGCCAGGCCTTTGAGCATTCCTTACTGCTCCTATGGAGAGAAAGGAGCCTGGAGTCCTGCCCTTGGCGCTTTCTTTTCCGTCTTCCTCCTTCTCTTCCCCAGTTCCCTTTGTTGATAAGCTGGAATGTTCTAGAAGGAAGCCTGGACTTTTGTTTTTTCTTGTTGGTCTTCCAGAGCAGAGTTAAACCAGTTTGGCAACCTGCCCCTTCCCTCCCAGGGCTTCTCTCTCTCTCCTTCTCTCCCTCTCTCCCCTTCTCATCTCTCAAAAGTGTTACTGGGGCTCACGATCTCACCGTTCACTCTGCAGAATCAACAGCACACAATCTGTTATAAATAAATAATAAAGAGCTAGGAGAGAGAATGTGAGCCCAGGGTAGTGTGTGCCTGTAATCCCAGAACTCCAGAGGCTGAGGCAAGAGGATCTTGGCAACTTCGAGGTTAGCAATGTCTATAAACAAGACCTTGTTTTTTTGTTTTTTTGTTTTTTTGTTTTTTGTTTTTTTTTAAAAAGCCGGGTGGTGGTGGTGCACGCCTTTAATCCCAGCACTTGGGAGGCAGAGGCAGACGGATTTCTGAGTTCGAGGCTCGCCTGGTCTACATAGTGAGTTCCAGGACTGCCAGGGCTACACAGAGAAACCCTGTCTCGAAAAACAAAACAAAACAAAAAAATATATATATATATATATGGAGGCTGGGACAGGAGAGATTGCCACCTCATCTAGCAACGGAAACAGACTCCAATTTAGCAACCAGGGAATTTACTTATTCCCTGTATCGGACAAGAGTGTGCCCAGGGCTTAAGGGATGTTTATCAGGGCGCATTCCTGACTTCTCTATCTCACTGCACTAGTCTGGGCCTCACTGGTGCACTTCTCCAACGGGCTTTTCTGAATCCTAGAATAAATAGTTGGGGCAGCCCTAGAGCTGACAGCCTGTCTGTCTCAAGCTTCAGGTGGTGATGGTGCATGCCTTTAACCCACAAGGCAGACAGATCTCTGTGGGTTTGAGCCTGTTCTACAGAGTGAGATTAGGACAGCTTGAGCAACATAGAGAAACCCTGTCTTGAAGCTCACTCCCTTCCCCCCCCCCAAAAAAAAAAGAGAGAAGGGGGGGCAGCCTATCTGTTGGCTAAGTCATGCTTCCTCAATAGCTTCTAGAAAGAGAGGATGAGACCCTAGAAGAGTAAGACAGAAGCTGAGTGTGGTGGAGGTGTAAACGTATAATGTCAGCACACAGGAAGCAAGCAGAAGGACAGGACCGCTACAGTCAGGGAACTAAGTAGTGTGTCCTTGTCTCAGAACAACATAGAGCAAGGCAAGGGCAGACGTCCCAGTCCTCGGGAGGTGGGGACAGAAGGATCAGGAAGTCATGCCTATTCTCTGCTACATAGTGAGGCCTTGAGCCCTCAGGTGGGGCTAGAAAGACAGCGCACCGGTTAAAAGCTTTTCCTGCTCTTTCAAAGCACCTGACTTTTGTCCCCAGCACCCATCCCGGGAGCTCTTAACCACCTGAAATTCCCAATCAATAGCAGGGGAACCTGACACTCTTCTGGCCTCCAAAGGCACCTGCATAGTACAACGCATAAAATATAAAGCTTTAGATGAATAAACAAATGAGACAGCCAGGCAGTGGTAGCACATGACTTTAATCCCAGCATTTGGGAGGCAGAGGCAGGTGGATTTCTGAGTTCGAGGCCAGCCTGGTCTACAGAGTGAGTTCCAGGACAGCCAGGGCTACACAGAGAAACCCTGTCTCGAAAAAAACAAAAACAAACAAAACAAAACAAACAAACAAACAAAAAACCAAATGAGACAGGAAGGAGACCACAGCAGACACCAGTAGCTCCACAGTAGTCAGAACTTCAAGCCTGGTTTCCTAACTACAATTAAGAAACAAGATCTGGGTTTCCAGCACTCAAATGGGGGTTCACAAGCACCCTGACTCCAGTTCCAGGGTGCACAAAATATCCAGATATACCTTCAAGAAAAACATTCATACACATAAAACAATAAAATAAAGTAGGCCTAAAAAAAAAAGAAAGATAAAAGAAATCCAGTAGCTCATTTAATCCCAGTCCTCGGTAGACAGAAAAGGCAAGAGCATCTCTGTGAGTTCAAGGTCAGCCTGGGTAACACAGCAAGTTGCAGGCAGGGCTACATAGTGAGACCCTGTCTCTAAGAAAAACAAAAAAAGAATAGAAAGAAAACACAGGGCTGGAGAGATGGCTCAAAGGTTAAAAACACCAGCTGCTCTTGCAGAAGACTGGATTTGATTCCCAGCATCTACATATTTACAACTGTCTGTAACTCCCGTTCCCGGGTAGTCCTGGAACCCTCATCTCCAGGGGCCCCAGGAACACACATGTTATGTGCATAGATATATGTAGATAAAGCACTCATATACATAAATAATCTAAAATTATTATAAAAATAAAATCCTTATATATCAACTGGCAAATGGTCACTACCGTAACACCTCCCAAGACACTGACTCCTTAACGTAATCCCCAGGGCCTTAACACTTAAGCCGTACCCGTGGGTGGCCCTGACCATCAATGCTCACTGTTGAATAACTGTGTGTGTTCATCTCTCAGGAAGAAAAATCCCTAAGCTAGTTTCCAAAACCTTGGGAAGCACTGAGGAGGCTGAACTTTTTTTCCTTCCCAGCACCACCCCCCCACACCCACACCCCACACTCCGCCCCCACACCAGCACTCCCCACACCCCCACATCCTACACTCCAGTCCCCACACCCACACCCCAAGCAGGCTTACCTCCACCTAGTTTTCTGAGAATTTCATACATAACTACCATAGTTACATCCTGCCTTTTTGTGTTGGTTGCCATTTCCTCCCTAATTGGGGGTTCTGGTGCCATTACTGGTTTGTTTGTTTGTTTGTTTGTTTGTTTATTTATTTTTAGGTTTTTTGCTTTCAGTACTGGGACACAGAGCTACACACCAGCCTCATAGCTTTTCATATCTAATGCATCATAGAACTCTCCAGTATCTCCGTATTTATACTGTAGAGCCACCTACACACACACACAAACATACATACATACACACATACATACCCACACACATGCATACATACACACACATATACAAACACACAGTAAACCCATGCATCTTCACATGCACAGCACCAAGAAACTAGAATCATCTAACTTCTTATCTGTGAGAAATATGGAGAACTCTTACACCACAAATTCAAAAAAGCAAAGAAAACACATATAATTTTGGGTTTCCCATATGTTCCTGGATCAAAAACATCTAAGGTTGCTATTTTAAAACCAAATTAAAGCGTTGGTGTGTGTGTGTGTTTATGACAGGAAACTACCCTAACAATAACACTTTATTTCCTGCAAACTACAAATAAATTCCATGCATTCCCATGCTTACTTTACTCTGGAGCCCAGGGCCACTGACTGAGAAAGGGAGGCCTCCTGTGTCATTGAGAAGAAAGTTTCTGTTAGTGCTCTAAGGTCTTTCTCGATGTTTTGAACCACTTAACAAAGAATTTGACAAACTGAGATACGTGAAACCTTAGTCACCAAGGGCAGCTTATAGGACCTCAGCCTACATGAATTTTTACTGAGACATCCCTGAGTCACCAGGCTCTCTAAAAACCCTGGTATGATCTTGTTTCACTAACCTTCGGATCTTTTCCTAACAGAGCTTGCTGTCTGTGGACGATCCCCTTCCTTTTCGGGGCACAAGCAGCAGAGATTCAAGGCAGAGATTCCAGTCTGTTGGTCGCCAAGATCGGCACTCGCAGGAATGTTTGGTAATTGCTAACTAAATAAAGAGGAAACGGCAAGGGCTGAAGCCACATTCCCAAACTGAGTTCCTTGGAACATTGCTCCTTAGAGGTGCTTGCTGACCCAGGGCGGAGGCTAACCCCCTGCTGTGCACAGCTCGGTACCTCCCTCAGGAAGCCACCAGGCCCAGATCTTACCTGCCTCTCACTCAGCAGTCCCCAAACTTACCCGCCACTCCTTTTTCTCTAGTATCATCATTAACATTCCACAAGTACCTCAGGCCTTGCCTGTCCGGTCAGTTCGGCTGAATTCATAGCCCCAGGTATTGTGGGTAATTATCCTCTGATTCCATCAGGAGTAGTCAGAAGTCAGGATGTCCATTTGTTTTGACGGAGGGGATTGGGCCTCAGGCATGCTCAGCTTTCCTTTACCACTGAGCTACAACCCTAACCCCAATTTTGTTCTTCATCTAGCCTCTGACCTGGTAGAATTTATATCCTTTGGTGGGAACTGCTCAATCCACTGGTCTGTCACTACCAGTTTTCCAGAAGAGACAGGGGGTGAGGTAGCCTTGCTTTCTAACCACCTCTTTTTCCTGGCATTACTGGATATGCCTGGCACCTGACCAACATGGCAAGAGCTTAGGCTCAGGAGTTGCAGTCTGGCTTCAGGGTCCAGTCTTCTCTGCTTAACAGACCTTGGGCAAATTGTTTCACTTCTCTGAGCTTCAAGGTTTCCATCTGTGAAATAGAATAAAAAGGTACCTGCCATTGAAAGAAAGGCTTTTCTAGATTAAAGTGGCTATGTAAAGCCTGCAGTAGGCTCTCCGGGACACTAAGCTCCAGGAGCTGTTTTCCCCATGCCCCTGGCCCCATCTTTAGTTACTATAGCTTTAACAGCTGGGACAGAAGACAGAGGAAATGGAAAGCTCGGGTGGAAGGGGAAGAGGGCGCCTGCGGATGTGTTTTACAATGTGAAGTGAAGTCAGAGGCACAGGCGAAAAGATCAAAGCTTCTGAGTGTGCAAAGTAAGAGGTGTGTCCCGGTCTATGGAACCAGGTCCTCCGTCCAAAGCCTCTGTATTAAGCACCCAAGGATGTGGCCTCTTCCCTTTCTCCCCACACAGCCACCGAAGGCCATCTCAACCAAAGGATGAGCACTGACAGCACTTACCAAATGCACTTCCCTAACCACAGAGACATATGGAGTTAAACTTTGTTTTTAAAAATGTGAGCTCCCCCCAGCACTTGGGAGGCAGAGGCAGGCGGATTTCCGAGTTCGAGACCAGCCTGGTCTACAGAATGAGTTCCAGGACAGCCAGGGCTACACAGAGAAACCCTGTCTCGAGAAAAAAAAAAAAAGTGTGAGCTCAGCAAGTATTTGTCAAACGAATAAAGGTTTGGATGAAGGAGAGTTAAGTATGCTCATGCATAGTTGAGATTAAAGAAGCACTGGGGACTGCTATCTCTGCTCACCCTGAGAAAAAGGGTAGGTTTATGGTACAGGACATATTGTCTGCTGCTGATAACCAGCTCTGTAGAATGAAAGCAACCATAAACAATATGTAACAATATGTAAATGACTATTGTGGCTGTGGCTGGTAAAAAAAATATATGGTATATATGTGTTTATATATATGCAGAAATGAATATGCATGCAGAATCACACAGAGATTCAAAGTTTGAATGATCTCATATGTTATGACTTAGGTTTTTCTTTTTTTTTTTTTTTCGAGACAGGGTTTCTCTTTATACCCCAGGCTGTCCTGGAACTCACTCTGTAGACCAGGCTGGCCTCAAACTCAGAAATCCGCCTGCCTCTACCTCCCAAGTGCTGGGATTAAAGGTGTGCGCCACCACCGCCCCGGCGATTTAGGTTTTTCTAACTACTTAAAAACTTAAGAACCTTCCAGGCAGTGGTAGCCCTGCCTTTAGTCCCAGCACTTGGGAGGCAGAGACAAGGCAGATTTCTAAGTTTGAGGCCAGCCTAGTTAGACTACAGAGTAAGTTCCAGGACAGCTATGGCTACACAGAAACAAAATCATTTAAAAAAAAAACCAAACAGCTGGACCTGGCAGATCACATAATACTAGAACCTAGGAAGTTGGAGTAAGAGGATTGCTATAAATTCCAGACCACCCTGGGCTATGAAACCCTGTCTCAAACAGACAAAAAAATATAAAAACTGCTCACAACAGTAATCAGATTTGACCCTAGAGACCAATTCTACTTAGGAAATGACAGGAGACACGAAATGACAGGAGATCCATCCAGAAGGAAGTGTCCTGAGTGTCTGCTGTGTGCTGGGACTGCTAAGCATGACCGATTACCACAGCCCGGAAGAGAACCCTGCAGTCCCTGCCCTTAGGAAGCTAGAGTTCTAAACAGGAGACTGATCACAAACAAGATAGCTGGAAGACTGGCTGGCTCCTTGGGAAGAGAAAAGGAACAGGGAAATTACAGGCTCAGGGAGGCCAGGTCAGAGGCCTGCTCTCTCCTCTGTGGCCCCCAGACCACAGCTAATCTACTAGATACTCTGTGGGGTACCATCTCCATCTCAACTCACAGCTGATAACAGTGGAAGCCAGTGAACAAACCTAGGTTCTGTCTCCAAGCCTGAGACTTGATAAGAGTCAGGAGTCCCAGGGCCGAACTTCCCTCTGTGACCAACTCCTCATAACTTCAGGTTCAAAGACAGGAAAGACAGGCGACAACCAGGACTGTGGAGAATACCAAAAAAGAGCTGTGTTCACCCAAGTGCCTGGCACAGTTTAATGGGCAGCAAGATGCCATCTTCCTCTTCCTTTTCTTTCTCCTCTCCTGCTTCCTCTTCTTTTTATGTTTGAGGTAGCCTCTCACTGTGTAGCTCTGGCTGGCCTAGAACACACTCCAGATTAGACTGTCCTCAGACTCACAGAGATCCACCTGCCTCTGCCTCCCAATTAAAGGCATGAGGCAGTACTCCAGAATCTTCTTCCTCCCTCTCTCCTTCTGACAGAGTCTCACTAGGCTGCTCAAGCCACCTTCAAACTCATAGGAATCCTCCTTCCTCAGTCTCCCAAGTGCTGAGATTACAGACTTGTTCTGTGACACTCAGCTTTGGTGAGTGATTGGAAACAATTCTGCTTGCCTGCCAGACTCACAGTCCATTATATTAACAAACGTTAACAGGTTGGGACTATTTGCCCTTCTACCGCCCCAATGGTCACCTGCCACATTCAGGTCAGTTACTATTACAGCTAATCTGAATTATGTAATGTGAGCTTTGCAAACAGTGTGTGATGTGTTTATAGAAAGAGAAAGAGGGTATGTTCTGTGGAGGTGTGTGTGGTGAGGTATGGGGGAAGGGGAGGTCTCAGCGGGCCCATGCTGAGGCATCCCTTCCCCCTGAGGGACCAGCCACAGGATGGTATAGTACAGAATAGAGTTTATTCAGGGAATGGGGAAGGGAGTTGAGAGGGTAGTAGAGGCAGAGAGAGTAGAGAAGTAGAGGCCAGCCATGACCACGTGGAGAGAAGGGGAAGGGAAGGGGCAAGGGGACATCAGGATGAAGAGAGCTGGAGTACAAGAGAGCAAAAGAGAGAGGAGGGGGCAAGCAGCCCCTTTTATAGTGGGCCAGGACTACCTGGCTGTTGCCAGGTAACTGTGGGGGTGGAGTTTAGACAGAATGCTAACTGCCTGGAGGCTGGTGAAGGGGTTCTGATGTTGCATCCACTCATACCCCAAACAAAGCAGCCAGCACTGGGCACTGTCGATAACTACAGCTCTGCCCTTACCCTCGGCCTTAACCTTGGGGTAAGATTGTCATTTGAAGGCGAGAAGCAGAACAACGTATCTTAGATCCCAGTGTCACTATATTCTTGATCACAGCTCCATATGGGATACAATGTGAGTGTGGCTGCAGAGATAGCTCAGTGATTAAGAGCCCTTGTTCCTACAAAGGACCTGACTTCTATTCCCAGCACCCATGTCGGGCAGCTCGAGCCGCCTACAAATCCAGCTCCAGGGACACACACTTCCGGCTGGCTCCAGGGATACACACTTCCGGCTGGCTCCAGGGATACACACTTCCGGCTGGATGCACACAGCATACGTTCACACTTACACATACAATAAAAATAAAATTTAAGAAGATAATACAAGCCGGGCGGTGGTAGTGCACGCCTTTAATCCCAGCACTTGGGAGGCAGAGGCAGGCAGATTTCTGAGTTCGAGGCCAGCCTGGTCTACAGAGTGAGTTCCAGGA
>NW_021604679.1:2978382-2981448 GCF_004785775.1 Grammomys surdaster
GGAGGGGAGAGGAGGGGGGAGGGGAGAGAGGAGAGAAGAGGAGGAGAGAGAATATCTGGGTTCGGTCCTCAGTGTGCATGTACCAGGCTTACTGTAATTGTATCCTTAGAAGGTCAAAGCAAAAGGATCAGCTCAGGATCACACAGCTGGCTAGAAGTCAGCTTGGCCAAGCAAACAATGACAAAAACATGACGTGTTGACACATGCCTCTAATCCCAGCATTCAGGAGGCAGAAGATCTCCATGAGTTCAAGTCTAGTCTGCTTTATACAGAGTGTTCCAGGCTAACCCACCAGGGTTACATAGTGAGGCTTTGTCTGGAAAAAAAAAAGGCAGTAGTGGTGGTGGGGGCATTAAAAAAGATGATTTCTTTATTTGTCTAAACTGACAATTATACTGTAACCAAACAGGAACAAAAGTGAAAGTGAAATTACTACATTTTTCTCTAAAACCCGCAAGACCTACACAGTACAAATCTGGGGTCATGATCAGGGAGCCAGGGCTTCTGTGGTACTCAAAAAGCCTCTGACTCACTGCATTCTTGGGTAATAATTCTCCCAAGACTCCCTACACCTCATTTCCTATTTTTGCAACTTGGAAAATAAGTTTGTCCCTTATCTACTGAGTGAGGAGGGTGTTGGGAAAACAGATGACACACGAGGGCCTTCGGAAAACTTGACCAGGGAGTCTTCCCAGCAGTCTGTGGTTTCAAAGGCTTGGTCAGACACAGTGGTTATTTTCATGCCCAGCCTCCTTCCAGGTCCAAAATATTCTCAAATGTGCTCAAATTTATCCCTGAAGATAAGAGCAGGCTGCTCTGGAAAGCTCTCCAGCCACGTACAGAACCTTGCTTCTCAACAATCTGTAATTCCTATACTCCTTCCATAATCACCAAAAACTTCACCCCTGCCCCACGCTGGGCAGTGGTGGCGCATGCCTTTAATCTCAGCACTTGGGAGGCAGAGGCAGGTGGATTTCTGAGTTCAAGGCCAGCCTGGTCTGCAGAGTGAGTTCCAGGACAGCCAGGGCTACACAGAGGAACCTTGTCTCGAAAAACAAAAACAAAAAAATAAGTCTTATATTAGGAATGCCTTTCAAAACATTTGATTTTTATAACGAATGCATTTGTTATTTATAACAAATAAGTCGGAGCTGGGTGGGGGGATAGAGTAGAGAAAGTACCTGGAGTATGATTTGAATATGTATGACTCTTCCCAGTGACAGTTGTGGGTACAGCTAACATTCCTAGGTTTTTTCCCCATTTGTGAATGAAGTTTATACTGCACTGCAGTTAAAGGTCAGGGAAAACATAACCTTTTCCCTCCTGAGTCCACAGGGTCCCAAAAATTCAACCATGGACAAGGCCCCACAGAACCTGGATAAGGGCAGCTGTTTAAAGAAGCTGGGCCCATTTATCTTCATGTTCACAGGGAAAGTCTTAATACATTGCAGCTGTTCCTGGGTGTCTGTATGGGGCTGGTCCCAGGACTCCCAAGGAAGTCAGATTAATAGAAGCTCAAATCCCTTGTATAAAATGACACAGAATTTAACTTGAACTTGTACCCACCTGCCTGTACACTTCGACACATCCAGTTACCTTACAATACCTCATTCAATGCAAGAGTCTCCACATAGTTCTTCCCGTGTTTTAAAAGCAAGGAAGAAAATCTGTATCTGTTAAGTATGTGAGACTGACTATATTTTTAAACCTTGTTGGCTGAATCTGAGTATCAAACATAGAGGTTAAGAAAGCCCCACCATAGCAACATTAGATGTGATCAAAGACTCAAAGGTAAAGCCTTTCTTTTTTTGGAGGGCTCACACCAAAGTAGATCTTGGGGAATGGCTCAATGATGACAGAAGATCTTCAAGCACGTCTAGCTGGAACCCCTGGCTGCAGGATAATGTAGTCAGTTCCTCAAAGCATTAGCATAAAAAAATTAACCAGAAATACACACACATATCTGGAGGAGAGAGTCAGTTCCCTAACAACCCCCTTGCCATTCGCAACAGGATCTCGTCAAGGGCAGAGTCTCTAAATACATAAGAAATGTAAAAAGTTATCCTCCTCTCCGTGTTTGGCTTCCCACAGCAGCAGTGACTAATGCAACATGTTTCAGGCCAACCACGGGCCTCTCTTAATATTTCCAAATACTTCCCTTCTTCTCTTTTTATTGCTCCAGTTCTGGTCGACAACGACGACGACAGCATTTCATAAGATCGTAAAAAAATAAAGAAAGAAATTGGAGCAAACTGGAGTGACAGTGAGGCGTCTGTGGAGAAGGGCCTTGCTTACTGTGCCGTGCCTCAGGTCCTTCCAGCGCACACTGGACCATCTATACCTGAGCCCCGCAGCTGTGCACACACCCAAGCCTGTCTGCAGCAGCTGCCCATGAGGCATCTCCTTCACCGTCCCAAGTCTGTTCCTCTTCAGATTTGAGATGGACCAGTTGGTAACTGCCAGCATCCTCCTCAAGAATGAACACCAGGAAAGATATTTTACCTAAAAAGTGCTTCTTCAGTCCTACCCAAGAAATTTAGGAGCCACACTCATGCTGTACCAGCCAGTCAGACTCAAAAGAATGTTGAGCAAGTTGTTGGCCCAGCCCCAGCCCCCATCCTGTCTGAGGTTTAAACATCTGCAACATTTAAAAAAAAAAAAAAAACAAACCATGAGCTATGTAGAAATAAGCAGTTTTGGAAACTATGTGTCAAAAAATAGTGGCTCATTGCCTGAATGAGACATTCCTGTAAAATTCCTGCAGAACCACTGAGTAAAATTCTCAGCTTGCTGGAACAGAGGGGCCACAGTTCTGTAGCAATGATTCTGAGTCTGACAGCACATTTTGCATGCTGGAGAAATGGGCACGGTTCTTCCTCTTTCCCCCTCCCCTCCTGAACCAGCTTTTTCACGTTTGACCTGCAAACATGTTCACATCATGGTCAGCATGGCAACAACTCCCTTTATACCACTTTCTGGAGTTACCACACTATCTATGTTCGACCTTCTTAAGACAATGGTATATATATATATATATATATATATGTATATATATGTATATATATA
>NW_021604679.1:2981458-2991581 GCF_004785775.1 Grammomys surdaster
ATAGATAGATAGATAGATAGATAGATAGATAGATAGATAGATGATTTGGCCAGTAAAGGTGCTTATGTGTAAACCCAAGGGCCAGCATTCGATTCCTGGGACCTCATAAAAATACCAGGTGCCATAGCGCAGGCCTGCCATCTCAGCATCTTAGGGTCAGATGGCATACTGAGATGGAATTGTCCAGCTAGCCTGGAGGAGTCATGTCGGAAACAAGAGACCCTGCCTCTATATGATGGGAAAAGAGAACCAGCTCTGGAGGGCTGTCCTCTGACTTCTACGCGTATGGTGGTACACGTACAGGCTCACACTCACAAACACCACCTATTTTGCACATACACACTAATAATTAAAATTTTAAATTTTACAAATACTACTTTATGGATACTTTTCTCACAAATATTTTCTATGATTAGGTGTGGTAGTGAATGCCATCTAAGCACTGAGGATGTCCTAAGCAGGAGAGAGAATTCTATAACCATCAGCCTGGGATACACGGAAAGTCTCTAAAACCAAAACTATAAGAAAACCAATCCCACCAACTAGGAACATGAATAAAATTTTAAAATAAAAATCCAGGTGTGGCAGCTTGTGCCAGAAATCCTAGCACTCTGGGGGTGGAAGCCATTAGAGGTCACTCCGGGCTACATAGTGAGGTCCAGGCTGTCCTATGTTACAGAGTAAGACCCTATTTCAAAAACACAGGGAGCTTGAGAGATGGCTCAGTGGTTAAAAGTACTGGTTGCTCTTTCAGAGGACCTGGATTCAATTCCCCTGCACCTTCACAGTAACTCACAACCATCTGTAACTAAGGTTCCTGGGGATCTAACACTCTCTTCCTGGTCTCCAAGGGAACTAGGCATGCACTTGGTACACAGACTTACATTAAATTAAAGAATAAAAATAAAAGTTAAAAATAGAATTTGGGGCTGGAGAGATGGCCCAGCAATTAAGGACACTTGCTACACTTGCAGAGGTCCTAGATTCAATTCCCACCACCCACACAGTGGCTTACAACCTTCCACAGCCCTAGTTCTAGGGGATCCAACAGACATAAATGTGGTGCTCATACACACAAACACAGGCAAAACATCATAAGCATAAGTCTAAAACGATAAAAAAATGTCTGTAGTCATAATCCTGACTATACAGAAAAGTGTTCTGTTCCTAGTAAACTCCCGCGATTAGTAGTACACAACTAATCAAGGCATCAGAACACATTAATTACAAAGTCTGAGTAACTGCTGGGAGTGTGACTCAGAGCTATCACGTTTCCCAGCATGAACAAGGTCCTGGGTTTCATCGGCATCAAAGTACAAGCTACACATACATACATACATACATACATGTGTGAGAGTGTGTGTGCGTGTTTAGAAAGAAAGTAATATGAAAGCTTATTGAGAAATACTCATTTGTTTGAGGCAGGGTCTGTAGACCAGACTGGCTTTGAACTTACAGAGATCCACTTGCCTCTGCCTCCTACATGAGAAATACTTTTTTTTTAAGTTAAGGTTTTATTGTGTGTTTGTGTATGATGTGTGTGTGTGTGGTGGGGGTGCTTGTGCCACGTAGCATGCATGTGAAGGTCAGAGGATAACCTCAGGGGCTGCTTCTCCCTTCTCCTTATGGTTTCTGGAGCTTGAACTCAGGTCACCAGATTTGCACAGCCAGAGCCTTTGCGGACTGAGCCATCCCTCTAGCCTGAGAAATGCACTCTTTAATGGGCTAAACTGGATTCAGCACATTTCTTATAGTGAGTGTCTGGGTCTCTGGAGAGATTATTAGGAACCATTTGGCATAACTGTGTCAGAAATTTCATTTACAAATGTCATCTTTGAGATGTTCTCTCCTAAAGAGTGTGGGGAGGAATGGAAGTATCATAGCTATAGCAATGTCACTTGAACTGTTTAACCCCTTCGAAAGTCACAGCCTTCAAATGGCTCTGCAATGCCATCTCATCCAGTGGTTGGAAGGAGAGGTTACCTGACTTGGAAAAGGACAGACTGAATGTCCTTCCAGTCAAGTAGGTATGAATTTGTTCCTGGCAGTGGTGTGAAGACAAGGTTCCATTTCAGACAAAGGATATCTATCTGGACAATGGAGATCTGGAAATCGCTTATTTCACCAGAACTGCTGATTTAATTACTTCCGGTACTTGACATAGCCCAAGGCATACCAAGACCTTCGGCAGGTCTCAGGTTAACTCTACTCACCAGCCCAGATCCTCACCTTATCCAAGCCTATCCAGGAGGCCAGTATCCCAGCTCAGGCCACAGAATCACCTTAACCCCTGTAGGCACCACCCCTCCTCTGAGAAAGAATGGGGTAAGGATCTTTCAAGGAAAACCACACAGGCTCTAAAGAAGTGCCAGCCTCCTAAAGACAGCACAGTTGGGAGTTAAAATGGTAGATGCCAAAGTGAGGCCATCTGTGGTAAAAGTAGACTCAAACTTTTTATTTCTTTTTTAAAGACTGTCATTCTATGTAGTCCTGGTAGGACTGGAACTCACTATGTAGACCAGGCTGGCCTCAAACTCACAGAGATCCTCCTCATAAAGTAATCTTGAGTTAAATCCTCGACCCTTCTGACCCATACTTCCTTCACTTATTGAGGATAATACAGCAATTTTTCTCTCTCTTGTCTGTGAAGATGAATACGATGTATTTACATGTGCGTGTGTGTGTGTGTACGTGTGTGTGTGTGTGTGTGTGTGTGTGATGTGCCTGTGTGTACAAGAGGTGTTCGTGTATGTTTATGATGTGTACATGAGATGTACTCATGTGCTCGCACAGATGGATGCCACAGTGTGTGTGGCAGTCAGAGGGTCACCTGGATATCAGCCTTCACCTTCTACCTTGTGTGAAGCCGCGTCTCTTTGCTGTCTCTGGTTGCACCGTGTAGATCAGGTTAGCTGGCCAAGGAGTTTCCTGAGATTCTTCTGTAGCTAGGAAACAACGGGGATTACAAACCAAAGTGCCTCTTTCTGCACATCCTCAGGTCTTCATGCTCTCAGGACAAGCGCTACCCACTGAGTCATCTCCCTAGCCCCCTATATTCCTGTCATTTCTTAAAACATAATGTGTAAAGACTGAGATAATACATGTAATGTTACCAGGAGATAAGACCTCAATAAGCCTCATCACACACTTAACTGAACAACACGAATGTGTGGCAGGCATTGCAGAGGAGCTAGGCCGAAAAACGTCAAAGCAAAGTCTTCAGTAAGTTGTAGCCAGCATCAGCATCCTCCTTACCTTCATCAGGAAACAAACTCCGGGTTTTCAGTTGCCAGGCATGTTAGTGCATTTTCAGCCTTCCGCTCCCCTCCTCAGCCTCCAGTAACTCCTCTCTCCTCCCAAGTCAGGCTTTCCTAGCTCTTGATCCTTAAGTTCATTCTTTTCCTCACCTAGAATTCTTTCTCCATTGACAGCCTGGTGAAAACTCCAAAATGGCTATTGGATGGCTTGCTTCTAGAGCACCTACTGATCTCGCCTCTTCTAGAGCTTTGAGCACTGGTGTGCCTCAGAGTCCTGCCCTTTGACCTCTCTCTTATCAAGCAGCAAGACTCCCTTCAGGATCACTGTCTCAAGCTTTAAATATTTTTTCACTGGAGCTTTCCAACATGTGTCATTACATCAACCCACTCCGTCTCTATAGATACTGAGTGGATACAGGTGGGCACGAACTCTTGCTGTCCCTGCCAAACCAAATGCTTAAAGCCAGAACTAGAGTCAATCCTTGACGTGGTCTATCCTCTCAGCTCCACGTCCCACTAGGATATAGTATCTCTTGGTTCTATGTGCAGGTCCAGAATCTGCCCTAATTGTCCTGAGCCCTGGCCCGAGCCATCACCCTTTTTTCAGGGTTTCTTCAGTGTCTCATTTTCTTGTTTGCTTTGGTAGGGTGTGAGGAGATGATGATGGTTTCAGTCTAGATTGTTTTAAGCAGAGTCTCAGGGTAGAGAGATGACTCAGCAGTTAAGAACACTGGCTGCTTTTCCAGAGGACCTGGATTCCATTTCCAGCACCCATATGGTGGCTCACAGCCATACAACTGTCTGTAACTCTCATTCCAGGGAATCAGATACCCTCCTCTAACCTCCAACTAAGCATACACAGACATCCATGCTAGAAAATTATCCACAAAGTTAAACAAGACTGAGTTAGTGATAATACACACCTTTGATCCCAGCACTTGGGGCGGAGGCAGAGGCAGGTGGATCTCTGAGTTTGAGACCAGCCTGGTCTACAGAGTGAGTTTCAGGAAAGCCAGGGCTACACAGAGAATCCCTGTCTATGGGGAGAAAAAAAAATTAAACAGGGTTTCACTCGGTAGCCTACAAGCTGGCCTGGAATTCACAGCAATGGCCCTGCCTCTCAGGTCTAGATATTAAAATAGGCATGAGCTACCATACCCGGCTTCTCACAGTAATCAAAGCAATCAGACAGAGAGAAAATGCAAGGCTGGAGGGGTGGGGTATCCATGGGTGTGTGCCTCCAGAGGAGGGCATCAGGTGTCCTGCCCCAACACTCAACACTTTATTCTCTTCAGACAGAGGTGCTAGTCAAGTGGTTCTCAACCTGTGGGTCGCGACCCCTCTAGCAACCCTCTATCTCAAAAAATATATATTTACATTATGATTCATAACAGTAGCAAAAAATACACTTATGAAGAAGTTACAAAAATATTTTTTTATGGTTGGGAGTCACCACAACATGAGGAACTACATTAAAATATTGTAGCATTAGGAATATTGAATACCACTGCTCTAACTGAACCTGAAGCTTGCCATTTTGCAGGCTGGATGGCCGTCCAGTAACTGCCTACCCACCGACACTGCTCCCCTCCCCCTCCTCCACACACTGGGGTTACAGGTACTCATAGCTACGCCCAGCCTTTCACGTTTGTGCTAGGGAATGGAACCCAGGTCCTCATGCTTATGAAACAAACACTTTTAGCTACGAAGCCATCTCCCCACGCCCACAGCAAACTCTCCTTTTTTTTGGGGGGGGGGCGGTTCAAGACAGGGTTTCTCTGTGTAGCCCTGGCTGTCCTGGAACTCACTCTGTAGACCAAGCTGGCCTCGAACTCAGAAATCCACCTGCCTCTGCGTCCCAAGTGCTGGGATTAAAGGCATGCACCACCACAGCTACAAACTCTCCTTATGTTGTGTCCACCACTTTCCTCCCCTGCTGAGAGGTGGAAAAACAAAATGGACTCCTGCAGGTTGTCCCCTGATCTCCACAAGCATACTATGCCACAAATGTGTGTGTGTGTACACATACTTACACACAAATAAATATTGGGACTCTTTTTCTTTCAAGATTTAGTTATTTTATGTATGTGAGTACATTGTTGTTCTCCTCTGACACACCAGAGGAGGGCATCGGATCCCATTACAGATGGTTGTGAGCCACCATGTGGTTGCTGGGAATTGAACTCAGGACCTCTGGAAGAACAGTCAGTGAGTGCTCTTAACCACTGAGCCATCTCTCCAGCCCATGCTAGGTTTTTAAATTTTTTATTTTATTTTATGTATGTAAGTGCTGCTTTGCTTGCATGTATGTTTTTGTGCCCAAATGCATGCCTGGTACCCAAAGAGGGCATTGAATTGCCAGGAACTGGAGTTACGGATGGCTATGAGCCACCATGTGGGTCCTGGGAAGTGAGCCCAGGCACTCTATAGGAACAACAAGTGCTCTTAACCACTGAGCAGTCTCTTCAGCCCCTAATAGATGTTATTATTATTTTTTAGAATGCAAAGTACGTAAAAAAAAAAAAACACGGTACTAACAGTGGGGCAGATAGTACAGCGTAGAGCCTTCACCCAGCACCTGTAAGCGCTGGCTTCTGACAGGAAACCCCATCTTAACCAGCTTGATCCCTCACCCCCTGGGCCTCACTCACTGGGCTCAGCCACAAGACTTCCTGGCCCTTCCTAAATTTTGCCAGAGGCAGTGTCTTTAACGGGTTCCTGGTCTCCTCTACCAGGGTCTTTCCATGGCTGCCTCACTCAGCCACTTCATATCTCTGCTTTAGTCTCAGGTTCTTTCAAGCTTGTAACCCCAAACCCCAGAGCACCCCCAGTCCTGTACAAGGCGCCACCCCCCTTCCGTGTTCAGCCTCTGAGCTATTCCTACCAGACCCTCCCAGGAAGTGGAAATAGGAAATTCACTTTGAAGGTTAGGATCACAGCTCAGTAGTGCTGTGCCACCCTGCTGCATTCTGGGTAGTTCTGGGTCCTCATTCTGCCTCGGGAAGGTCCTTGTTCTCTCCTTAGCGCACCTGGCCCCTTCCAGGTCTAGTCACAGGTAGAGGAAGGAATAGGAAAAGTTAGTTTAGGGGGCTGGGGATGTTTTCCTAACATGTATGTGGACATCAGCACGACGCATGTAGGAATCTGTTCTCCTCACCGCGTAGGTTCCAAGGACAGAACTCAGATGCTCCGGGTTGGCAGCGGGAGCCTTTACCCGCTGAGCCATCTACTCTGGCCCTGTCTTTTTTTTTTTTTTTTAGATTACTTATTTATTTATTATATGTAAGTACACTGTAGCTGTCTTCAGACACCCCACAAGAGGGTATCAGATATCATTACAGATGGTTGTGAACCACCATGTGGTTGCTGGGATTTGAACTCATGACCTCTAGAAGAGCAGTCAGTGCTCTTAACCGCTGAGCCATCTCACCAGCCCTGTCTTTGTTTTTTAAACACCAAATTATCTTATATTCATCAATATGGATGGTAAAGACCTTGATAGGCGGCTAAGTCATTCTATTTCCTCCTTAGCTGCCACTTACAGGAAAGATTTGAAATCTTTCCGAGTCCCTCTGTGCTGAGGGGTGGGGGGGGGCCGGGACGAAGAGGACACTGGCAGCCTTTCTGCTCTCTCTTTCACCACACTCCACCCTCTTCCCCTTCATTGTTCGCCAGGGAAAGCAAGAATTTCATTCAGCTAGTGACATTCTTCCTGTACTTAAGATGACTGGCTGGTGACTGGTCACTTTTATAAGTGTGGAGGCAGCCTCTAGAATGCTTAGTCACCAGGGTGCTGGTCACCCTCTCTGGTCTCAGATTCTTACCCTTCATCAACTCTGAGTGCTGTGGGAAGGAGCGGCTGCTCCAAGAGACTGAAAAACAACAGTTCTTCCTTTACAGGGCGCGAAAGGATGGAGTGACACAAAGCACCCACCGTTAGTCACCGGCACACGGGATGGAGGCGCCTGCAGGCCAGTAGCTGCTTCTGATGCGTTCGTTGGTCCGAGGACTGCAGCTCTCAGTATGCCCATGCTTGGAGGAGTTGTTTCCACTCCTCGTCAAAGCAATCAGAAGGGCTGGCACATCTGTTCTAGAGCAAATATCAAGCCTCTTCCTGGCTTCCAGTTGGAGGACCCCAAATGTTTCAGGGGGGGCACTTTCATGTTGTAAAAACAGTAGAGCCATTCTGTTGTTTATGTTTTTGCTTTTGGTTTTTTTGTTTTGCTTTTTCGAGACAAGGTTTCTCTGTGTAGCCATGGCTGTCCTGGAACTCACTCTGTAGACCAGGCTGGCCTTGAACTCAGAAATCCGCCTGCCTTTGCCTCCCAGGTGCTGGGATTAAAAGCGTGTGCCACCTTTGCTCGGCCAGTAGAGCCATTCTGAATACAAATTGTTTAGTCTTTTCTTGCTTTTTATTTTTCTCTTGAGACAGGGTTTTTCTGTGTAGCCCCAGCTGTCCTGGAACTCAAGTCTACCTGCCTCTGCCTCCAAGTACTGGGATTAAAGGTGTATGCTACCCTACCTGGCCAGATTGCTCAATCTTGTGTGTTTGCACTCTCTACAAAAAAAAATCCTCAACTGTAGCTTCCTGCCCTCACCCTCTCTCTCTCTCAGAGCTGAGAACCGAACCCAGGGCCTTGTGCTTGCTAGGCAATCGCTTTACCACTGAGCTAAATCCTCAACCCCTACTTCTGGTATTCTCAATGACATGTTCAAAATACAAACACAGACGTCCTAAAAGTTAAGCTGATATAAGATCTAGTTTAGTCTTGTATTTTTTTTCTTACTAGTTTTTTTTTTTAACTAAATTGAGAATCTTAAGGGATTAAAAAAAATAGCAGAGATTATCTTCCCTTCTAAACACAAGACAGCGCTTTGACATTCACTTTCATTTTGTTGGAGCAGCATATGGGTGTGTTCCATGCACATTTGTCTGTTCAGCATATGAATGCCTAGAGCCAGCATAGGCCAGAAGACGGCAGGCCAGATCCTCGGGAACCGGAGCTACAGTGGTGAGCCCCGGTTTGTGTGTGCTGGGAATTGAACCCTGGTGCTCCGGAAGAGCAACTGACTTAACTCCTGAGTCATCTCCAGCCATGGGAAGAAATTCTGTTCTATAAAATTACCAACCAGAAAGCCGATTTCTGGTGTCAGAGGTCTCTTAACCACTAGCTTAAGAGTAAAAATAAGTTAGTGCATAGATATGCGCTGTCTCTTCTTCAGTCTTCTCTCTCATATTCAGATGACAACATAGCAGCTGGATGCTCCCGCTGGGGTGCTCGGTAGGACTTTTCCTGGGTGAAAGTGTGACCCTGAGAAGACTAGGTGACTCAGCACATTGAAATTGCACAGCTTGGGTTCAACGGGGGTGGGGTGGGGTGGGGGGGGGGAAGGCCTTCCTCCCCTTCTACAAGATCTGCTGAGAAAATAACAAAATGAGATTTTTTTTTTTTTAAAGCTTGAAAGGTCAAAGAATTTTAACATATGACTCTCTAACCATAGAGAAAGCTAGAAAGAATTAGGCCCTTGTAAACATCTCTCAGACTGCTAAAAGATGGCTGTACTTAACTACAGATTAGCATTTAAATCCACAGCAGGACCTGGGAAAATACTCCAGGATGCAAAGCAGGTGGGAAGGCTGGTATGGTCGGCTCCTTTTCTCTCCTATTGTTTGAGTGGTACGGATTTATCCCATTGCAGACCGCGGGGAAAATGCTGAGAGTGCTTTTTAACGAAAATGCTGAGAAGTTCTCCGTATGCAGCACCAGCTTTGAGTGGCGTGTGGACCGACCCTCGGTGCTCAATCCTCGCTGACTATCAAAGCCACGGGGCGGCCTTTGGCAGGACACATTTATCGTTCCTAATTCTGATTCAGGAACTTTAGGGTGGAAACCTGTAATCTAAAATACTCACCAGGTGATTCCAGCGCACAAGGCGTAGGATTTGACTGGCTACGAACCAGCCTCCAGGGGCCTTGCAAACCAGAGCCAATATCAATAATATCAATAATATTCTCCATTGCCTTAACTCTGAGACTCCCCAGTGATGGTTGGTGGAACAAATCACTGGGTAAAAGTGCTCGCTGCTGTGCCTGAAGAAAGGCAGTTCAGTCCCTGGGGGAGGAGAGGGCGAGCTCCCATAAATCGTCCTCGAACCTTACGCACACACCGCCCCTCCCCCCACAAACATACATAGACAGGCCTACAAAATAGACAAGTGTAAAAAACTGTCTTGATTGTTTAAACAGGGTTCTCTGTATCCCTGGCTGGCCGTGAACTCACAAATCTACCAGCCTCTGCCTCCTGAGTGCTGGGAGTAAAGGCATGTACCATGATCTCCTGGCTTTGTCTTTTTGAATTTGCTTGTTGTTGTTTGATGTGTGTGTGTGTGTGTATCTCTGTGTCTCTGTATTTGGGTTTTGTTTGTTTGGTTGGTTGGTTGGTTTGTTTTTTTTGAGACATAGTCTATGTAGCCTTTTGGCTGGCCTGGAACTCACCATATAGACCAGGTGTCTAACTCATAGAGATCCACCTGCTACTGTCGCCTAAGTGCTGTGATTTAAAGGTTTGCAACACCATGCCTAACTCAAAAACACAATTTTTTTAAAAGGCAGGCTGGAGCAGTCAGGCATAGTGCCTTAGGCCTTTAATTCCAGCACTCCACAAGCAGAGGAAAGTGGGTATTTGAGTTACAGCCCAGCATTGCACGTTTCAGGCCCACCAGGGCACACAGTTGAGACCCTACCTTTAAAAACAAATGCAGGTTGGGGATCTCTGGAGAGATGTGAGTTCAATTTCCAGTGACCTTTTCTGGCTGCTAATACTATACTATACTATACTATACTATACTATACTATACTATACTAT
>NW_021604679.1:2991591-2991757 GCF_004785775.1 Grammomys surdaster
TACTATATCATACTATACTATACTATACTATACTATACTATACTATATCATACTATACTATACTATACTATATCATACTATACTATACTATATCATACTATACTATACTATATCATACTATACTATACTATACTATATCATACTATACTATACTATACTATACTAT
>NW_021604679.1:2991767-2997333 GCF_004785775.1 Grammomys surdaster
TACTATACTATACTATACTATACTATATCATACTATACTATACTATACTATACTATACTATACTATACTATATCATACTATACTATACTATACTATACTATACTAATATAATTTCAACCTCCACAGGCATTGCAATCGTGTGTACAATGCACAGACACACAAACATATGCATGTAGTTAAAAAATATTTAAAAACAAAACCAAAAAAATCCCCAATGACATCCTAACTTTAAGGTTATTGTAGACTATGACCTTGCCTTTCCAGTTCCCTTTTTAGGAAGGAGCCTGTAACAAAGACTCCTTAGCCAGACCTGTGTTTGCTAACAACTTCCTTCATTCAGTTCACCCCTGTAATCTTCTCAGCAGCCAACCCCCTGCAAGCAGCTACTATTATCCTCGTCAGAGATAAGGACCCAGAGGCTGAGAGCAGTGTCCTGGAGGGAAAACCGAAGGAGACCTGGTGCTCACCTGCTGACTCTGGGCGGTCTTTTTTTAGAAAAAGCCATTTGGGGGAGGGGAGGCAGTACTTCCCTAGCATTGATGTGGCCCTGGGTTAGATCCTTGGCAGGCACTAAATAAACCAGGTGTGGTGGCATATGCCTTTAATCCCAGCACTTGGGAGACAGAGACAGCAGGATCAATAGTCCAAGATCATTCCCAGTTATACGTTGCCAATTCAAGGCCAACCCGGAATACATAAGACCTTGTCTCAATAAAAAATAATAAATTAAGTTTAAAAAAAAAACCTTACCCACAACAGAAAAACCTTCACCATCTTCATATAGTCAACATATAAAGAAAGGTGCACACTGGGCAGAATGTCAGGTGCAGGCAGATGGCTCCAGACTTAGCTTCACAGGGCAAAGAGCATTTTCTTGGATTTGCTTGATTAGGTATCTGATCATCTCCAGGAGCCCACTCCACTTCAGATTCAGAAACTGTTCAGTTGAGTTCAAGCTCAGAGGAAGCTCACTGGGAGTGGCTGTCTCGGGCACTCTCTGAAGGCTGCCTCAGAGGATGTGGCTCATAAAGCACAAGGTAGAAGGACCAAAAAGATTTCACTAAGCCGAGGGAAGGGTGTTGTGGGTCTGTGGTAGCGTGTGAAGAGTCTTCTAACAAAAGACTGCAAGGCTTATGTGCAGCTGGGGATGTGGGCCAGTGGATGGATGGAGGGGCCAGGAGGAGACCTAACTGCATATAGCAGGCTACACGGGGCTTAAAAGGGAACCAAGCGTGGCCATCCTGCAGTCCTGCAGAAGAAGGGCCTTAGGACTGGATGTGGGTTTAGAAAGATAACGCTGCTCCTGGGCAGAGGCCAGGCAGATCCAAGACTAACACCAAACTAAGGCCTGCTTCCAGGAGCTTTGGAGGCAGGTGGTTTGCTGGCCTGTTGGGCAAGTCCCTAACTTCTTTAAAACTTCGCTTACATGGAAAGATGTGCTCTCCAGGCCACTGTATAAATAAAGTGAGGCCAGGCTCTTGTGTACAAGATTCTCAAGCAGGATCAGGCAGTGTGACAATATGGTGGCAGGCAGAGACCATACGCTAGCTCGCAGGTTTCTAAGTGGGTAGGTAAAGTCTGGGTGAGGGCCCACTTCATCAGTCAGCCTTTGGGCACAGAAGGAGGAGCCACCTTTTTTTTTTTCACCCAGAGTTGTGCTTCTGAAGACAGTTAGAAATGCAGATGAAGAGGTAGAGCCATGGCTTAATCACAATCCCATCTGAAGCCCAGGGGATGGAATTATAGAGAACAGCAATCCATAGGGCACATCCAGGAGAAGCGGAGGAGTAATTGCTTTGTCCAGAATGAAAGTTCTAGCTCAAGGTTGCCAGGAGCGGAGAGTCATTAAACAAAACCAATTGCATGCCAGGCCAGACCTTGGGGCCTGAAACCGGAACAAAAAGGCCATCCACAGAGAGTTCACATTGTCATGGGGGAAAGAACCAGTCAATAAATTCCACAGACTGGGTTCTGGAACACACCTATGAGAGAAGGACAGATGCTGAGTATCCAGGGGGATAGTACCCCACACTAGCTCTTAAGGGTCAGGCAACATTTGAGGTGACACCTGAGATTAGGAGATATTTAACAACAGGCTTACTAAGTGCCAGGCTCAGGTGAGCCTTTTAATTGTGTGCCCTATTTAACCTCCCCACCCAATGAGGCAGGTATTATCATTATCCAGACCTTAGAAATACCAAACTACAGCTGCTGAGCAACTTGTCAAACAGCTAGTAAAGCCAGTGAAAGAGCCTTTGGCCCAAGCAGGCCAGACGCAGACAGAACCTGAGCTCACAGACTGTCTTGCTTGTGAAAAATGTGTAGACGAAACAAGTTTACCCAGGAATATTCTCCGGACATATTAGCAGTGCTGTACTGTTACTTCCAGGGTGGGCACATCTTAGAGACTTAACCAAAATGGAGTCACAAATGCCAGCTTCAGTCAGTGACACTGCGGGACAAAGAAAATTACTGATGACACCGTTTTTTTGGTTTTGTTTTGTTTGCTTTGATCTGTAAATATACCACTCAAAGACTATCCTGGGGAGCAGATATTACCCCAGAGAGCCTCAGTCTCTAGCATGCAGCAATATTCTTCAGGAGTTGGTCTATCTAGGGTAAACTCTCCATCGTAGATGACACAGCATGGCTTCCTAAATGGCTAAGGCTCGGGGCTGGACAGCTGAGTGGTACGAGTGAGGCTCTGGGTATGAGAGATACCAGCGTTAAAGAGCAGCCTGAAAGCCCTGGGTAAACAGAACGTTGAATACCCCCATACTCAATGGGGTCGTGTCAGGTGACAGTCCACAAACTGGGATCCTGAGATGGAAAACGCCCTCGCTAGTCTTACAGTTCTAAGTTTGTCTTATCTGCCACTGGGAGAATTCACTTAGGGGCTCTACAGACAACTTTATTCACTGGCAGTCACTTCACAGTACCCCAGGCAGGCGGGACAGGCTGCTCCTGGGTTTGACTTTTCTGTCCTTGACCTTCCTCCTTCTAGACAGTCAGAGTGTTGCCCCTTGTGAGGCCCAAGCAAAACAGTAAGATGAAAGCAAGCTGGCTCCTAGAAAGACCAAGATCCCAAAGTGCTATGCTAAGTACTTAGGATCTACCTAGGCTACTCTCCCACATGACTGCAAAGAGAGGCTGCCTCACAGCCTGAAAGGACCAACAGGCTGCACAAGAGAACAGCAGCAAGGCCTCAGCAGTATAGTACCGCTGAGCTTGCCTCTGGTTCCTATGCCTGCACCTCTCTCCCTGCAGACCACCCAGCCACAAGGGCCGCTCTGTTCTTCAGCACACTGAGGCCATTCCGAAGGAGGCATCTGCACTTGCTCCGGCTCAGAAACACTTCTGGTGTGAATGAGCTTCTCAGTGCTGCTCTCAGGAGAGATATAATCCCTGCAAGGCCTTCCTTGAGCCCAGTCCTTTTCTGTTCCCACCTGGACTTGCTCACACCTCGCCACTACTAACGTGACTCCCTAGCTCCCATTGATAAGACATTTTACTTTGTAATACTTAAAATGTCTTGCTTAATTTGTTTTTTTTAAACAGGCGTCTTTTCCTACCCATCTCCACCCGCAGGTAAAATTCTGTAAGCTCCATAAACACGGAGATATTGTGTTTCCTGTTTGCCCTTACATTCCCAGCACCTGGCCAGAAGTTCAGGACTCAATAAATATTTATTGAATCAATAAAGGGATGCAGAAGAATACGATCATGTTGCAGAGGCAAAACGTTAGAGCTGAGTTTGGGGAAACAGTGGGTCACTCCTTGTGGTCCGGCTGGGCGTGGAGAGTTGAGGTGAAAGAGGAGGCTTGCAAAGGGCCTGGCACAGTGTGAACAACGGCGAAAGTGAGGTGTCCTGACTGTGTAGCCAGGACAGCACTGAGTAGGCCTGGGTCTAGAAAGTATTGGCCCAATAACCAAACAGTATGGGAGCAAACAAACCAAAAAAGCCCAAGAGAAATAATTTGCTACTCAGGAACTGGCAAAGCTAAGATGTCTACCAAAGCACTGCACTCTTTGGAGAATTGATTTCAAACACTAGAAACCAAGGATGTCAATCAGGTACGGCAGGGGCTTACCTTCACTCCCATCGCTCAGAGGCAGACACAGGTTCTCTGGGAGTCTGAAGCCAGCCTGGTCTACAGAGGGAGTTCCAGGACACAGAGAGACCTATACTCAATAACACACAAATAAACAAATGAATGAATATCTCTTAAAAGTTAAATCATGCAGGATGAGCAATTCTGCACCTAAATAGCCACATGAATTACTGTGCAAATGCACACATACAAAACTAACACAAGCATTGCTCTCGGTAGTGAATTGCAATCACATAGCTGCTGCTGAGTGGCCTGAGAAGTAACATATATTATACTGTGAACCAAAGAACAACAGTGCAGGTGCACACATGTACATTCACACAGGGACACAGGAAATCTTAAATTAACAATGTTAAAAGGAAGGAGCCAGGTGTGCCAGTGCATGCCTGTAATCTAGGCCTTGAGAAGTAGATACAGGAGGTTCAGAAGTTCAAGGCCAGCTGGACTACCTGAAGCCCAGTCTCAGGAGAGAGAAAGAGAGGAAAGAGAGAGGGAGAGAGAGAGAGAGAGAGAGAGAGAGAGAGAGAGAGAGAGAGAGAGAGAGAGAGAGAGAGAGAAGCAGGTGTCTATGAAATCATTCCTATGTACATTCAAACCCATCTAACAGTGTATTGACTATGAGCACATATAAGTATCTATAGTATCTTTCTTTACAGGGCACGTCAGACTTCACATGGGTAGAGACAGCAGAAAATGGATCTAGGGTTAGGATCCACGAGGAGCTTGATCGTTGTTGGCATTTGTTTTGTTTTGTTGTTTTCTGGGTGGGACACTCCAGGCTGACTTTGAATTCTAAATCCTCCTGCCTCAGCTTCCTCTGGAATTACAGACATGTGGCACTTGCCAGGCTTCCAATGTTTTATTTTGTTAAACTGAAGCAGCACGACAAGACCACGTAACTAGTTCTGTAGGAACCCAATGGTGTCATCAGCACTGGGGACTGGAAGAGGGACCCTGGGCTGGGAGTGTAGCTCAGTAGTAGAACTTTTACACAGCATGAGTGAGGCCCCATCTTTTACCCCAGCACTGCGAAAGTGGGCAAAGAAGAAAACGAGGAAAAGGTGGAGCGGGGAGAGAAGTGTGGAAGGGGAGGGGTGCTAAACAGCACAGAAAAACGAGCAAAATTTCAGGGCTGGCTGGATAAGTGGACAGTATAAACGATCCAAGAAGCAATGAGTTAAAAATCATATATGTATATCATACATAAATCATATGTAAATCATATATGTATATGATAAAAAAAAAACCTGATCATATTAAGGCCATGCTGGTGGCACAGGCCTTGAACCCCATCACACGGAGGCATAGGCAGCTAGATCTCTGAGTTGCAGGCTAACCTGATCTATAGTGTGTTCCAGGATAGCCAGGGATGTACAGAGAAACCCTGTACTGAAAGACCAAAGGAGAGAGAGAGAGAGAGAGAGAGAGAGAGAGAGAGAGAGAGAGAGAGAGAG
>NW_021604679.1:2997343-3029737 GCF_004785775.1 Grammomys surdaster
GTGGGGGCGGGGTGATCATACCATTGAAAAAGCTGAAAACCAGAGTTGCTTCTTTTTGGAATGTCTTCCATATTCATGGCACAGCTAAGTTATAGTGAGCAGGAAGGCAGAAGTCGCTATTTAAAATGGTGTGGGAGCCCTGAGAGGACAGGTCATGGACAGAGGCTTCTGTCACCAAGCCTGGTGGCCTGAGTGTGAACCTGAGGCCTACATAATAGCAGGAGAGAGACAACTGACAACTTCTGTTCCATATGTTATCCTCTGAGGATGGCGCGCATGCACATCACACAGAGAGAGAGAGAGGGAGAGGGAGAGAGAGAGAGAGAGAGAGAGAGAGAGAGAGAGAGAGAGAGAGAGAGAGACTAGTGTAATGAAAAACCTAAAGATGTTATTGAAACAATGAGAAACTGAGGGAGGGGGAAAGTAGTTATTTCAATTTCCTCCTTCCTTCCTTCCTTCCTTCCTTCCTTCCTTCCTTCCTTCCCTCTTCCTCCTTCCCTCCCTCCCTCCCTCCCTCCCTCCCTTCCTTCTCATTTTGAGATTGGGTCTGCTTTAATCAGGGTTACTATTGCTGTGATAAAACACCATTACCCAAAACAACCTCTGGAGAAAAGGGTTTATTTCACTCACAGTTCCATACAACAGTTCATCATCAAAAGCAGTGCGGGCAGGAATCCAAACAGGGCAGGAATCTGGAGGCAGGAGCTGATACAGAGGCTGTGGAGGGTGAGGCTTACTGGCTTGTTTTCAAGGCTTGCCTAGCCTGCTTTCTTATAGAACACAGGACCACCAGCCCAGGGATGGCCCCACCCACAATGGGCTGGGCTCTCCCCCCATCAATCACTAATTTTAAAAACGTCTACAGGCTTGCCTGCGCCCAATCTGATTAAGGGATTTTCTCAACTGAGGCTCCCTCCTCTCCAGTGATTTTTAGTGTGTGTCAAGGTGACATAAAACTATCCGGCAAGGAATCTCCATGTAGCCTGGCACTCACTATATAGACCAGGCTAGACATACACTCCCAGAGATCCTCCTGCCTCTGCCTCCACATGCTAGGACTAAAGGCATATGTCACTATGTCCGTCTTCATCAATGTACTTATTTATTATTTTTAAATTTTTTTATTATTTTAGGCATATAGGTATTTTGCCTGCAAGTATGTATGTGTACCACGTATCTGAGGGCCCACTGAGGTCAAGAGAAGAAGTCTTTGGGGTTAAAAGACAGTTGTGAGCTATCATGTGGGTGCTAGGGATGGAATCTGGGGCCTCTGGAAGAGCAGCCAGTGCTCTTCACAGCTGGACCATGTCTCCAGCTTCATCGGTCTATTTCTAACTTTCTTTAGAGACGTCACTTGTTCATCTACCTATATATTTGGTTTTATATTTTTTTCATTTATATATATGGGTGTTTTGCCTGCATGTATACCTATGCATTACACGCATGCCCAGTGTCCAAAGCAGCCGGAAGAGGCTGTGGGATCCCCTGGACCTGCAGTTACCTATGATCATGTAGGTGCTGAGAACTGAACTAGGGTCTTTTGGAAGAGAAGCCAGTGCTCTCAACCACTGAGCTCTGTCACCAGCCCCAATTTCACTTAAGACAGGGTTTTACCATGAAACCCAAACTGGTCTTCCACTCAAGATCCTCCTACTCTGTCCCCCAAATCCTAGGGTTACAGGTGTACACCACCATCCCTTACTGTCCTTGAGAGTACAGGGTGTCTCTTGGGCTTGTTCACAACGTACAGGGAAGCCCAGGCCCAGTGTAGATGCTCACCAGACATTAGTCTCCCTCTTTAAAAAAAAAAAAAAAAGATTTATTTATTTTATTTATATTCGTACACTGTAGCTGTCTTCAGACACACACCAGAAGAGTGCATTTGATCCCATTACAGATGGTTGTGGACCACCATGTGGTTTCTGGGAATTGAACTCAGGACCTCTGGAAGAGCAGTCGGTGCTCTTAACCACCGAGCCATCTCTCCAGCCCCTAGTCTCCCTCTTGAGAAGTCAGGTGGTCACTGCATATGTGCCACACACCCAGTGCAAATTTTAATATAGGTTTCCAGAGTGCCTGGAGGTTTGATATCAAATAATCAATTTACCACACTATACTGAGGCTTTCAGTATCTAACACAAACCAGTAGCACAAACCCAGATTTACACCGTTCAAAGTAAACTTTCCTCTACTCTGAGACCAATGCTCTCAGTCCTTCATAAGGCTGATCAACTTCCCATTATCAAGAGAATGTAGTTTATTAGTAGTACAATGTGCCTCTCTAATAGTTCCTGGGCTTGACATGTTTGCACAGCACTTTCCTATCCTTTTATAATGTGTTCTGCAACCCCTGAAAAAGTCAACAGTCTCAGTGCTTCTCTAGACAGAAACATGAGAGTCCAGGTGCCTGGGTCAGGGTGACTCAGTCAGAGTCAATATTGGAGCTCTGAACCTTGGGCCCCTGGGAGCCCAGCTCCTAAAGCCTTCTGTCTCTGGCTAATCCCATCAGCCCCTCTCTTTTAAAGGGCTGTGATATTTGGAGGGGGGGGGGGCGGGGAGCACATGGTCAGTTTGCAAAGCTTTTCCCCTTCAAAACAGCAGTCAGAAATAAACAGCCTGAAAGTTGGCAGTAGAGAGTTAAATCTGACTTTTAAAAGTCTCATTGTCCATCTGTCCCCTTTGCAAATGCATAGCTGATTTGTGTTGGTGCAATCTAACAATTTCTATAATTAAGGTAACTTGGTTAATGATTTCTTTCTTTCTTTTTTTCTTTTTCTTTTTTCTTTTTTTTTTTTTTAGGGCCCTCAGTTCAGACTTGTGAAATTCAAATCAAAGAGGAGAGTTTAAAGCATTTGTTTTTTTGTGTGTTTGTTCAAGTTAGTGTTATCTTGGACACCTGAGCCCCTGACAGCCGCAGGCTGCTCTGCCTCCACTGACCTTACAGAGCCAGCAGTTAGCACTGTGTATATAAGGACTTAAGAGATTATTCTACCAGAATAAAGTTACTGTGCAGGCGCTGGCATGAGGCATGCCTTGCCATTAACAAATTGAAGAGCTTATAAGCACCTAAAATTAAATGGAGGCTTACAAAAAAATAAATAAGCAGTTCAAAGCAATTGGGTTACTGAGAGAATTGAGGAACTTCAATTTAAAAACCTGCTGTGGTTTCTGAGCATGTCTTTAACGCAGCCTTTAAAATACACTTATTGCCAGGATGTGGCGAACATCTCTGTGAATGCGAGACCAGATTGGTCTATATACCGAGTTCCAGGACAGTCAGAGTTATATACCGAGGCACTGTCTCAACAACCAACAGAACAACCAACCAACTAACCACCACCACCACCAACAACAACAACCCACATTAATTTTTTTCATTATTCCACATTTCTAATTCTCTTTTTTAATTAAAACTAAAGATGGAGGGATTAGGTTGCCCACACCTGCGATCCCCACACCTGCAATCCCTGCGTTCAGTAAGTGGGCACAGGAGGATCAAGAGTTCAAGTCTACTCTTAGCTGTATAGCGAGTTTCAGGCCAGCAGTAAACAAGTATACCTTGTTTCAAAATAAATCAACAAATAAAGAGAAAATGATAAATGTGAAAAAGAGCCAAACAACTTACACAGGGCCATAAAGATGACTTAAAGCAAAACCAAGCATATGCTAACCTGTCAGATAAAAATGCAGACCAGTATTCTTTTCCCAGGCCGCTTTTGTACCTTATTTTATTCCTCTATAAAACCAAACTTGTTGCTATCTGGGTAGCCATGGTGACACACACTAGAAAGGCTAAAGCTGGAGGATCACTAGGAGTTTAAGGCTAGCCTGGGCTACATATCTAGGCCTAACCTCAAAACAAGAACCAGTGTGGTGGTGGCATACTCCTAGAGAGACAGAGGCAGGTGGATCTCTGTGACTTTGAGGCCAGCCTGGTCTACAGATCAAGTTCCAGGGCATCAGACTACACAGAGACACTCTGGGGAGGAAAAAAAAAAAAAAGGAAAAATAGTTTACACATCAACTAATGTGGTCCCGTGAAAATACGACAAAAGCCATCATTGATTATTATCAGGTCCTTTACATTTTTTTCTAAATTACTTTTTTTTTTTTTTCGAGTCTTTCTACATAGCTCTGATTGTCCTGGAACTCACTGTGCAGCCAAGGCTGACTTGAACTTCCAATCTTCCATCCCGCTTCCATGTCCAGAGGACTGTGATTCCAGGCACGCGTCACGCGTTACTGTGCCTGGCTGCCTGTTTGTTATATGCAGTACTGGGGCCTGAACCTAGGACTTCATGCCTACCAACTCAGCTCCATCTCTAGTTCTTGTAGGTACTTTCTCATCTATCTATTAATTTTTAGACAGCATCTCATATATCCCAAACTGGCCTCAAATTCATTATATCACCAAGGACGACCTCAAACTTCTGATGCCCCAGACTCTACTTCTGAGGACTGAGAATACAAGGACCATCCTAACCAGAATGTGAAGTACTAAGGATCAAACCCAGGGCCTCAAGCTCACTAAAGAAGCACTCTTACTAACTGAGCTTTAGCCCCTAAAGGCCTTTTTAAAGAAGGTAGTGCTGGTGGAGGAGGAAGAATAAGAGGAGGGAGAGAATGAGGAGGAAGAAGAGGGGGAGGAGGGAAAGGAGGAAGAAAAGGAGGAACAAGAAGAGGAAGAAGGAGAAGAGGAAGAAGAGGAAGAGGAAGAAGAGGAAGAAGAGGAGGAGGAAGGAGAGGAAGAAAACTGAGCTTGGTCCAAAGGCAAGCTATAAAAATGTTTTATTTTATACATTTATTTACAGGTTTTAATCTTCAATGTATTCATTAATTAACCTTGTAAATCTTCTTTTCCTATATTACTGAGATATTTGTAAACTGACAGAGCTCCGAAACGTAGTCATAATACACAGAAGCCCATCTCCATCCCACCCATGGCTCGTGCCAAGGTCGCTATCACGTAATTCTTGGAAATTTTCACTAGTAGAATGAATAGCTGTTTTGTAAGGATTATCTATTCAGGCAGAAAAGATGGGGGGAGGGGATGAACACAAGGAACAATTCGCTATTCAGCAGGCACTGAGTAAGCTCCAAGGATGAGATTTCTTTGTTTTTATTTTGCTTTTGTTTTTCTTACCTACCTTAGGCCTGGAATCCATGCAAAGGAATACATCTTGTGAGATTTCTGTAGGTTCTGTGTGGATGGTGGAAACACTGATGTTAGCCCTGGCTTCATTCTGCACCCTGGCTGACTGAAACCCAGAGCTGTCTGTTTGCATTTCAACACCAGTTTTTGTTTTCCATCCCTTAAGAGGCTCAACCAGTTCAAACATCAGGTAGGGCAGCAGGATCACCCTAATGACCCTAGAACAGTCTGGGGGAGAAACCAGCAAGAAATGTGGCTGTTTTCCCTCAAACACAATCAACCACTCACTTCAGCCGCACCAAACTCAAGCAAGACCATCTTGTTAAAAATTTACTTTCGGTTGCTCTTCCCTGTCCGTGTGGCCCAAAGAGGGAAGAGCGATGGGCGTGGGCGTAGGTCTCACTCCTGAACTCTCTCTTGGATAAATACCCTGAGAGTGTTGAGCGAGGCTCTGAGGGATTCACAGGTCCCTAGCATCTGCTGTTGAGAGGAGCAACCTCCATCATTTCTGCTGACTAAGCTCTCTCCTAAGCAGCTCAGGAATCAAGAGACCAGTGTGTGTCAGAGTGGAGAGACCTGGGACCAGGTCACCCCACCAAGACTGTGCTGGTGCATTAGTCCTGTCTCACCCATTCATTCAGAGGACTGTGCTATCAGATTTCCAGGACATACCCCAGAGGGTGGCTTTCTAAACCACTGATATTCCAACAGCCATCTGCAGACAAAAGTCTGCATGGCTGCACATTTTTTTCCACAGAAAATTCTTCCAGTTCGTATGGAAGGAAGGTCAGCGTTTGAGAGAACGGTCTGTGATGATGAGGCCACAGAGACAGACCGGAGATTCCAGGCGCTACAGACTTGTGCTGTGGCAGGCCTGGAAATTTAGGCACCCCTCAGGACTCCAAATCGTTCCCTGTTCCCTCTTGGGCTCTTGGTCACTAGACTTGCTAACAGGCTCTGAGGTGAGAATGTATCACAGAGAATTCGGAGGCTTGGTGTCCTTCGTGTGTGTGTGTGTGTGTGTGTGTGTGTGTGTGTGTGTGTGTGTGTGTGTTGAGACAGGGTTTCTCTGTGTAGCCCTGGCTGTCCTGGAACTCACTCTGTTCCAGGCTGGCCTCGAGCTCAGAAATCTACCTGCCTCTGCCTCCCAAGTGCTGGGATTAAAGGCATGCACCACCACTGCCCCTCGAGGCTTGGTGTCCTAATTAGGGTTTCTATTGCTGTGATGAAACACCATGACCAGAAGAAATTTGGGGAGAGAAGGATTTATTTGGCTTAAACTACCACATTGTAGTCCTTCATTGAAGGAAGTAAGGACAGGAACTCAAACAGAGCAAGGACCTATGGAGGCAGGAGCTGATGCAGAAGCCATACAGAGGTGCTGCTTACTGGCTTACTCCTCTTGGCTTGCTAAACTGCATTGTAATAGAATCAAGGACCACCAGCCTAGGGATGGAAAAATTCACAATGGGCTTGACCCTCTATATCAATCACAAATTAAGAAAATCCTCTACAGGCTTGCCCGTGGCCCAGTCTTATGAAGGCATTCTCCCTACTGGGGTTCCCTCCTCTTGGATGACTCTAGCCTGTGTCAAGTTGGCATAAAATTAACCCGGCACATTTGGCAAGACAGCATACAGTGAAGATGAACTCAGAGTCCAGGAGCTCCCTGGTTACCAGCAACGCTCTGTCCACTTGAAGCGTCTCTCCTTCCAACCTGTGCAATGGACAACTTGGAGTGCTCTGGACATGTTGGAGCCACCAGTCTGTAGATCGTTTTTTTTTTTTTTTTTTCCAGTTGGATTCCTGCTTCCCCTCACTTTGCTACGTTTAGATTCTACGGTGTTCTGTTGCTGTGACATGTGACACCCCTACCAAATCCTTAATCACCCTCCCCCCCCCCCGCGGCGGGCGGGCGGCGCCCCCCCAGTTTTTATTTTCTGTAACTCCATCTACACAGTAACTCCACCCCTGGAGCAGTCCTTCTCTTCCTCGCTCCCCATCAATCAGTGATGACTGACACAGCGAAAAAGGTCACAGCCATCTACTCTGCTGGGCCTTGACACCAATAACGGTGTGGTGTTGTGTTTCTCTTTTTTTGTTTGTTTGTTTTTGTTTGTTTGTTTTTGTTTGCTTGTTTGTTTTTCTAGACAGGGTTTCTCTGTATAGCCTGGGCTGTCCTGGAACTCTCTCTGTAGACCAGGCTGGCCTCGAACTCAGAAATCTGCCTGCCTCTGCCTCCCAAGTGCTGGAATTAAAGGCGTGTGCACCACTGCTCGGCTGTTGTGTTTCTCTTTAACTCTCTACAGTGGCTATTTCAAAGCTTCTCCCCACTGTCAAGTGCCTAATACCCCGGTCTTTCCTGAGGCTTAGGGCTCTAGATGTCCTCCACGGCCCAGAACTACCTTCCCTCCTGGCTAAAGGCAAGCAGCCTCTCCCCTGAGATCAACCCTCTGTCTGGCCTCTGCCTCCTCTCCTTGTCATCATCCACGTAACACATCGCTTCTCCCTCACGTGGCACCTCAACTCCAGAAGACACTCTTCCAGTACTGCCTTCTCCCTTACATGGCACCTCAATTCCAGAAGACATTCTTCCAGTACTTCCTTCTCCCTTACATGGCACCTCAACGCCAGAAGACACTCAGTTCTGGTACTGCCTTCAAAATATACCGAGCCCAGCAACATCCCCTTAGTGTAAGAGAGGTCACCAGAGGCAGAGGTCACCTCTAGACCTTGATCTCTGGTCAAGGAGAGCGCTTCTTCCAGGCTACCCTTGGCAGTGACCTCCTGGGATCACATCTCAGAGCAGGCTTCTCCTCTCTTCAGGACCCTAACATGGCTTTCCACTTACTCAGAGGAAAAGCCAGTCTCTCTAGGTCCACCAGACCCTACCGACACTATCTGACATGAACTTTCCATCAGGGAGGAAAATGGTGTGTGTTTTTCTTCCGATCCAGCAGCTGAGCGCTGGAAGTGTGCTGACATGATTAAACAGTCTTGTGAATCCCAGGCAAAGTCCCAGGCATAAGGTCATCTTATGTAGCCAAAGATGACCTTGAGCTTCTGTTTTTCTTTGTGAAACAAGATCTCACTGCATATCTCTGACTGGCCTCAAGCTCAGCCGCTGGGACCTTGAGCTTCTTACGGTCCCCAGCACTAGGAGAACAGGCCTGTACCACCACACTTGGGTTTTTATATGGTCTACAAGTACACTACCTACTGAGCAACATACCCAGCCCTAATTCTTTGCTTTTCAATTGACTGACATGTAACCACCTGGTTCTGGGGTTTATCATACAACCAAGCACAGCCCATGTGATCGACACACATCTACCCTACAGCACTCTGCCGAATCCGCGTTATTCTCTTTGGCTTGCTTTCCTCAACTCTCTCCCATCTTCTCAAAGAACAGGGCTGGGGATGTGGTAGAGCATGCATGTGGCCCTTTGTCCATTCCGAACAGTGTTGGAGGAGTTAATGAATGGGGGGCAAAGCCATTTTTCATCTTTCTCTCCAAGGCTTTATGGGACCTGGAGACTGCACCCATCTTTGACTTCGGTCCCTACCCCACTGTCCTCTTTAGCCACAACACTGCCCTACCTAGTGGTGTATGTCATTCAGGCTGTTGGTTGCCTTGGGCCTTTGCTCTTGCTGTTCTTTCTCTTTGGAAGGCTCTCTGACCAATACTGATAAAGTCTGAGCAGTGCTCCCTCACTTCCTCCAGGCTGACCCAACCCTACCCCAACTGAAGTGGGTCAAAAAGCAGCCTCCCACCCGGTCTACCTTTGCAACACTTAACTCCCTCTGATGTATTGTATCTTTGTCTCCAGGGCAAGCGTTGAGTTCATAAAATACTAATCCCCCAAATAGCCTCCAGCACAGAACAGGCACGCAGTAACAATAAGGATGCTGAAATGAATGAATGCAGGGTGGCTTCCGGGTTTGGTGATTTCCCACACTCTCCACCTGAGCCTGGGAGGGAGCTTGTTTCTGCAGCTGCTCCACGGGGAGAGGGTGAGAGTGGCTTCCCTAAAGACAAGTGTCTCACTTACACTAGGGCAGCCCTGCCTCAGCTCCATCCAGTCAGCACAACAGCCCTCCTCACCAGTGCAAACAGATGAGATCAACTATGTGGGCTCAACTGGGGTGACCTTCAGCTGCCTCTCATTGGTCTTCACAGCCAATAGGAAAGTTCCAAGGGCAGCTACAGTGATTGGCCACACAGCTTACAGTTTATCTTTTCTTCCTCACCTAAGTGTCCCGAGCTCTTCTTATATGTTGCCATCAGATTTTCAAAATGCCATACTGTTAGCCTAATGTTTGGAAATTATCCCTCTGAGAGGGCCATTATTTATTCTAGAACGTTTACAGTCAGTAAATAAAGTACTGGTTAGTGAGCTTAAAGCCAGGGCAACAGAGTGAATTGACTTCCTCCTAACCTGCCCAACGAAAATAAAGGCTACTTTCCCCTTTCCTCTACTTTACACATTAGTGAGCAACAGGGAGTAAAATATTTTATGTCATTAGCCCTGATTATGTATACCATGAAGACTCCTGTTGGAAACGTCAAAACATATACATTGGTTTGTTTTCAAATCCTGCCGTTTTCTGCTGTTACTTAAAAGAAGAACCAATGAGTAGAAAAATTACATCTTTGGCTATAAAAGTAAACAAACAAACAAATGTGCAACTGTAGTCACCAGACAGAAAGGAATTGCAGTAAGGACTCCTGCTTCCTCACTTGACAACTACAGGTGACAGGTAAAGCAATTTGCTGCACAATACAGACACTGTGACACATGAGGCAAAGATCAAGGCCTCCTGAGTCCCCTGCAGTCAGCAGAACCTCATCTAAACCCAGTGATAATCCTTCAATGGGAAGACTGTCTGTGTGTGTGTGTGTGTGTGTGTGTGTGTGTGTGTGTGTGTGTGTGAGAGAGAGAGAGAGAGAGAGAGAGAGAGAGAGAGAGGCAGAAACAGAATGGATCTCCACAGAAGACCTACATATCTCTTATGACACTATTCATTTATGAATTGCAAATTACATGTCAAAAATTACTTCTCTCAAAATACCCAGACACCTGGCCACAGACTGCCAGCCTAATGCTAAAACAGGCACCTTGATCAGCTCACCCTGGGACTTTAACCACACAGCTGCATCTGACCATGGTGATACATATCTTTGCCAAAAGAAATATGAACAACTCTGGGAACTGATTACGAACTTGGGAATGGTCCAGACTTTGCAGAAACGATGGCTCTGTTGTCTGGAGTGTCTCAGGGTCGGGACACTTTTCTCAACAAGCAGACTTACATAATGAAAGCGAATAGAACTTCAGATGTGCATAGAACTTCTCTCTTCCTAATATAGGAATAACAACTAAGGTTAACTAAGGTGTTAGCATTGGGTCACAACTGCTGATTCACTTTTAAAGTTCTACCAAAGAAAATGGGGCCAAACAGTTTGCAAGACAATTTATAATGTGTATCAGGAGTCATAGAGATGTCTACTCCACTCAACACAGCAGTCTTACTGAAACTCCAAACATGATGCAAATGAGAAGACGTTTGCTATAAGAATCAGTCTGAGCACTCAGTAAGAGGGAAAATGGAAGCTATGGTCTATCTTCCTAATGAAATATTACACAGCCATTACAAATTAATCAGGAAGCTGTCACTATATAGAAAAATCACCAAGGACAATGTTAGAATTATGTAGTCACAAATTATATCGTCAGATGCATTTTACAATGCGATCGTGTTACAATTTACCTGTATGGAACAACAAGAGTGTGAGAGCTTCCTACTCTCCTACAGCTTTTAAAATGTCAGTCTACAGTTTGAACACTTTGAGCTAGGAGTCTGGACTGCATGGAGAGACTGTCTCAAAACAATGAAGGGGGGACGGGGGAGAGGTTTATATACAGTGCTTCGTATCCCCTCTTTTTAAAGTATTTAATGAATAGGAAAGGGGTATTTGGACCTTGCCCAATGTTGACAGCCAGCAAAACAAGCATGGCAGCCTTTCTTCTACCTTCAGGACTATCCGAATGCAGTGGGCAGGTAGGAGCCCAGTCCCTTCCCTGAGGACATCAGCCTTAGGAATCTGGACCCTATGTTTGTGTTATTTCCAAACAAACAAACAAACAAACAACAAAACAGAAATAAAAACAACATAAATACGTAGGGCTCCATGCACTCCCTTCACCGGCTCTGGTTTCTCTGAATGACACGAAAATTTCCTAGTCTAGACTTTGGACCCTCTACTAAATAAATGCAGGAAAGGACAACCATGAGATCATTGGTTTGATGTTTGCTTCTCTCTCTCTCTCTCTTTTTTTTTTTTTTAGGTTTTTCCAGACAGGGTTTCTCTGTGTAGCCCTGGCTGTCCTGGAACTCACTCTGTAGACCAGGTTGGCCTCGAACTCAGAAATCCACCTGCTTCTGCCTCCCAAGTGCTGGGATTAAAGGTGTATGACACCACTGCCCCGCTGATGTTTGCTTCTCAAAAAAAAAAAAAAAAGGGGGTTTTCATACATACATACATACATACACCACACACACACACCACACACACACACAGACACACATTCACACACACACACCTCACACACTCACACACACACATACATACCACACATACCACACACACACAGACACACACACACACACCTCACATACTCACACACACATACATACCACACACACACACACACACACACACCACACACACACACACACACACATCACCTTGCATACTCTGGGCCCTGGGCTCTGTTCTCCACAGGAAGATGAAGAGGTAAGGGCTGCTGGACTTGAACTTAGCTTTCAGTTCTGCTCCACACAGACTGGTTCTTTGTGTGTTTAGCACACATAGAGGGAAGGATTAGCTTCTACTACAGATCTGCTTCACTGCCTGGGACCAACACATTGGTCAGAGCTGAGCGATGAGCCAAGGAGATGGCTCGGCAGCTGCCGTACTTGCCATATGAGTGAACACCCAGAGTTTGATTTCAGGAAAAGAGAATGAGCCCCACAAAATTGTCCCCTAACTTCCACATGCATGTCATAGCATGCCCACAGGTGCTCACACACAAACAATAATAACAAATGATGTTTTAAAAAAGAATTTGGGTATGTAGGCCAGCCCAGCCAATGGAGATTCTACCCAATTCCTGATCGCTCCCACCTGTTATAAACAATGAGAAACAAGAGCAGACGCGACTGCTTTCATTACTGACGTATATGAGTTGCACTGCTCCAAATGAGCATTTGTCAATGATTATCTGAAGAGAAAAAAATTTACTTCTACCAGATAAAACTATGTATCTATCGATCAAGCTCTCCCCAAGCCATCATACCCATGTTGCTTAAAAATTGTGGAGACCTTGGGTCAAGGAGACAGTCCAGTTGGCTCTCAGCACAAAATGTGCTGCTCGGCTCGAAAATGGCCACTTAAGCAAGAATGTGGGAATGATTTATCTCCCGATGGCGGAGTCGGATCTCCACTCCTGCTCTGTCACGAGTGCACATCAGTCAGGAGTCACGCTCCTAAACAAAGGGAGCAGTCAAGTGTCCAGAGAGCTGAGGACCTAACACACTAAAATTACCTTAATAAAAGTTAAATTACCCACATCCTCAGGAGTAAAACGACACTGACAACAATAATGTTTAAATTAAGAACAGCAGAACATAAAGCAGATCTATGTCCAGTGCATAAACACTGTCTTCCTGAACTGGTGGCAGGCAGCGATGGTATTACCAGTGCGTCAGTACTGAGTCGGGGGAAGAGAGGGGCACTACGGGCTTCAGCAGAGAATGTTGGTTATTATGTTTATTTTAGCATTCCCAGGCCTGAAACGTACTCTGAATGAATGAATGAATGAATGAATGAATGAATACAAGAAAAGTAACAGCATTCACCAGATAGTTCTGTGAAACGACGAGCCATGCAAGCTCAGCTTAAGTCAGAGAAGTGGCTACGTTCACCACATAGTGCATCTGGATATTGGGTGTCAAAGTCCGGCTAGCTATGGGCTCCACATTTACAACATGGCTAAGATATGCGAATAGCCCTTTGGGATCATCCTAAAAGTTCATCTCTGAAGAGTCACTCAATCCTGTTAGAGTTTTAGAAGTTTCTTCCTTAAATCAACACACACACACACACACACACACACACACACACACAACCATTCCTCTACCTCCTGGTTTGCTTTCCAATTGTGTGCACCAACTGAGGTTGCTTCTCGCTGGAGAAGGAAGTGAGACACTGGCCAAGCAGCCTCCTAACTCTTAGAGCAGCAACCCAAAGAATAGCCCACTCCCATTCTCTGGATCCATCCCTGAACTTCCTCTGGAGCGCTTAACACTGTCCAGTCAGCTTGTTTGTTGTCTTGTTTCTGCCTGGCTACTCTCACCAGAAAGTGCTCTCCCGGAGGGTGAGAACCTTGATTGCCTTGGTTTTTTCTCTGACCCCAACACCCGACAAGGAACCTGCTACCTAGAAGATTCCAAATTTTGAAAGTGAATGAAGGAATGATTAAGCCAACAGTGGTTGGATGACGGAACTCACAGTGTACTGCAGGCTGCAGGATTCGCCTTCCGCTCTGTACACTCAGTACAGGATGGGGTGTTATTATTGATTTTTTTCCCTTTGTTTGTTTTTTAAGACAGGGTTTCTCTGTGTAGCCCTGGCTGTCTTGTAATTCACTCTGTAGACCAGGCTGGCCTCGACTCATAGATCCACCTGCCTCTGCCTCTGGAGTCCTGGGATTAAAGGCCTGGGCCACCACCGCCTGGCTCCTTGCTTGTTTCCAATTTGGATTTCATTGTTATGCAGCCCAGCCTGGAACTATGCAGCCCAGGCAAACAAAATTTATAGCAATTCTCCCCAGTTGCAGAGTATAGCTGTGAGCCTCCATAGTTAGCTCTGGATTTGTTTTTATTTGTTCTTACTTTGTTATTATTGTTTGAGGTAGTATGGCAAGCAGTCTACCTCTGACTGAGCTCCAGTCCCAGCCCCTCAGAACTCGGTGTTAAAATAAGACTTGATGAAAGGCTTTCTAAGTAACTGACATATTATTCATGCACGGGTGGTCCATCAGTAATAGTGATGCATGCCTATGAAAAACTGAGGCAGGAGGACGGCTGCAAATCCCAGGCTGGCCTGGGTGGGCTATAAGTGTGAGACTCCATCTTAAAAAAAAAAAAGATAAAAAGAAAAAAGAAAAACAGAAAGCCAAGACTCCCACCCCAACCCAAAACAAAGAAAACCAACAACAAAAATTATCACATGACAAACAGCAGGCCTCCCCAGCCCCGTCTGAGAATCACACTGTTCTCTGGTCCCTGAGATTCCTGTAGGGGTCCTAAGTATCACTGCAGTCATACGGAATCTTATTTGTAGAAATGCAACCAAGGCTAGTAGTATACTTTTATTTGGCCTTAACCTAGAATCTATAAAAAGACTTTTGTTAATTGTTTGTTTAATGATTCAAGCTGGGTTCTCAGGGAAAGATTTTACTTAGGAGGGCCTTCTCTTCAGCCATGTCTGCAGTGAGCTTCCCCTAGGCCTATCTGCTGAGACTGGTTCAGTCTGGCTTAACTATTACATTGCTCTGCACTCCCTGAACTACTGCATGACCTTGCAACCCAGGTTCTTTAGGTGTGCTGCATCAACAGAACTTAATCTACGTTGTCTGATCTTGTGAATGAAAGACGGTCTTTAGTGCTGGGAGGATGGCTCAGCAAGTAATGGTGGCTGCAGACAAGCCTGATGACATGAGTTCAAGTCTCAGGTCCCAAGAGGAGAACCAAATCCTGTAAGTTGTCCTCTGATCTTCTGATGTCCACACCTCTCTCTCTCTCTTTCTCTATCCATCTATCTCCCTCTCCCTCCCTCGCTAAATAATAAATAAAGAAAAATTTTAACATAGGAAAAAAATCAAATGTGTTGATGGTAATCGGAATAATTTGTTTAGTTTGGGGCCACAACAGAAGAACCTATGGCTTCACCAGCCTCCTGCACCTCTGGTCACAGAATGTGTGTCACACTCTGCTCAGACACAGTACACAGAACCAGGTGGGGTGGTATGTGACGCCAGCACTCAGGAAGGCAATATCACGGTTACAAGTTCAAGGCCAGACTGAGTACATGGTAAATTCCTAAGCCAGACAAATCCTGTCTAAGATGAGATAACACCTGTGCCTGCAAAACATCTTAGTTTCCTTCAGCGCCACTTCGGAGCAATGCAAAGTTACTTAAGGAGATGCTGTGTTAAGAACATGGATTTCAAGATGCCGGCTATGGACTCTGGGAGCAGAAAAGCACCGATTTTGTCCACTTCTGCGTACCATTGGTTGAGGGAATCTGTTTAATGAGTGCTAAGAAGACAGAAGTTTGCATAAAGACTCATGAGGAGAATTGCTTCTTTTCCACTCAGGGAATCTCAATTTATGGGTGTATGTGTTTAACAAATCTCTTGGTCAGAATCCAGTTCACAGACAGAGATTACTGAGGAGCACCGAGTCCTGGCCTTTGAGGGAAAGTGTGTTTCTTCTGAGGCCTCACCGTTTCTACGTTTCTACCACACTTAAAATGTCTCTTCCTGGCAGAGCATGGTGGTGCACAGTCCCAGAACTGAGGAGGCAGGGCAGATGAACTTCTGAGAGTGTGAGACCAGCATAGTCTACATAGGGAGTTTCAGGACAGCCAGGGTTATGTAGAGAGAGACCCTGTCTCATTGGGAAGAAAAAGAAAAAGAAAAAGAAAAAGAAAAAGAAAAAGAAAAAGAAAAGGAAAAAGAAAAAGCCTGTCCATCCCCGGCACACACACACTATCACCTCAATACATATCTACCTTGTTTGCTGATGTTTTGTATCTTTCTATTAAAAAAAAAATCAAAATTTACATTAAGCATAGCAAATAAGTTTACTAGGAAGAAATAAACCATGGCAGGAACCACAGAGAACTCTTACCCAAGGAAGCCAGGCTGGACACACCAAACCAAACGTCCTTGAGGAAGGACAGCAGCCCATGACAAACTCTTACACTGGATCCATGCGCCAACTGCAACTATTGATGCTACGGCTATCCAGGACCTACGCAGAGTCTGAACTAAAGGGGACAGAGGAAAGGAGATGAAACTGAGGCTGTTGGGAAGAGAAGCTTCCATTGAGCACTAAACAATCCCTAGTTTCTCCCTGCAGGCGGCCTGCAGGTGCTGTGGGTTCAGTTGCATCTACCTTTATGAAAACAATGTCCTTTCTACTCGTTCTTAAAAAATGCTTAAGGATTTCAGCAAATGTTGCTCTTTTCTCAACCCTGTGAAGAGTATTCTCTTACTCTTATTCCCTGAGTGTGGGATCTCCGTCTCCTCACCTCCTTTATTTTGTAACAGGATCTCACTGAGTTGCCCTGACCCAACCTTGAACTTACTCTGAATCCCAGGTAGATCTTGAACTCCTGCCTCAGCCTCTCAGCTGGGATGAGTAACATTATTTTCTGTGCATTTAATATCTAAGGCATCAAGGCATGATGGCAGACATCTGTAAACCTAGCACTTGGGAGAAAGAGACAGGAGGGTCAGAGGACTGACGCCAGCCTTGGTTACATAATGATTCGCTGTGGGTTACAGGAGACCCTCTTTCAACAACCCTGCTCCCTGAGAAGAATGAAATCAAACCAAATGCAAACAAACACGCTTACCACCTAAGCCACACAGACACAGGAGTCTCCCACTTCTGAATGTGACAGGAGCAGCCCTTAAGTCACACAGAACTGACAATGATCTCAGACCTGACCTCCAGAAAAGTTGGGTGATTTTGTTGTTGATGTTTGAGGCAGGGTCATACTGGGTAGCCTTGCGGGAGTGTAGACCTTTCTATGTCTACCAGTCCATGTCTACCTCACAGAGATTATGTGTGGTTCCCCTGCCCTTGTACAAACACACCTTCCCACACCTTCCATGAGGACTCATCTAACTGACTCGCCGGTGGTACAGGAGGCAGGACATGTTTTAAGGGGTGTTATATTAGTAATATATTTAACTTAAAAAGTCTCTTAAGTCAGAGTCAACTAACAAAAGGAAAATACTTATGAACATAAGTTTATAAGTATTCAGGAGGTAAAGGCAGGTGGATCTCTATAGCCCAGTCTAGTCTACATAGCAAGTTCCAGGACAGCCAGGCTACATAGAGGGACCCTGTTTTAAAGAGGTTAAAAGGGGAGGGGAGTGCTCAGTGGAGGGGCTAAATTCTGATTCCCATCACTTAAATAAAAGTCAGGTGTGGTGTTGTGCGCCTGCAATCCCAGCACTGGGGAGGCAGAGATAGGAAATCTCCTAGGCTTACTGGCCAGTCAGGGTAGTTAAATCAGTGATTTCAAGGCTCAATGGAAGATCCAGTTTCAAAACACAAGGTACTGAATAACCTAGAAAACCACCTGAGGTCAACGCTTTTGCTATACACGCACTAAAGCACACATACACAACCCCCGAAACCCCTATGTGAACACAAATGCACAACATACACAGAGGAAATAGTTGTTAACAGGGTAAACACAGGATGAGTACTTCCATATATATATTCCAAGTAAAGAGTGTTTGTCTTTTTTTGAGACAAGGTCTACCTAGCCCAGGCTGAACTCATTATGTAGGGGAGGCTCAATTTACCTGCCTCAGTCTCCTGTATGCTGGGATTACAGGCAGGTAGCAGTCCTTCCATGCCTGACTCAGTGCACAGCACACCCCAGGGTTTGTTTCTGTTTGTTTTTAAGACATAGGCTCACCAGGCAGCCCTGGTTGGCCTGTAGCTCACCAGCTTCATGTTTGTAGCCATCTTTCTGCCCTTGACTCCCAAGAGTTGGCATTACAGGTGTGTGGCTCCAGTTCCTTAATAAACACAACAGAAACAGAAACATGTAGCCATTGAGTCCTAATCTAATAATACTGGGCATTTGTCTCCAGCATGTTAATTTATACTGTTAGTGGAAACTGTTCGTTAAAAAGACTAGAATTTAAAATGTTTTTCTTCTATATGTTGTCCCATAGTTTCTGAAAATACTTAACAGATGCCTTTCTTAAAGAAAAGTTAGAACCTTGGAGGTAGCTCAGATTCGTAGAGCATTTGCAAAACATAAAGGAAGCACTGGGCCTGGGCCTCAGCACCACAGTCTCAGTGGTATTTAGGTAGAGGCAGGAGGATCAGAAGCTCAAGGCCATCCTTGGCTACAAGGAAGCACTCAGACCTGGCTAGGCTACATCTCAAACACAAAACAAGGATAATCTAAAATAGCTTTTGGCCCAGTAATGGTGGCGCACACCTTTAATCCCAGCATTTGGGAGGTAGAGACAGGCGGATTTCTGAGTTCGAGGCCAGCCTGGTCTACAGAGTGAGTTCCAGGACATCCAGGGCTACAAAGAGAATCCCTGTCTCGAAAAACCAAATAAATAAATAAATAAATAAATAAATAAATAAATAAATAAAATAGCTTTTGGACTGAAGGCCTGTCTATGACAGAGACACCTCCCCCTCAAGACAAACTGCCAGGTGGTGGTGGCACATGTCAATAGTCCCAGCACTCTGGAAGCAGAGTCAGGTACATCTCCGAGTTCGAGGCCAGCCTGGACTACAGAGAGAGTTCCCAGACAGCTAAGGCTACACAGAAACAACAACAGAAAGACAATAAAGAGCACTGCAAGCAGATACGGAAGCCCACCACTTACCTCCTTTTCCCATCCTGTGCAACTGTCTGACATTTGGAAACAGAGAAAGGAAAAGGAACGGGGATAGAATCTTCAAATGATTTGCTTCCTCATTAAACAATGTTACGACCTTGTTCTAAGGACGGATGAAAAAACTGGAGTCACAAAGGAAAGGTCTGATTTTGTTTTCCTTTCTCTCTCTCTATAGAAAGGATAAGGTAGACAGTGGTGGGGGTTGGGACTATCAACTCAGCTATTTAGGATTCAAGGATTACTGGGAGAATTACAAATTCAAGGCCAGCCTGGGGAAAATAAAGACTAAGCTGGAGGGGGGGAGGCAGGGGAGGGTACAACTCAGTAGTAGAGTGCTTGCTAAGTATCTACAAGGTCTGGGCTCTAATCCCAGCACACACACACACACACACACACACACACACACACACACACCCATCCCCACCAAATAGGAAGGGCAGAAGTCAAGACCTAATATCACCTCTTCTCTTCTTTGGACTCTTCAACACCTCAAAGTGTGAGTTCCAAGTTTTAAACTACTTTCTAGTGGATTTTAGCCAGCACTCTTAAAAATAGCACTCTTAAAAATTAAAATAGGATAAATTGTATCAGAGGACAATAATAGACGAAACATTTCCGTAACAGGTTGGTACGTTTATGGTGTACATTCTAGGCCATCCAAGTTTCTCTCTTTACTGTGCAGCTCATAGAAAAGGCATTGAAAGCTTCTATAAAAGCAATAGTAAACTACTCTTTTCCTCCTACGAGCAGAAATTAAATTTCTTCTGGAAGGAAGGCAACCATGCCTGCCACTGTATCACCAAAACTACACCTTAAATTTCTAAGTGGTAGGCTTGGTGGTACAGACTTGAAATCTAGGCATTTAGGAACCAGAGGCAAGGGGATCATGAGTTTGAGGCCAGCCTGGACTTCACAGTAAATTCTAGGCTAGCCTAAACTATATAATAAGGCTATCTTGAAAAGCAAAGAAGTTCTCAAATCAAGTCTTTCTAGAAAGAGTAATTGACTTAGAGGAAATGCCCAGATTCCCAGGAGTGCTGACAGTGTGCCCCATTAAACACTGCTCCATCTCTTAGTTTTTGGTCCACCTGCTGTGCTACAACTAAACAGCCAACTTCTGCCACAAACCTCATGCCCTCTGGACTTCTCCACTTCTGGCCACACTCTTCCGTTTAAGGCTTCCTCTGTGTGCTCTGGGACTCACTTCCTACACCCATGGCCTCTGACATTCCTTCAGCCTCCTCTCCTCACGGTCCTGTAAAAGAAGGCTGTTCTCCACACTGACAGACATTGAGTACCTTCTTCCAGTTGCAAGTAGATGTGCAAATACCACTGGCAAGGCCATAAACAAGAGAAACAGAGTAGTGTTTCCAGGAGTCCCCCAGGGTTGCCTTCCTGTGGGGATAGGAGAGTAGGACCGGACCTGAAAGGAGCCATGGGGAGTGCCTGTGAGGGTCTTACAGGGAGGATGGCTGTTCCTCTCAGAGCAGGCTGCAGTTTGAAACAGGATTCAGAAGGGAATGGATTGCAGTGTTGGATAGAAACGAGGGTAGTTAGGACATTCAAACAGTATGAAAGCGAGAGAATGCTGGTTTGCTCCCGTGTAGTGACAGAACCAACTGTGGACATACTCTAGGGACATAGCAATGGTAAAGTTAGGGGAGAGTTGAGAAAGACTAGGGTTCTGGCCTGGGTCAGTGGGAGCAGGGCTCTCTCATCCCATAGGCTGTCTTTCTGGCTTTGACATTTGATCCTGTATGCTTGCTCTCTGCTTGCCTAATTCTTTCATGTCTGCAAAATCTCCACAAATCTAAACTGAGGCAAGTTCTGACTACACAGACATCTGTGTGTCCTTGCCTCTTTTAACGCTTGTCTCATATCCACTTTAAAATTTTATTTATTTATTTATTTATTTATTTATTTATTTATTTGGTTTTTCGAGACAGGGTTTCTCTGTGTAGCCCTGGCTGTCCTGGAACTCACTCTGTAGACCAGGCTGACCTCGAACTCAGAAATCCGCCTGCCTCTGCCTCCCAAGTGCTGGGATTAAAGGCGTGCACCACCACTGTTCGGCCTGTTTTGTTATTGTATTGTTTTGTTTTCTTTGAGACAGGGTCTCACTATGTAGCCTAGGCTGGTCTGGAGCTATGTATGTAAACCAGGCTACCCTTTAAATCAAAGATCCACTGGCTTCTGCCTCCAGAGTTCTGAGATTAAAGGTGGATACCACCATGCTCACCTTAAGCCATTCTTTGTCAGGCCCAGTGGTGGTGGCACAGGCCTTTAATCCCAGCACTTGGGAGGCAGAGGTAGGTGGATTTCTGAGTTCGAGGCCAGCCTGGTCTACAGAGTGAGTTCCAGGACAGCCAGGGGTACACAGAGAAACCCTGACTCGAAAAACAAAACAAAAAAAAAAAAAAAGAAAAAAAAAAAAGAAAGCCATTCTTTGTCACAGACCTTACTTAAAACCTTGAGAGTAAGAAATATGGTTTTTTTCAATCTTTTTGTGGTACAATTTCATTATATGCATTATAGATGTACAAGTATGTCTACACACACACTGTGTTTGCATGTGTATTAAATATAGAGATAATGTAATTTGATCAGATTATCCCCTACCCATCTGACTCTTTATTGCTGTTGGCAGCTAACAGTACCTGGCACTCAATAAACAGTTATGGAGTGATGTCATACTTTTAAAATGGAGACACTGAAAGCAGAGTTATTCTTGTGTGGAAAAGTTAAATCACAATGTCAGATCTTTCACTGTCTTTACATAGCCATTGATTTGTGCATAAAAGAAATATCCTACAAAGGAGTGGTATAGGATGTGATCTTTCTCTCTTGTGGAGGTTAGTTTGATTCTACAACACTGATGTCAGAGTCTATTCAAACACAGGACATCTGAAGTATGGAATATCACGTGGTACATGCCTAGAATTCCAGCAATGGGGAAGAAGGCACTGGAGCCTGGGCCAGATAATGAGACCATGCTCCCTTAAAACAAGCAAACAGGCCAGGCAGTGGTGGAGCATGCCTTTAATCCCAGCACTTGGGAGGCTGAGGAAGTGAGAGTTGGAGGCCAGCCTGGTGGTCTACAAGTCGAGGACAGCTAGAGCTACACAGAGAAACCCTGTCTCAAAAAAAAAAAGCAATAAACCAAACCAAAAGCCAACCAACCAACCAACTAAACAGATGCCATTTACTGTAAGTCCCATTCATTCACTGTCAATCTTTTGTTAAAAAAGGAATACTGAAGCTCACATCTATTTTTCTGGTACTAGGAACTGAATGTAGGCCTTGTACATGTCGGGAAAGCATTAGCTCACTGAATTACACCCCCAGACTTCTTTTCATTTTTTAATTTTAACACAGGGTCTGATTAAGTTGCCTAGTAGCCCTGAACTTTGATCTTTCTGTCTCAGCCTTCCCTGTGGCTGGAATTACAGACCTGGGCCATCAGGTAGGGTCTAACTACTCTTTTAACATTCTTTTTTTCTTTTTTTTTTTTTTGGTTTTTCGATACAGGGTTTCTCTGTGTAGCCCTGGCTGTACTGGAACTCACTCTGTAGACCAGACTGACCTCGAACTCAGAAATCTGCCTGCCTCTGCCTCCCAAGTGCTGGGATTAAAGGCGTGCACAACCACCGCCCGGCTCTTTTAACATTCTTAAATCTGCAGGAAAACACTAAATAGTTAATGTCACTGTGTTAAAACATGTGAGGTCTCTACAACAGAGTAAATGTGGTACAGTAAAACCGTACTTAATCTTATACAGCTATCCTATACAAACTTGCTAAAAAGTATCAATTCCTTAAAATAAAAAAACTGTCTTTTCTTAATAACAGTAACAAATTATAGGCTTTCCTGTAGTAGTGTTCACATTCAGTAACACCACATGCTTGAGATTCATGTATTTACAATACTGTGATGGTTTGTGTATGCTTGGCTTAGGGAGTGGCACTATTGGGAGATGTGGCCTTGTTGGAGTTTGTAGCTTTGTTGGAGTAGGTGTGTCTCTGTGGGCGTGGGCTTTAAGACCCTACTCCTAGATGTCTGGAAGTGAGCATTCTGCTAGCAGCCTTCAGATGACGATGTAGAACGCTCAGCTCCTCCTGTATCATGTCTGCTTGGATGCTGTCATGTTCCTGCCTTGATGATACTGGACTGAACCTCTGAACATGTAAGCCTGCCTCAATTAAATGTTGTCCTTTATAAGACTTCCCTTGATCATGTTGTCTCTTCACAGCAGTAAAACCCTAAGACAAAAGTTGGTAGTGGGAGTAGGGTATTGCTGTGTTAGGCCTGACCATGTTTTTGTTTGGAAGAATGTGGATTTGGAGACTTTGGATTTGTAAAGCCATGGAATGCTTTAGGTGGGGCTTAATGGGCTATCCTAGTAGGAATATGGAAGACAGAGGTACTGAGGGTGACTTGAACTGTAGACCTGCTGGCCCAGGAGGTTTCAGTGGAGAACTTTAATATGTAGTCAAGAGACTGCTTGTTTTGTGATTTTTGGTAACGAATGTGGTTGCTTTTTGCTATTGTTTGAAGAGGCTGCCTGAGGCTAAGGTGAAGAGATTTATATTAATTGCATTGACAAAGGAAGTCCCAAAAAAGCCCAACAGAGACGTTATTCTCTCCTTAAGTCTGATGAAGAGCATTTTGAACAAGCATAGCAAGCTAAGAAAGGAAAAATATAAAACTGAATTTAAGCCGGGCAGTGGTGGCGCATGCCTTTAATCCCAGCACTTGGGAGGCAGAGGCAGGTGGATTTCTGAGTTCGAGGCCAGCCTGGTCTACAGAGTGAGTTCCAGGACTACACAGAGAAACCCTGTCTCGAAACCCCCCCCCCCCCCCCAAAAAAAAAAAAAAGAATTTTAATGGGGAACCAGAAAGTGAAATGGAGCTGAATCCTGTGTCCAAGGATATTAAATTGAATTAAGGGAGTAGTGACCTTGGGGCAAGATTCCACCCAGCTAAATTTAGGTCCAGGTAGTACAAGCCTTTAATCCCAGGAGGCAAAGATAAGCAGATCTCTGAGTTCAAGGCCAGCCTAGAACAGAGCAAGTTCTAGGTGAAGAAAAACTAACTTAAATCCTGGCTTGGTGGACAGGCATGCAGATGATCTCTAGAGTTCAAAGTCAGTCTATAGAGCAAGTCCCAAGCTTAGGCAGTGAAGGAGTTGGAAAACAGAGAGCTAGTGATAATGTAATGGAAGTGGGGGCCCATGTTCCAGCTCCAGCAAGCAGCTGAACTTGGCAGCTTTGGACACATGGCTCTGCCTTCCGAGTCCAGAATAGAAGGGACGACTAGGACTATTGGTGCTGGTTAGCTGGAGCTAAGAAGTTAGTGGTGATTAAGAAGAGAGCAGCATCACTGAGGTGAGGTCTTCTGGGAAGTGTGCTCTGGGGGCACAAAGAAGCTGTGTTCCAGAGGTAGCCAAGGTTGTACCTCATGCTGCAAGGCTGAACTGGACTGAACCTGTAAGACAGCTCCAACTAAATGTTGTCCTTGATAAGACTTCCCTTGGTCACGGTGTCTCTGCACAGCAGTCAAACTCTAAATAAAATACATATCGAGGTCAAATCCCATCATCCATGGTGGGATACCCCTATAACCCCAAGATTCAAAGAAGAACTCTCACCAGAAGTATGGGCCAGCATGAGCTACATAGTGAAGTGAGATTCAGGTCTGTCTGGGATTATGTACTGAAACCTGGTCTCACCCTACAAGTGTTGGGGGGGATGGCTCAGTGGGTAGAGGCTGAGCAGTCTGACTAAACAGGAGTGTAGAGCATCAACAATTAGATCAGTAGACATTCATTCATGGGGCTCTCTTACTAAGAAACTGAAAATGTATTTTCCAATTCTCTCCTGTCTCTGTCTGTTTCTCTCTCTGTCTCTGTCTCTCCCTGTGTGTGTGTGTGTGTGTGTGTGTGTGTGTGTGTGTGTGTGTGTGTGTGTAAGAGAGGGAGGGAGGGGGAGAGAGATGGAGAGAGACAGGGTCTCATGTAGCCCTGACTGTTGTCAAACTTGTAGTTAAGTATGGCATTTAACTTCTGGTCATCTTTTTCCCGCCTCCTGAGTGCTGTAGCTTCCAATGTGCAGAGCCCAAACCCAGGGCTTCTTGCATGCTAGTCAACCATTCTACCAAATGAGCTGTATCTCCAGGTCCTCTGTTTTTTTAAAGTTCATTTTCTGTGCTGTCAATGGAAGCCAGAGTCCTGCACATGCTAGGCAAGTATCTTTCTACCACTAAGCTAAGTTCCAGCCTGGCTACTTACTAATTTTTTCATTCTGAAGACATAAAACCACCTTAAAAAAAAAAAAAAAAAACAGTCTCACTATCCAGCCCTGGCTGTTTTGAACTTGCTGTGTAAACCAGGTTAGCCTCACACTCACAGAGCTCTGCCTGCCTGTCTTCAGAGAGCAGGATATCATGACTGAGAAAGCCGTATTTCCTGTCATCCACTTACTAACACACATTAAACAAGAATAAAGCTTTTTAACAGGGTGATAAGCAGCAAGTGTTTTTATAGACTGTTACCTTTGGGGGAAGCAAAAGGAGGAAGACAACATTTATGCTAAACTTTCTTACATTCATCTTTCCAACAGAAACTACAAAAATACCTGCAGCCTTATAAAGATGGAGAAAATCTTTTTTTTTCTTTACTGAAACAGTTTCTCACAGTGTAGACCTGTTTAGTCTGACACTCATAGTCCAGAATGGCCTTGAACTTTGAACTATCTTCCAACTTCAACCTCCCAAAACCTGGGATTACGGGTGTGCCCTTGCTCACCTTAAATCTATCACTGATAATTATACAGTATTTTTTCTGCAACAAAGTATGGTTTCCAGCTTGCAAATTCCAACCATTAGCATTGCAAAGTATACACATTCAAAGCTGCAAATGGATGAGTCCCACAGCATCTGTACGACAAAAAAAATCATCAGTGGGACAGAGATGGATCCTATAAAAGGAGTAAATAAAAACAGAAGCTTCCCTCCCAAGTGTTCAGTCAGCTCAGTTCTGCTGGCTGACTGCTTTAATGTAATGCCGGCAGTCAGGACTCCCTGGGCTCTAAGCCTAACCTGTCACGCTGTTCTCTGCTCTTGTGGTTGCAGCAGTCCTGTAAAACAGGCAGGCATGTGTGTTTATATCCATTTTTTATTATTATTAATGCATGTGGTAATAAAAACACTGTCAAGGCTGGCAAGATGGCTCAGAGGGTAAAGGCACTTGCTTCTTAGCCCAGCAACCTACATTCCATTCCTAGAAGCCACACAGGGAAGGAAAGAACCAAGTCCACAAGGTTGTCCTCTGACCTACCTTCATGCACTGTGCTACATACGCAGACATACACACACAAACACACACGCACACGCATCCACAAAATCACTATCATAAAAACATTTTTGGACAAATGAACAGACGTAGCTGGTTCTTCAGAATCCTGTGACTTAAGCATTCCAGAGCCAGGAGCAGAGCTGACACTTGGGCCCCAGGCTTGTGTTCTAACATATCATACTGAAGGCTGGGGAATAGCAGAAGCTCCTGTTGGCAGGAGGCTGTCATGTGATTACAACTCAACCCCTTTGTCACGGCTGTATGCCACAGCTGTTTCTCCAATGATGCCTGTAAAATAAGACTTGTCTTCAAGTGAGATGACTTTCTTTAAAGGAAGAACCTTGGAATAAGAGACATTAAGCAATGGTACTTTGTCTATTATTAATTAATTTTTAAAAGACTAACTCTAAATATGAAACATATATAAATAAGGTTTGAGGCTGGAGAGGTAGTTCAGTGGTTAAAAAACACTTGCTGCTCTTTGGAAAGACCCAAGTTCAGTCTCCAGTACCCACCTGAGGTGGCACCCAAGTGCCTGAACTTCCAGTTCCAGGGGATCAAACACCACCACAGGCACTCAAACTCAAACTCACATACGCATAATTTAAAAAGTAACACAAATAAATCTTTAAATGTAGTTACAAATAGATTTTTAAATATTTATCTAAACAGGTAGACTAGGCGGGGTGGCACAGGGCCTTTGATCTCAGCACTCCAGAGGCAGAAAGGCAGGAGTTTTTCTAAGTTTCACGGTATAAATTGCCATAACTCTGATTACACTTGTCCCTCCCCACTTTAGAGACAGCATAGCCTGTAACCTGTGGCCCTCCTATCTCCATACTGAACGCTGGGATTCCAGAGGGGCACCACCACACCCAGCCTTTTTTTTTTCTTTTCCTTTAAATTCTCCATTGCTGGAGACCAGATCCTCGAACTCATGCTTAGCAGGCAAGTGCTCTGTTCAAAGAATACATCCGGACAGACTTTTTTTTTTTTTTTTTAAAGATGGAGGAGGTCTCTTTGTGTACTTCACACTGGTTTCAAATTCAAAATCCTCCTGCCTCAGCTGCCTGGGTGTCCAATTTAACACACACACACACACACACCCTTTCTTCCTTAGCATCTTAAATTATTTTATCCTGGAATAGACATTCTATTAAGTACCATGCCCAGAATTCAAATCTAACTGTATACACTATATACATGCTGAATACATATATATGCTATATATGCTCTAGAAGGTAGAGGTGGGCAGATCTCTGTGAGTTCAAGGCCAGCCTGGTCTACATAGCAAATGTAGATGAAACACTTTTCTTGAAAAGCCTGTTCTTTTGATTCACACTTTACTATATATAAACCCAAAATGCTGAGCACTTGAAAGCCTCCGGGAAGATGTGGTTTCTCTTGAAATTGAGAGAAACCAGATACTGTTAAAATTAATGTGAACGAAGAAATAAAAAGTAGTCAGTTTGATGACGCTCAGTTTCCTAGGCACACTCATCAGAAAGGAGCTTTTCCAAAGCTGACATCAGGTGCCCGCAGTGGTGCTGTCCTGCTCACAGGCCAGCTTCCCTTTCTGTCACAGCCCTGACAGCCCAGTCCTCACACTCATTCATCTCATTACTGTGGAGCAATGTCCCCACCCTCCGCCCCTATACGATCCCTTCCGAAAACCCACTAAAAAAAAGTATGGGAACTTGTGGTCTGCCTTGAGGAAGTGAGATAATAAACTCATCTAAATCACTATTCAGCCGGGGTGGATAAGCCTTCACTGATCAAAGGCAGTCCTATATATATTTTGGATTTTCAGTCCAAATCCCAAAAGCTATTTCAGTGCCGAACAATTTTAACAAACAGTACTTTCAGGCTATTCAAAGGTGATTCTGCTCTGTAGCTCCAGATGGAGCAATTGGCTCAGCCGAATGAGTGACATCATAATCCAAAGTGATCCTTTCTTACTAAATTATAAAACAAATGTCTATTTCTTACGTGAAAAATCTTTAAAATTACTTCCATAATTGAATGTCATGGTTAGTCTTGACATTATTTCATTATATAACTAATCTCCATAAAACTTTACTTGCACATAGAAGACTTCAGTTACATTTGTAAGCGAGTTGATGGACTTTAAAAGCAAAAGTATTTTCATCATTATTATTATATACACAGAGTCTGTGTAGGTCAGGCTAGCCTTGAACTCATGGTCTTCCTGCCTTAGCCTCTCAGATGATGGGACTCCGGATGTGCACCACCACATCCAGCTAACTGAGAGGTTTAATGGGATCAAAGAGGAAACAAAATGAAGAAATTGTAATGTACTGACTATACTAGGCCACTCTCCGAGTCTCAGTACATTTTAATCTTTAAACAGCCCACCTGTAATTCATCAGCAGTGACTCAGTCCATCTCCCTGTTACTACCAGTCTTCCAAATGAATTTAATTCAAGGCTTGGAGTTTTAAAAGGAATCTATAATAAATAAGCCCATTAATATTCTTCTCCCTGGGATCCTTTTTAACTGGCCACATTGAGACAAATCTGTCTCAACAGGTTTAAAAAATGTTTGGTGAGCCGTAGCCAAAGATCATACATTAATATTTCAGAATAGTATTACATTAAGTGTGGCCATAACCTATTTTTAGATTAAAACCATTGAAAATACTATGATGTAATGACTTTGGATTACCCTATACAAATTTTCTAGAACAAATCTTTAATACGTGTAACCAACTACACCAAACGTGGCTGAGGAAGACGTGCGCTAAGTGGGATTTGAGATAATTCCATACTTAAAGAATTCATGCAGCTATCCCCCCAAATCTAAAAACTAAAATTTCTTACAAACAATACTCTTTCCTAACTCAATTTTAAGACACAAGCACGAGCTATCATGCCTTGCTGGACGACTTAAGACTAGACATAGAAACCGATGTGAAGAGCAGTTAAAGCTGCTATGCACTGAAGACTTCTCCAGTCCTCTAACCCACACCCTGCATTCAGTCGTTCTGGGTCACTTAAGTGGGACACTAAGATCCTTAGAAAGGCTTTCCAGCTCAATTCATAAACCAATCAGCTGCCTATTCATGGGGACCCACAATGACACCTATGTGCAGTTCCCACAAGCTGTGAAAAAGGAACTCTGAAATGCTTGCTCATGGCAAGTCTTCACATGACCAAACAAAAGAGTGCTGCTGCTGATCTTAGTTTTGCAATCTGGTCTAAAGTTTAAGCCTGAAAATAACACTTTTGACACTTTCAACAATGCATTCGTGCAAAACCGTTTTTCTTCCTTTGAGAAAGTCTCACTATGGCTGTCTTGGAATGCACAATGTAGACCAGGCTAGCCTCAAACTCACAAAGATCCACTTTCCTCTACTTCCTGACTAGTGGGATTAAAGGTGTGACCTACTATGCCCAGCTTTTTAGATCCCATTTTAAACTTTGGTTTTCCAATGAATAATTATTATATGACACTTTAAAAAAAATAGTAGAATGTACCTGGCGATATAGGTCATTGGTAGAGCATTTGCCAACTTCAGGGCTAGACCCTGGTTCAATGTCCAGTACCACAAAGTAAACAGTGAAATACACAAATGAACTAGGCACAACTTAAAATTTAAAACATTTTTCGAGACAAAACTAAAATAATTAAGGCATTACAAGTTTTTGTAACCACTCAAAACCATTGTCATAATGTATTATGCCTTTATACATCATAGTTGTAAACTGCTTTTTTGGTGGGTAGTAATGTGGATTAAAAGTTTGTAATCTTAATTCTTAAATTCTATGCATATTTATTTGGTCATATATAATCAATACTTTTGACTGACCTGGCAAAAAGAAGTTACTTTAAAATTCTTACTAACCAATGGAAGTTGTGTCATGAGTTACCAAAGAACAGACTGAATATATAAACACAAAGGTTAGTGTCTTTTTCTAGATCAGGAATGTAAACAGAAGTTCACCACAGCTGTCTGAAGAGTTATTTATTAATTGTTCCACAATAGTACTAAAGTTCATAACAAACCAAAGTACCACAATTAGTCTGAACTAAAATAATGACAAAGAACAAATTTCCAAAGATCCCTTTTACACTTTTGGATAAATTCCCCTAGTAATCTTGTGGTAACATTTCTATTTCCTTTGCTCCTCAAAACCTGTTCCTTTTCTTCTTAATTTTAGAAGGTACCATTACGACCATTACCCACACTTTCTTTATTCTCTATAAACAAGAGAAAATACAAATCTCCTCGGGAATATAAGGTCTAAATCAACTTTTCCCTTAGCTATTTCTTTATATTTAAGAATGACCCATTTCAAAATATAGCATGCTCTTCTCTCTCACAGTTCATTTCAGCCCAGCTAGTCATACATGGGCTACGCTGAGTCTTAACTCTTGTTACATAAAGAGGTATGGGCTGGCTGTGCTTGCTTGTACAACTTGGCTTTGTACAACTAAAGAACCTTCATTAGATGGCTATTGTTTTGCTAAGATTCTTGTTGATAGAAAACAGTCAAGCCTGAGCATTTGCAAGGTTCTTATAACTAAGTGTGCAAACTCCAGGTTCTACAGGACTTATTGACTGGCATGTCACTGAATGCCAAGGCTTTATATAACCTGAATGCTTTTCACAGATGGTGATGAAATAAGCTGCAGATGAAAAAGTTTGTACTGGATACGTTTCAGGTGTTAACTTTTTATCTGTACAAAATTTAGGTATATAGGCATCTTCTAAGGAAGAGATTCTTAATATGTGTCCATGAATAAGATATATGCTTATTGATTGACTGATAAATTAAGTGCAGCCGGGCAGAGTGGCGCACACCTTTAATCCCAGCACTTGGGAGGCAGAGGCAGGTGGATTTCTGAGTTCGAGGCCAGCCTGGTCTACAGAGTGAGTTTCAGGACAGCCACAGCTACACAGAGAAACTGTGTCTCAAAAAACAAACAAAAAAAAAACCAAAACAAAACAAAAAAAATTAAGTGCAGATGTATTTTCACTAATGTGCTCTTAGGGAGGTACTGGCTCTACCAAGTCTGGGCTCCACCAATCTGTGTACCCAGAACTGTCAGGTAGTATTTCACTGCATAAGCTACAAAGAATTTAGAACCTTGGTAAATCACATTTAAATATTTAAAGCATAAAAATAAAAAAACCCCAAACCAAGAAAACAAAATTTTGAAAGTGTATGCCCTCATAAAGATAGTGACTTCATTAAAACTAAGTAGTCTCAAATTCCTTAGTTTTGTTTTTTAAAATAAAGGGCAAGACAACAGATTTCCAAGGTGTTATCTTCAATGACCTACATTCTAAGCAATAAATTAAGGACATAAAAAAACAACAACATAATTTTCCTCAAAATCCCTCAGGAACTCTAGCATCTCAGAGGGTCCAAGCAGATAATTAACTGCCCAGATCCTTTTCTCCATAATCAGGAGAGCTACCTGACACTGACACCTCAAGCCGCTGGGGACCCTACCACAGCCCAAGCAGTCCTGCCCTGCTGTGAGAACTAAATCCTATCCTCATGCATCAACAGAAAACATGAAGACCACCAAACTCAGAAAATGACAGCCTTTAGATGTCTTACTCTAAAAATAGTTTGTAGTTGAAAAATTCCCCTATTCTTTAAGTTCTGTTTAACAAGAACCTAAGAAATTAGAGGTTGGCCGGGCGGTGGTGGCGCACGCCTTTAATCCCAGCACTTGGGAGGCAGAGGCAGGCGGATTTCTGAGTTTGAGAGTTCGAGGCTAGCCTGGTCTACAGAGTGAGTTCCAGGACAGCCAGGGCTACTCAGAGAAACCCTGTCTCGAAAAAAACCAAAAAAAAAAAGAAATTAGAGGTTAAGGACAATGTACATCTTCCTGAGGGTAGCTGTCCAAACTGTCACCCAGCCAGGCTTAAAGGTCACTATACAAATGATAATTATAAAAATACTGATTATCAGGAATGAAACAATATTAAAATGGACAAGAACTTCTCCCTAGCCAGGCAGTGGTGGCACAGCCTTTAATCCCAGCACTTGGGAGGCAGAGGCAGGCAGATTTCTGAGTTCGAGGCCAGTCTGGTCTACAGAGTGAGTTCCAGGACAGCCAGGGCTACACAGAGAAGCCCAGTCTCAAGAAAACGAACTAACAAAAAAAAAAAAAAA